>NC_143572.1:14597500-14921250 GCF_054136105.1 Typopeltis vanoorti | reverse complement strand
TTGGCGCATTTCATTTTGAAGAAGCCCTTTGTTTGGAAAGACAGGGTTTGAATCCCGGCCAGGAACTTGAGGACCTTCATACAGGCTTATCATACTCAATGTCACATAGGTGGTTTTCCCTCCGGAAAATCGGGTTATTCCTCCCGCAAAACAGACAAACTCGGCCAGAGAACGGACACAATTTACACAGAGACATTTATACGAAGTTGGCCTGAAACGATCTCGACCTCGACCATAGATGGCAAAATTATCGGCACGATTTTTTTTTCTACATTGTTACATCTCTCATAAGCATCCATGTGAAAGTGCAAGTCATTGTATCAAGTAGTTTGTTTTATACAGCTGTCTGAAGCAAAAGTATTGTCTGTATCCCTTGAAATGGATAAAATTGAGTATCGTGCGGTTATAAAATTCTTTATAAAAGAAGTCTAACCCCAAAAGAAATTCATTCGAAGTTCATAAATTTGTAGGCCCTATTCTACTTTGTTTTTGACAATTAAGAAATGAGCTGCCGAGTTTAAACGTGGTCGTACCAGCCGTGAAGATGATCCACGTGAAGAATGTCCAAAAAGCGTAACAACACAAGAAATCATTCATCAAGTGCACGATATGATATTGGATGGCCGGCGAGTCAAAGTGCGTGAAATTGCTGATACTATAGGCATTTCAAAAGAACGTATAGGATACATTTCGCATGAAGAATTGCAAATGAAAATAATTTGCGCAAAATGGGTGCCGTGCTCTTGCTCACGCAGATCAAAAATGCACTCTCATGAAAATCTCTGAACAGTGCTTGGGCGTTTTAAGAATAAAACTGATTTTCTGCGTAGATTTCTTACTATGGTTGAGACTTGGATTCACCAGTACACACGAGAATCTAAACAGCAGTCAAAACAGTGGACAGAAGCCGGTTGTTCAGCGCCAAAGAAGTCAAAGTCGATTCCATCATCAGGAAAGATCATGGCATCGGTGTTTTGTGATGCTAATGCCATTCTGTTTATTAAATATCTTGAAAACGGTAAAACAATAACCGAGGAATATTATTCGGATCTTTTAACCAGACTAGACGAAAAATTCGTAAGAAAAGACCCGGTTTTTGCAGAAGAAAAAAATCATCTTTCATCAGGACAATGCACTTGCTCACAAAGGTGTTTTGGCAATGGGAAAATTAAGGGATCTGCACTATGAATTGTTGGAAAATCCACTCTATTGCCCAGATTTGGCTCCCTCTGACTTCTATCTCTTTCCACAACTAAAACTCTTCCTCGCTGGTCAGCGTTTTTCTTCGAATCAAGAGGTGATTGCAGCTGTAGAGGGTTATTTTGCAAATCTTACTGAGAACCACTACAGGGACGGGATAATGGTGCTGGAGCATCGCTGAAATAAATGAATTAGTCTTAAGGGCGATTATGTTGAAAAATGAAAATAATTTTGAAATTATAAATTCGTTTTTTTTTTCATTGTTAGGCAGAGATAGTTTCAGACCACCCTCGTACTGTTGATAGTAATAACAGGCCTGTTTCATTTTTTTCAGATATTTCATTTTACCTTCGTATGCATTTGGTGTGTTTCGTTTCCTCCTAGCTAACAAAAATCAAACATACTTGACCCTGACCTGCCTGATTATGGGAAGATAAAATCTCATCGAATGCAGTGTCTATGGTATGCGAATAAACATAACACCACTTTGACAACAATGCTCATCTTCGTTTTCAGAACAATATCGACTGAGAAACCGTCATCTTAATTAGCATGATTTTTTTGTTTCTTTAGAGGTTGGCTGGTCAACTTATAGTACATTAGTACCGTAAAAGGGTAGTGGGCTGGGAATATTTGATTTAAAAGCCTGTATGCTGTATTCCTTGGGAAATACATCAGGGGAAGACTGTTCCACAGTACTGAAGTAGCAGGGATGAATGAGGAGAAGAAGAAACTTGTTCTGTGGGTTTCAAGGTGCACTGTGAAAGGATGTTGGGCAGCAGCTGTAGGTGTTCCAATAGCCTTAGTTCAGAGGAGGAGAATTATTGATGCTGTTTTAGATGAACATTTCCCATGGAAATATTTATATATACAAATTGCATAGATCACAAACGTCTATCTGAGAGTGTGGAGAGCAAGTTGGTAAGATATGGATCATTTATCAGTTTAATTGTTTCCTCTTTATTGAAACAAGAATTTTGAGAGAGTTTTTAGGAACCCCACTCCAAATGTGAGAGAAGTATTCGATAGCTGGGCGGATTTGCGATTTGTATAAGGTTAACAGCGGTTTAGAGTGAAGGTCTTGAGCGAAAGAGAAAACCTAGTTTGTTTTTGGAAGCTGAGGATGCAATGATTGTGATGTGTTTATGCCAGCAGAGGCTTGATGTCAGGATAATTTCAAGAAGAGAAAAAGCATCTTGTCTGGGAATGTGAGTGTTATCAAAAATAATACTGAGGAGAATGGTTCTTTTTGTGAGAAATAAGAGAGAACTGGGTTTTACTAGCGTTGAAGTTGACGAGGTTATCTGCGTCCCATTAGAGAATGGCTTCGAGTTCAGAATTAAGGCCGGTGGTGGTTGATGTTCTGTGGGTTGAAGTGAGTTGTGTAGAGTGGGGGTTGTCAAATGAGAGGGAGGAGTGTAATGTGCTGTCATCTGCAAAACTGTGTATTGTGTTGGAGGTCAACTGAACTAGGTCACTGATATACCGAAGGAAGAGGGTCAGTGAGAGAACTGAACCTTGTGGGACCCAAGCAGTAGTTGGGTGGTGAGAGGATAGGGAGCCGTCTGCCATCACACATAGTGTTGGTCCAAACAAGAAGCTGGCAATCTATCTGCAGGAGTCCTGAGACAGTCCAAATGATGGGAGTTTGCTTAGTAAGCCTTTGTGCCAGACGCGGTCAAAGGCCTTAGAGATATCAAGTGCAACTACTTGGGATTCGCCGAATTTCTCCATGGCATTTGTCCAGTGATGGGTGATGTATGAAAGTAGATCTCCTGTTGATAAGCTTCGACGGAATCCGTACTGGTGATCGCTTAATAGCTGGGTACCTTCAAGGTAGATTAGGATTTGAGAGTTGATGATTTTCTCCATCATTTTGGATAGCACTGAAGTGAGTGAGATAGGGCGGTAGTTACATGACAGTAATTTGTCACTCTTTGTAGAAATCGGTTGAATAGAAGGAAATTTCCAGACTTTGTGATATATACCAGTGGAGTAAGAGAGTATGCACAGATGGCATAGGATACGAGTCAATTCTGGCGCACAGAACTTCAGCACAATTTAAGGAATGCCATAATAGCCAAGAGACGTTTTTGTGTGTAATCTAGACAACAGGTTTATGATCTCTTTCTGGCAATACAAGGATACAGAGGGCATTGTTTGTTGGGCATCTGGAATGACTGGAGGACATTTGCCATTGTTGGTTATGTGTGCATTGGAGGCAAAGTATGATGCAAGGAGGTTAGATTTTTCTATGGGCGATGTTGCAATTGAACCATTTGGGTATGATATAGGTGGAAATAGTGTACGACAAAAGTTACTTTGGCAAAAGACCAAAAAGCATGGCTGCCATTTGGACAGGCTGCAAGCTTCCTGCTTTTTACCCATTCAAATTCCGTTTCAGAAGCATTGATAATTTTTTGAATCTGTTTCTGGCTTCAGTAGAGGCATTGAAGGAGGATGTGGTTCTTGATTTGACCCAGATCGAATATGCCTGATTTTTCATTTGTACAGCCTTAGCACATCTTCTGGAGAACCATGGTTTAGATAGGGGAGCAGTTCAGAGTAGTATGTAGTGTAGGGAATGTATCTTTTAATGCCAGTGAGGATTACTGT
This sequence comes from Typopeltis vanoorti, assembly GCF_054136105.1. NCBI lineage: Eukaryota > Metazoa > Arthropoda > Arachnida > Uropygi > Thelyphonidae > Typopeltis > Typopeltis vanoorti. The sequence continues at coordinate 14,917,434 of NC_143572.1, read as the reverse complement.
GATACTGTCGGTGCATATGTTTGGACTGGAAGACCGGAAACAAAACAGTAATCCATCCATGGGATGTCCCAAATTCCGGAACTTGGTAGTGATGTCGCCAGGATGTAAAGTATGGTCCGTCATCTTCTGAACACAATGGCTTCCTGAATTTGTTACTGGACAGGGTAGGTGCTTGAGTGACTTCGAAAGTCCCTGAATTTTGGACTATACTTTATCAATAGAAAGTTTAATTTGTCGTTGTCCACTGTCGTTGTCGTTGTTCACATTGTAGCTGCCGGAATGTGGAACTTACTTCTCCTAACAACCTTTCATATGCGATAAAGAGACATCGATTTCTATTAAGGATGAAGACTAATAAAATAAACTACATATATTTTTAAGGATAAAAAGTGGAACTTACTGACCTCAGAGGGACAGTTTTCACTAAAATAACTTATTTTACTAGGCGCATTAATAATAAGATTAACAATAATAATATATTATTATTGTTATATAATAACAATAATAATAATATTTTGTTATTGCTATTATTTTATTCTGATTTTTACGTGCATCTTACTGTAAGGTTGTCTTTTCCATCACAGAAATCTCATCGCCCATACTACTACTACATCAGCCAAGCCAACTACGCACCAACCAAACCAGTTGACCTAATGCTAGAACTGCTCTAAACGCATCTATTATAATTTACACTGATAACGTAACTATACTCCGTTGTAAGTTTGATTCCTTTAATTATGAGAAAGTTCGCATTATTATTATTATTATTAGGTATAATAATAAAATTATTACTATTATTATTATTAGAAAGGCCTGTGTAGCTCAGTGGAAACGGAGCATGCATCCTCTGTGCTAGGGTGCATGAAGACAAACTTCAGTTGAAGTCTCGTCATCACCGACTGGACGAACTTTTACTAAGCCTGTTTTCTACCGATTCCCGAGTTAGTCGATCTCTGGCACGAGCAAACGGATGTTTTCTCCCTGAAACTCGGATTTATCGTGCGTAAACTCAAGAAAATCGAAAGTTAAACCCACATTATTTCAGACAGTAACATACCCTGTTCGGATTAGGTACCAAAAGATGGCAGCACTTGTTGCTAGTCTTTTCATTCGTAGCTGCCTATAATTAGTGATAGCCAAGGGCCAGCTATTTCTGATTGGCCACCTGTGGAGACGGAACTGGTCAGTCAGTCTTCACAAGCTAGATAGGGTTAAAAGGCCTCGCCTACTCCTTATAAGGGAATAAAAGGCGTCAGCTTATTATTATTAGGTTACAACTGCAAGGGGCCAATAGCTCATAGAGGGAGATCATTCCACTCCTCTCGCAGTCTCTCCACTACTTAATCCTCCAAAGACGCACAACACCATCTACCGCAGAACACCAGTAATGTAACTTTTTTGTTTCAAAATTGGATGTGTTTTAATGCTTGTACTAAGACATAGAATTATCCTATGTCTTAGTACAGAGTAATTTTCAATCGGACTAAAATTTCATTAGTAGAACAGAAACCGAAAACTCATCAATGAAATGCATGAATTGCACTTACGTAATATAGACTGGAACTGTCTGAGAAACGGTTAATCAATATTAAAAAAATCACCATTGCCTACTGAATATGGGAAGTACTATTTCCAGTAATGGGTATAACGTCAATCCATCATTTCTCTTCGGAACAAGACGATGCAATAAGTTTCATCAGGATTATTAAATCTCTCTATTGCTCATATGATAAGATTTGAAATTAAAAATTACAGCGAACCGTTCCGGGCAGAACGGGGAAGAAGACAGGGATGCATCTTGTCCCCTCTTCTTTTTAATTGTTTTCTGGAATATGTCATAGATGAAGCTCTTCATGAATATGACACTGAAATAGTAGTTGGCTGACTAAGAATAAATAACTTACGTTTCGCTGACGATATCGGACTTCTGGCAGAAAGTGAAGAAGAATTACAAGAGTTAACCAGCCGCATTTTCGGAACATTAAAAAAATATGGATTATACATAAACCTACAAAAAACAAAAGCAATGATAACCTCAAAATCAGACATAGAATTCATAAAGATACAAATTGGCAATAAACAAATTGAGAATGTAAACAAGTTCACTTATCTAGGGAGCACGCTGAGTCAAGATGGTCACTCCAAAACTGACATTAAATGCCGAATTGCTAACGCAACTCTGGTCCTACAGAAGCTAAAACCATTGTGAGGAGATAACAGAATAGCAATCACAACCAGACTAAGACCAATTGACACCTTGGTGAATTCTGTCCTTTTGTATGGTTGTGAGGCCTGGACTTTATTGAGGGAAGATGAGAGGAGACGCCTGTCTTTCGAAATGAAAACTTACAGAAGACTTTTGAGAATTCCCTATACCACTCACGAAACCAATGAAAACGTCCGAAAACTGATTGATTCAATAGACGGCAGAAGAAGGGAAAACATTCTGACAGTCATCAGAAGAAGACAGATAAAGTGGTTTTGATATATGGAGAGGGATAATGGCATTCCAAAGCAAGCACTAAATGGAATCGTTCCGTGATCAAGGGTTAAAGGCCGACCTCGATTAAAATGGACTGATAACATCAAACATTGGACAAAATTTCCTCCCTTTCTCAACTGACACAAGAACAAGAGACCGAGATGATTCCAGGAGGTTAACAAAGTACATCATCTACCAGCCGTGAGTTAGGACTACGCGAGAAGAAGTTTTCAAAACTTTCATTGATATAAGCATTCCATAAGATAGTGGGGACTTTCTTGAAGGATTTATTCTTCCAGAGAATTCCACGTTCGTTTGTTTGTTTGAGATAGCGTGTTCCGCAAGTCCTGCCTGCTCGGACTATAGGAAAGGCATATAATGTAGTGGCGCCTTTACTATTTCTTCAGAGGGCGATACTATGGATTTTGAACTGCGTCCTTTTGTCAATATTTGGTAGGATAATGATATGTACTAGCAATTTTTATTCTTTTTGAAAATTGATAGAATTTTCTTCATACAATTAACTCTAATTATATAATATTTGGCCTTATACAGCTGTAAAGACAAGATAATATGATAAATATATACTTATCAGAATATTTCTTTCTACTTCTGGTTGAATATTTATGTTCTAATCTACTTGGAACATATATTTATGTTCTAAGTAGGTTAATAAATATTGTATATAATAAATTTAGTGAACACATACTCTTGTTAATATGTCTCCATGGAAGTAGAAAGGAAACTGAAGGACAACTAAACTAACCGATCTAAACACAACACCTGTCGTGTTTTGCTTTCACCTAATTCACTATCAAGACAGGGGCCGTTGCCCATGGCAATCCATTCAGTAATTTGCTGCACGAGAAGAAGAGAAATTGCTAAACAGCTTCCAGGAGTAGTCCTTGCGTCTCTATCAAAAGTCTCTATACAAAAAAGGTCTCCACCATATCGCCTCTTTTCCTACTGTGAACCATACTTTGTAAATGAAACGCCTTGAGTCAATCCTCAGATGGGAGAGACCAACGTCACTCGTTCTCAGGATCCTCTTTCTGAGTTCCGAATCTTGAAGCAATCATGTGACCAAATATGAGCTCAGTGTTGAAGGAGTGGCGGAATGGTAATATGTGTATATTAGTAATTCTTCATGGAGTTCAAAAGGTATTGCGGGAAGCACTCTGCACTACACTACACTACAGAATAGAGGGAAAAGTAGAAAATAGACGGAGAAAATGAAATGTGACAAAGCGCTAAGAATTTTTTAAACAAACGTTTTGGAGCTAAACGTGCTTTTTTGGTGTAATTTTGGTGTCTGTGATACCGAGAAGTATATTTACGTAGAAATTACTTTATTAGTTTCATCCTTTGTAATATCATGAAGTACATGGTGGATGACCATAAAATAACTTTCCCTGTAGCTAAAACAATAAACGGAAGGGGGACCAGATTTTATATTGAGACTTTTGAAGGCATGGGGGAGATGATTTCCGAGAGAGAAAAAAAAAAATTTAATACCAAAACTCGCCGATAGGGGAAATTGTGGCGCTGGCGGAGCCGAAACAGGCTAATAATTACGTTAAAGGCACATAAAATGGAATAATAACATTTCGACGGTGTAAGCGACATGTGGCGCGTTACAATGATAATAATAATAATAATAATTAAACTAAAACAACAACTTGCAAGAGACACAGAAATTAATGTCGTGATTGAACTCACAGGAAATAATGAGGCTTCTAAATTCCCGAAGGGCCGCTACGGCATTACACCGTTTACGGTAAAACATTTAACAAATAAAGCACGCTGAGGCAGGGTAGGACGCATATTGGGCAATTCGTCAGTCATTCGAATTACTGCCTGAACGTTCCCAATCCCTTTTTAAGTGGAATTGGCGGCGCTGCTGTCACGTAAGCACAGCACAATTTGCATAATCCTTTTTACCTACGTTTACTGCAAATATTTGACTGCTTTCGGCTCCACCAGCGCCAAAGTTTCCCTTATCAGCGACTTTTGGTAGTAAATCTTTTTTGTTTGCGGAATTCATCTCCCCATGCCTTCGAAAGTCTCAATACAAAATGTGGTCTCATTCCGTTTATTGGTTTTAGCTACAGATGCCTCCAAAGAGGGAAAGTTAATTTATAGCCACCCTGTACATTACTTAAATTTATTTCACCTTAAAAATATCAAAGTACTGAAGTAGCTTTAAATGGAAAACAAATTCGAAAAATATTAAATGGAAAATTCCCCAAATATACAAATTCATAAGTTTTAAATCTCGCACCGTACCACCCGGAATGTGCCTCATCCCTTTGTCCCGTGTATCCACGCTGTACGATACCCGTCCGTTACTAACTATCCGCTCGATTATTAAATCCACTGTCTCGGTTATTGCAGTGCTTGTGTTCAAGAATTCCTTAATTTACTAAATAACGGCTCAAAGGGCAAGGGGAGTGATTCTGACAATTCGGATGTGCCAAAGAGAAGCCTTCATAAGGAAAGAAAAGGAAGTCGTATGCTGAAGTTGCTACGATGTATGGTAGGAACGAATCTTGTTCTCTCCGTGGAATTGTGAAGAAGGAAAAATAAATTCTTGCGAGTTTTTTTTTGTCGCACTTCAAACCGCAAAAGTTGCTGCCACAGTGCGCGTAAAAAATACCGTATATGTCAGCATATAGGACTTTTAGGTTTTAAGCTTATGTCGGTTGTTTAAAACTACCCCCTCCTCCCCAATTTCTTCTTTCTTGTATTAAGGTACACTTGTTTCTCAAGAACTTTCCTGTTTGTTTTTCTTTGAGAACCTTTGTTTTGCTAGGATTGAGTTGAAGTCCTCTGTTATTGCTGATCTTGTTAACTTTATCAAGAATTTTCTAGTTCTTCCTTGTCATTACTGTCTTGAGCTCGTCCAATGCTTCACGCGCGATGTCCTCCTCATATATACTAAACAAGCGAGGAAGAAATAAACATCCTTGCCTAACTCCTTTTCCAACTTCAAGCCAGTCAGTCAATCCAACACCTGTTCTTACTGTGGCTTGTTGCTCCCTGTGCAAGTTGGCTATCAACCTGATAGGGAGTTGAGGAAAACCCATTCTTTTCATTACTTCCCACAGTTTCACATGCTCAACACAGTCAAAAGCTTTACAGTAGTCTAAGAAACACATTATTAAAACTATCGGAAAAACTATATTTTTCGGTAAGAGTGATGTAGTAAAATAAATTAGTAAAAATTATTCTATCTTGAAGTAAATATTAGAACACTTCCAGCTTTAGAATGAAACATCCGATGAGTCTATTCCTATGGTCACACATTACTGCTATATGAGACAAAAACAGATTTAGCCCATAGGGTTCTCTTCCTGTTTGTCTGTACTTCGATATACTGTGCAAGGAATCTTCTAAACAGTGATAACGGAATATTTTCTTGTTGTCAATAAAGAAAGTATGTTTTTCGCGTTGTTTATATCTTATTTTACAGAACGTTAAAAAAAATAAAACGTGAGAAGCATGAAAAATGTCAACTGAATGCTGATAACAGTTTCATTCAATCATTGAAAAAATCATTGAAAAAAGCAAAAATGTAACCTATATTAGATACGTTTACAGTTTCTAATTTGTTACGTGATTAAAATCCTTCGAGTAATCCCAATATTCTTTTTCTACGAAATCATTTACACTGGCAAAATTAAACAAAACAAAGTTATATGTATAGTATATGAGCCAACAAACATTGTTGTTATAATAAGCTAAAAAGTAAGCTAAAGTCTGTTGATAAGTCAACGTTTGTCCCATTGGACAAAAATGTTACGAAATACACATCTTTTGACGATATGTTATATTTTTGCTTTACAAAATTAGAAGTAATCTTCTTCAAAACTAGCCAATAACGTCATTCTGGTAGCTACGTAATGAAGCTGTAATAATAAACATAATCAATCATAAGTAAATGTATCACAAGTATGACAAAAATTAAAATATTTAATTAAAAATTAAACAAACATTTTTAACGAAATCCTAGAGGGCGCCCTTTCTTCTAAAGTATTCAATGCAGACGATGTTTCAATGAATAAAAACGGTAGTTAATAAATTTTACCTGTAATATTTGATTTTCTAAACATATTTAATAATTTTGGACACAACAATTTTTTTTTTATATCAAGTCAGTACTTATTAATCCAGTCAGCGTTTCGGATACCACCCACAGTTTACGCGCGAGATTCACGTCTCTAGTGATTCTGGCTACACCACTACGATGACAATCAGCAAAATATTTTCCCGACACATTTTCTACGCTTTCATCTATTGCCAAGAAAATGGAGGTCTGAGCTCCTTGTTTACAGTCTTTAAGAAACGGATATAACAATATTTTTAATCCGTATTTAAATAGAAATTTCTGAACTCCTGTCACGTTTCGATCGATGGATGTGTCCACCAAGCCAGGATGTAAAGCATTCACTGTGACTCCAGTGCCTTGCAATCTTCGGCTTAATTCAACAGTGAACAGCACATTTGCAAGTTTTGTATTGCAGTACACAGTGAAAGGATGGAGCACCTCCTTTTCGCAGTTTAGATTGTCAAAATCCAAGATTCCTAGAAAGTGAGCACGTGATGATACCATTATAATCCGTGAGGGGGCGCTTTTCTTTAGTAAGTCGAGAAGGAGGTTGGTTAGCAAGAATGGACCAAAATGGTTTGTAGCAAATTGCACTTCCAGTCCGTCTTCTGTCAGATGCAAACCTGGTTCACCAAAAACACCAGCGTTGTTGATGAGGACATCGAGTCGTTGTTCGGTCTGTTTGAAGGCTTCAACGAATGCACGCACTGATTTCAGAGAACTCAAGTCCAACTGTTTGATGACCAAGTTGTCTTTACCAGTCGATCGAACGATGTCTAGGGCAGCTTCCTTTGCACATTCAACACTCCTGCAAGCCATGATCACTCGAGCATTCCTTCGTACAAGCTCTCTCGCTGTTTCTTTGCCGATACCGGAGTTTGCACCTGTGATGATTACCGTTTCCCCTGTCATGTTTCGGCTACTCTTACATATTCCTAAAGTCCTCTTAAGGTAGATTTTTAAAAAGATAAAAGCACAACCTACTATAACTAACAGACCTCCAATGAGACCTTGTAAAATTGCGATCATGAAATCTTTTTTCATTTGGCATTTATTCCTGAAAGATAGAAAGAGAGAGAGACATTATTAAGTTACTTCACATCATTTAGGTTTTGTTATTATGAAATATTTATCAAAAATAACTCATAGTTAATGGTTTTTGTGAAGCAGGAAAATTAATGTATTTTAATCATATCGTATCATAAATTGATTGTTCAAGGGTTTGTTTAGAATAATGGAATTAAAAATATTTTACTAATATTTTATTCATATTAGAATTAGTTCTCGTTATTTTTATTTTTCTTGGCATGGGTAGAAAACTTATCTAAAATGGGTTAATTATAAATAAATAAATTTTAAGGATTGTTATACACCCGTCCAAAAAAGAAACCGAACGTTTCGAAAATAGAAGAAACTAGTGGCGCCAGCTGTTGTATATTTTTCTTGTCGAAAGCGGCAACCTTCATTAGTGTTGTGTCAACTGCTTATGACATTTGTTTCATTAGAAGCCGAGTTATAGTGCCAAAAGTGACAGTGTGAAAACGAGTTTCAAACAGAGAACTGCGATTGGCTTTTGTGTTAGAATTGGTAAAAGGTTTACCGAAACGCATCAAATGCTTCAAAAAGCATACGGTAATGAATGCTTATCCCTTACTCAAGTTTACGAGTGGTTTAAACGATTTCAAAGTGGTCGTGAGACGCTTGAGGAGAACGAAATGCCGGGTCGTCCAAAAACTGGACTGAGCGAAGTCAACATCCAAAAAGGGCGTGATTTTTATCAAAGAAAACCCGAAATCGTCCATGAGATTGATTGCAGATGAATTGGGGATTCCAAAATCAACTGCACAACATTTTGACCGGGAGTTTGGGCCTTCGTAAATTGAATTCGCGATTTGTTCCCCACAAGTTGACCGACGACCAAAAAACGTATCGAATTGAACACTACAAGAATCTCATTTAAACTTCCTTGAAACGATCGTTACTGGTGACCACACATGGTTTTTTGAGTATGAGCCCGAAACAAAGCGCCAGAGTGCTGAGCGGAAACCACCAGAAGAGAGGCATCCGAAAAAAAGTCGCTTGAAGAAGTCAAAAGTAAAGAAAATGCTGATTTGTTTCTACGATTCCAAGGCCATTATCCACAAAGAATTCGTACCGCTTGGCCGAGCGGTCAATGGTGAGGTTTATCTCAAAGTTTGGAAGCGATTGATAGCAAGAATTTGTCGCGTACGGCATGAATATCGTGACGATCGACCGTTCGTCAAAACACACTATCACTGTTGGCACTATAACTCGGCTTCTAATGAAACAATTGTCATAAACAGTTGACACAACACTAATGAAGGTTGCCGCTTTCGACAACAAAACGATACAATAGGTGGCGCCACTAGTTTTTTCTATTTTTCGAAAGGTTCGGTTTCTTTTTTGTACAGAAGGTTGTATGTGACCGAGTTTCATAATTATTGCATTAATTGTTATGCCAGACATACTGAAGATGTCCAGTTAGTATTGAGTTTATCTGTGAGCACCAGTTAGAGATGGCTGAACTTATGCAAATACTTCAGATCATGATAACTAAGTTTCTACCCATGCAGGGTACCAGATATAAACAATCGAGGGAAGTTAGTGTGAAGATTATACTGATATCGAATTAGTTGATGAGAAACAACAATAGAAATCGGTAAACAACTTGATAAACAAATCAACATGGTGACTACCAAAAAATTTATTTGACTGCTCGTATGAATATGTTGTCCATTATGAGACTGCATTATTTTTGTTTTGAAGATACCCGCATTTTATCCTAGATAAATAATTATACGCTCCTAAATAGTGTGTGTATTGCCACAAATACAATACTTAGAACATACACAATTTTCTTCCTGTTTTTAAAAAGTATATATTTTATTTACTCCCGATTTATAAGAATACATTTATAAATAATTCACTTGGGAAGTTCCCAAAGTACAGTATGTATTTCTTCAACAGCAACCTAAAGTCTTTGTGTAAAAAAATATTGTCTTGTACATAATTACTCAGGTAGTGACCTTCTTGGAGGTCATGATGTTAATATATAATGAAATACCATTCAAGGACAGACCTTGGAGCCTCCCCTTATGTAAATGGAAATCGTAGTGCCAACTTGAACCAACCACTGCATCCGTGTGAATAACTTCTCAGTGAATTATTTTTTGTACTCCACAAAGCCCCTTAGCAGTTATTTTTCCCAGTAACAAATTGTAGGTTACTCAATCAAATGCTTGGGACATGTCAAGGACTACAACGAGCCATATCGAGATAGCTCAAGATTGTTTACAATATAATTATTTTCTACATGATGGAGGTTTGTGTTGTGTTGATTCCCTTGAGAATGTTCGTACAGTTTAGAGGAAGTTAGCTTTCATTTTGCAATACTCGTGTATGAGTCAATAGAAGTTGTTAATTATTAACTACTTTTCCTTTCGATTTATTGTTTTTTATCACTATATATGATGAGTTTGGTTTCTTTGATATGCAAAGAAACCAAATGAGTTTAAATATGCAAAGTAATTTCTTAACATAGCGTCTACAGTAAGTTATATTTGATTGCATTTATTTTCAGCAGAATTTTTATACTTCTTAAAGACTGTTCATCTTAATTTGATTTTTTCCGATGATTTTTCATAGAAAGTGGGTTTTCATTTCGTGTTTTTCTGTTGGTTTTTGTTCAAACATTGGTCATACAATTTCATGAACGTGTCAAAGAAAAATAGTTGCTGAGTTGCATGAATTAATATTGATCATACAAGTTTCTGAAAGTGTCTAAAATTCGTGAGGTCGAATCTCCTTGCTCAACTGCATGAATTATTTCAAATCACCACATTATTATGACGATTATGAAAACCGTTTATAATAATTTCTTTGAATTATTTTTTTCGTTATTTTTACATAAAAGTTTTATGTATCTCACAATTTATCCTGGAAGTATTAGTTGCGTATATCATTGAATTAGTAATTGTAGGTATAAGAATACTTACTAGCTTATCATAGCTTATCACTTAGATTTCAAGCAACACAAACACAGCGCAACAGCAAAAAAAGAACTTATTTGCTTGGTCCAAAGAACGACTAACCGGAGAACCAGCTGATTAAAGGCACAGAAAAAGTTCTTTATAAGACTATAACGATCTTAGGTAAGAATCCTTGGATAATTTGAAATTGACGGCCGAACTTAGCACGTTGTGATCAGCGTCTTTCTCTCTCTTTCTCTCCATCCCCACGTAAATCAGGGAAGATACGCTGATCCTATAAATCGGGGGTTCAATACTTTACAACAAGCTACGTTCGTATAGTTTACAAAAACACAATCAACCAGTATTTCAATCCATTGCTAAGGAATATCGCCTTTCTGCACGACTCCCATTTCAAAAATTGAATGCGACTGAGAAAACATTACCAAATGGTTCTGAATCAATTTCTAATTGGCAACAACATTTCGGTTAGAATGTTTTGACACAAACAAAAACATAGAATCTAACACAAATAAATCTCCTAGATTATTGTTGCTTGTAAACAAACTAACTGTTGCGCATCATCAAACGTTAGGTTTTGCAATAGAAGTTCTTTTATTGTTCATTATCGCAGAAAATGAACCTGAACTCATTTTTCAGCAGAAGGTTTATATTTACAATCATTTGTCGCATTTAGTCTGTTTCGTTGCGAATCATTTTGTCACTAAAATTCTCAAATTAAAAGAAAAATTGAGATTACTGAATATCGCAAATATTAAATGTCAGTAAGAAAAATACTTACATTACTCAGAAGGTAACCTATCTCTAGGCGGTCGATTACTTTTAACGTTTAGCGAAATACCATGACTTTGCCTATAGGAAGCATGAAATAGATATGATACTAACAATTTCGTTCTTCATAACAAAGTCTCTGACTTATTTTCTCTTCCCTTCTTGATGAGCGATATTTACATGCGGTGCAGGTAACACATTCATGGGCATGCAAAATACACCGTAGGAACCAAATCGTCGTCATCCATTCGAGCAGTAAAGAAATTCTGTAAGCAGCAACATAGTACAGAGGACAAAAGGTGATCGCAACAAATCAGGAGGCTTCACAACTGTCACGTGAATACTTCACTTGTTTATTACGTACTCTAGGAGATCTTGAATGGAGGAAGTCTGAGTGTGACGGTATGCATATCAATGGATACTGTTAAGGGAAGACGTGGACACGAGACCAGATTTTATCTATGTTGGTGGAGTGTTCGCAAGTTCCCCCCCCCCTCATTTTCTGTACCCACTCTTTACTTCATTCACATTTCACATGAACAATGAGGGATAACGTAGCGAAATAAAGTATTTTTCGAGAATCACTAAAATTTTTCTACAAAACAACAATCCCTGAACACATCCAAACAATAATATTTAGCAAAAAAATGTTTATAAAAATCATATCAATACTAAGGTCTGCAATAGTGATACGCAAGTTGGCAAACTTGCGTATCATAATAGAAACAGCACATAATGGAAACAGCACAGTAGAAAGTGTGCTGTTTCCATTATGAGCTGATATTTTGACGCCATCTGCTTCGTCGTTCACTTGATATTTTAGTCCACACACGGTTTTATGTAATATTTATTAATTTACAGCCTTTTGTGCAGAATTAACATACAAAGCACAATTAACGTACACTTTGTATGTTAATTGTGCTAACCAATTTTTTTTTAATTGGCTAGCACAATTAAAAGGAATGGCCAGTTCAGCCGAACTGGCCATTCCTTTGACCAGGCTGTTTAGTATGAGTCTCAGAACAGGGAAGATTCCGCAGGAATGGAAGGAATGTATGGTGATTCCATTGCACAAGGGTGGTGCAAAGACCGATGTATCCAACTCTCGACCAATTAGTATTTCAGGAGTGATGGTGAACTTTGGAAATGTTGATTAGTGCTCGCATTCAGAAATGGGTTGAAAGAGAATCTGTACTTTGCGATGACCAACATGGGTTTACTAAGGGGAAGTCATGTTTTAGCAACTTGCTCACATTCTATAATAATGTTACCGTTGAGCAAGACAAGGGAATGGATACACCATGATACTTTTGGATTTTGCTAAGGCTTTTGACTGACCACAGCATGGAAGACTGCTGCATAAATTGGAGAAAATGGCTTTGGGTTACAGAATATGAGCATGGATAAGAGGATGGCTACCTGGGGGGGGGGTATGAGTCTTCAATCTTTACAATAATGATATTGGGAAAGAATTAACAGACAACATAAAGCTATTGGCTGATGATGATGCAGAGATAGGTGGGGTAGTCAGGAATGCTGCTGATATGCAGTCTTTGCAGAATGATTTGAATAGAGTGGAATTGTTGGCATGGGAAAGTGGATGTCAATTCAACGTTAGCAAATGTAAAGTCGTGCACTTTGACGCGATTAGATATCCAATGTTGTAATCTGAGATGATAATCTTTAAACCGTTGAAAACGTTACAGGCAAACTTTCTTCATAAAAGCTAACCCAAGCTTCGAAGTAGATGGGTTAGAACGCCTCACTCATCTACACGTAATGCTTATAACCAAAGAATGCAGATTATGTAACAAAACAATCAGCAAAGTATATAACAATAAAGAAGATACCGAAGATACTGATTATTATGTGATAATATCATTAATATAATATTACTATGTAACATGAAAAAATAATGTAATAAATTATTCCTATTATTAAAAAAATATGTAAATAATGAGTTTACATTGTATGCTTGTGAGAAATAGGAATTATAATATTTTAATTGCACATGTGTAAATACTGTTTATAATCACTCTTTTTCAAACTTTGAAAAAAAATAATAAAATAGTAAACTACATGTAATATTATGTAACTTGTGTAACTCCGAACTATATAATTGTAAATTATTACTGTGATTGCTATTTTAAAAGATAACAAACGAACTATGTTATCATCATTATTATTGAAATTTCATTATATTATTATTATTATTATTTAGCACATATGTAGCACTTAGTGCAGAACCTTGTAAAATAATATACTGAATGTTACTCAAGATGATAATTGCATATATGTAAATATTTGAGAGATCAATAAAAAATTATTATTATTATATTCTTCTTCTTCTTGGATTCCCTGATTTCAGGATTTCAATTGATGGAATTTTTCAATTTATGGAGGGTGGGGAAAGGACGCGAAGGCATCCTTGGAAGATGAGAATGAATGCTGTTAGGAAAGGGGGGTGAGGGCTAGATTTTTATCTAATAGGGTTGGTGTTGATTGGAATGGATTGCCGTTGGATGTTGGGAGTGCAAACAGCGATAATTAATTCAAGAATAAATATGATAGCTGGTGATGCGTGTAGTATGTGGCTTCCTTCGATGAGTCCCTGACTCTCTGGAGGTCTGTAATAATAATAATAATAATAATAATAATAATATGTATTGCTAGTATAATACCTTGGTATCATTACGTAATAACTGTAATTTTTGGGGAGATCTTTTCGTTACCTTGTCATATGCCTTTTCCAGATTTGTCGTAAAATAAATAACCCGTTTTTACCCGTTTTAGTAATAATTATTACATATCCTGAACAATATCTTATCTAATACTTACCATTATTATAAACTACAATAGGTAACCAAAATAATGGAAACACCTGCAATGTTTGGGAGAATTTTTTATTAATAAGTTGTAGGTATTTTGAACAGACTGCAGAATGAAAGTCCTCATTCCAACATGAATAATTTCTGCCCCAATATTACAAGAAGCATCTGGAAAGCGAAAATGTCTCGCCATGAAAAGGAAAGGTAAAGGTTTTGAAGATGTTTCCCGTGGCGTTGTTCTAGCGCCCAAGTATACCAGAATGGTGAGATGGAAGAGAATTCCACTGTAGAGATGAAGCTTGGATGAGAACGTGATCTAAATTTCCAAAAATACAGGCTTAGGAAAAGATGCAGAGTATTGGGAAAAGGAGGAATTGCCGGAAATTCTGGTTGGGAGGTGAACCGTTTATTTCAGGTGATTTCTTTCAGCAAATACCTCGGCTTCTCTAACAGTCAAGCCAATGGAATTGGGAAAAAACAGCCAGTTTTAAGTTGTGGATATTAAAGTCACCATTGAAGCATAAGACTTCACTATCACGGTAGTTAGACTGCAGGAAATCGAGATTCAAGGATAAGAAATTAAGGAGGTCAGGTGATTTTCAGGTTAAGGCAAGGTACAGAAAACAGGTCAATGATACAGAAGAAAGGAAATCTTAAACCAACGAAGTTTAAAAAGGGGAGATTCTAGTTTAGCCATCCATGAATATCGAATCTGCTGGTGATCGTTTACGTTCGTGTTTATGGCATGAATGGATGTGGAAGAGATTTGTGTAAGTTTTTTGAGATTTTTAAATATTTTGGGAAATGTTTTGAGGAACCTTTTTTTTTTTCTCTTTATTTTAACCGCAGTGACATTCTATTTAAGGCTATTTAAAATATATGTTAGATATGCCACCCAAACAGATCCACTTTTGAATTGTGCTTGAAGAGAGGTATGTAATGGTATGGGGGGGGGGGAGGAGAGTCGAGGCTACCTAATGGGGAAAAGCTTATGCACGAGCTAATTAGGAAGTCTCTTCAACGCTTTACCATCGGATTTGGTCCTTTCTTGGGGCCAACCTAATGAATTGTTTTATCCTCGAAGATCGAGAAGGTTCTGGATCCCCCCCCCCCCCCCCACAGTATATTTTGTATTACATTGAAAGGGATCAATCACACTGCATACTAGAAGATTGGGATCGGAACTAAACGTGACAAAAAGTCTGGAAATAAGCAGAGTGGAAGTGATGATGTGGTGGTGTATTTGTAAAGTACAGGGTGGCTATAAATTAACTTTCCCTCTTTGGAGGCATCTGTAGCTAAGCCTAATACACGGAATGAGACCACATTTTATATTGAGACTTTTGAAGGCGTGGGGAGATGAATTTCGCAAAAGAAATATTTAGTACCAAAAGTCGCCGATAGGAAAAATTTTGGCGCTGGCGGAGCCGAAAGTAGTCCAATATTTGAGTAAACGCAGGTAAAAAGGATTATGCAAATTTTGCTGTGCGTACGTGACAGCAGCGCCACCAATTCCACTTAAAAAGGGATTGGGAACATTCAGGCAGTTATTCGAATGACTGACGAATTGTGCTCAATATGGTTCCTACCTTGCCTCAGCGTGCTTTACTTGTTAAGTTGTTTTCTCTTAAACAGTGCAATGCCGTAGCGGCCCTTTGGGAATTTAGAAGGTTCATAACTTGTGTACAGGTCCTATGGCAGCTGTAGCACTGAGAGCTATGATTAAGAAGTTTGAAGAAACTGGATCACCAGGAGTTAGACCTGGCAGAGGACGGAGAGCAGCGCAAGATTCTGATGAATAGAACATTATTTCCTGTGAGTTCAATCACTACATTAATTTCTGTCTCTCGCAAGTTGTTTTAGTTTAATTATTATTATTATTATTATTATTATCATCGTAACGCGCCACATATCCAGCTGGAATGAGTGACGCGGCTGTCGCTTACACCGTCGAAATGTTATTCCATTTTATCTGCCTTTAATGTAATTATCCACAGTTCCCACTGGCAGAGGTCTAACTCCGGTACGACTTCTGGTACTAAATCTTTTTTTCGCGGGAAATCATCACCCCATGCCTTCAAAAGTCTCATTATAAAATCATTCCGTTTATTGGTTTTAGCTACAGATGCCTCCAATGAGGGAAAGTTATTTTATGGCCACCGTGTGCGACGTCTAGTTGGCATTTCTTCGTTTACTTGAAAAAATCTCAGTTCAAATCCTGTCTAGGACGTATGAAGACCCTTTATCAAGTCTTAATAACAGAATGTGAGTTAGGAGGTCTGGAAGCGCAGAATTTCCCTTCCTAGAATTTCAAAGTGATCGTTAGCGCAACCAGGAAAACCTGCCAAGAGAACAAACTCAATTTGCACACATAATTATATATTTTGCAATAAGACTAACTAACTTATACTAAAATTACTGCTGCGAAAGCCAAGGGTACTTGGCAAGGAGTTGGTCATAAGGGCGTCTAAGTATCGCAGGTTATTATTTAATATATTCAAAAACACATAATGGAAGGGAGTAAGGTTGTGTTTATTTTCCGTCTGGTTTTCTGTGTATTTCAAGGAGAGTTCATTAAATTGACTAAATTGTTTTCAGGATGAGAGAGTTTTGGGGACGATTTCTGGAAGTTTGGATAATGATGTGCAGAAACAAATTTTGAAATGGAGAATAACGCAAAAGTGGAATGGCGCCCAAGGGGATATTGAATGTAATTTCCTAAATAAATTTAAAGCGCTACACGACGTTTATAAAAATAAGTCAGTTTCATTGGTTCTTAATGGTACGTCAAGCAAAATCAAATCATCTAAATGGTATTTAAATTATAGAAAAGTTTTTTATATAATTTATAAAATAACTTTGTACTTATAAAGATACTCTTGAATATCATAAAATTACAACTGAATAGATAACAAATTTTATTTTTTTTAAATTTAACAAAAACACCAAAAAAGAATTAACATGTACTTCACTGATTAGAAGTGTGGTTTGCAAAACAAACGCATTGTATTCAGGTTGGTCTGTCCACCCTTGGAGGGTAATGGATGGCAATGCTGTAGCTAATGAAGTTCTAACTGAGGTTCGGCTGTTGCTGTTATCCTGGGTGTGAGTTTTTGAGTTCGCTCCCTTAGGGTTTTTGCCTTAAGGGAGCACCTTGAGTCTCCGGGGAAGGTGTTCTCCGGCACGGCCCGCTGAGGGGTTCTTGTCGGTGAATTATTTTCCTCGGAATTTGAGCGGTTCTGCTCAGGAGTCGGGGAGCCCATCGGGGTGCTAGGATGGGGCGGCCGACACTGAGTGGAACCAACGCTGAGCGGTTCTGCTTAAACGGGGAGCCCGTCGGGGTGCTTGGACGGGGCGGCCGTCAATGAGCGGAACCAACGCTGAGACATGGACGGTCTTTCGCCCACTATGGAGTGGCCTAGAGATCGTCCGATTTTTTGAGATTTTACCCTTTACTTACTAATCAGGGTAATGGATGGCAATGCTGTAGCTAATGAAGTTCTAACTGAGGTTCGGCTGTTGCTGTTATCCTGGGTGTGAGTTTTTGAGTTCGCTCCCTTGGGGTTTTTGCCTTAAGGGAGCACCTTGAGTCTCCGGGGAAGGTGTTCTCCGGCAGGGCCCGCTGAGGGGTTCTTGTCGGTGAATTATTTTCCTCGGAATTTGAGCGGTTCTGCTCAGGAGTCGGGGAGCCCATCGGGGTGCTAGGATGGGGCGGCCGACACTGAGTGGAACCAACGCTGAGCGGTTCTGCTTAAACGGGGAGCCCGTCGGGGTGCTTGGACGGGGCGGCCGTCAATGAGTGGAACCAACGCTGAGACATGGACGGTCTTTCGCCCACTATGGAGTGGCCTAGAGATCGTCCGATTTTTTGAGATTTTACCCTTTACTTACTAATCAGGGTAATGGATGGCAATGCTGTAGCTAATGAAGTTCTAACTGAGGTTCGGCTGTTGCTGTTATCCTGGGTGTGAGTTTTTGAGTTCGCTCCCTTGGGGTTTTTGCCTTAAGGGAGCACCTTGAGTCTCCGGGGAAGGTGTTCTCCGGCAGGGCCCGCTGAGGGGTTCTTGTCGGTGAAATATTTTCCTCGGAATTTGAGCGGTTCTGCGCAGGAGTCGGGGAGCCCATCGGGGTGCTAGGATGGGGCGGCCGACACTGAGTGGAACCAACGCTGAGCGGTTCTGCTTAAACGGGGAGCCCGTCGGGGTGCTTGGACGGGGCGGCCGTCAATGAGTGGAACCAACGCTGAGACATGGACGGTCTTTCGCCCACTATGGAGTGGCCTAGAGATCGTCCGATTTTTTGAGATTTTACCCTTTACTTACTAATCAGGGTAATGGATGGCAATGCTGTAGCTAATGAAGTTCTAACTGAGGTTCGGCTGTTGCTGTTATCCTGGGTGTGAGTTTTTGAGTTCGCTCCCTTAGGGTTTTTGCCTTAAGGGAGCACCTTGAGTCTCCGGGGAAGGTGTTCTCCGGCAGGGCCCGCTGAGGGGTTCTTGTCGGTGAATTATTTTCCTCGGAATTTGAGCGGTTCTGCTCAGGAGTCGGGGAGCCCATCGGGGTGCTAGGATGGGGTGGCCGACACTGAGTGGAACCAACGCTGAGCGGTTCTGCTTAAACGGGGAGCCCGTCAAGGTGCTTGGACGGGGCGGCCGTCAATGAGTGGAACCAACGCTGAGACATGGACGGTCTTTCGCCCACTATGGAGTGGCCTAGAGATCGTCCGATTTTTTGAGATTTTACCCTTTACTTACTAATCAGGGTAATGGATGGCAATGCTGTAGCTAATGAAATTCTAACTGAGGTTCGGCTGTTGCTGTTATCCTGGGTGTGAGTTTTTGAGTTCGCTCCATTAGGGTTTTTGCCTTAAGGGAGCACCTTGAGTCTCCGGGGAAGGTGTTCTCCGGCAGGGCCCGCTGAGGGGTTCTTGTCGGTGAATTATTTTCCTCGGAATTTGAGCGGTTCTGCTCAGGAGTCGGGGAGCCCATCGGGGTGCTAGGATGGGGCGGCCGACACTCAGTGGAACCAACGCTGAGCGGTTCTGCTTAAACGGGGAGCCTGTCGGGGTGCTTGGACGGGGCGGCCGTCAATGAGTGGAACCAACGCTGAGACAAGGACGGTCTTTCGCCCACTATGGAGTGGCCTAGAGATCGTCCGATTTTTTGAGATTTTACCCTTTACTTACTAATCAGGGTAATGGATGGCAATGCTGTAGCTAATGAAGTTCTAACTGAGGTTCGGCTGTTGCTGTTATCCTGGGTGTGAGTTTTTGAGTTCGCTCCCTTAGGGTTTTTACCTTAAGGGAGCACCTTGAGTCTCCGGGGAAGTTGTTCTCCGGCAGGGCCCGCTGAGGGGTTCAAGTCGGTGAATTATTTTCCTCGGAATTTGAGCGGTTCTGCTCAGGAGTCGGGGAGCCCGTTGGGGTGCTTGAACGGGGCGGCCGACACTGAGTGGAACCAACGCTGAGCGGTTCTGCTTAAACGGGGAGCCCGTCGGGGTGCTTGGACGGGGCGGCCGTCAATGAGTGGAACCAACGCTGAGAAATGGACGGTCTTTCGCCCACTATGGAGTGGCCTAGAGATCGTCCGATTTTTTGAGATTTTACCCTTTACTTACTAATCAGGGTAATGGATGGCAATGCTGTAGCTAATGAAGTTCTAACTGAGGTTCGGCTGTTGCTGTTATCCTGGGTGTGAGTTTTTGAGTTCGCTCCCTTAGGGTTTTTGCCTTAAGGGAGCACCTTGAGTCTCCGGGGAAGGTGTTCTCCGGCAGGGCCCGCTGAGGGGTTCTTGTCGGTGAATTATTTTCCTCGGAATTTGAGCGGTTCTGCTCAGGAGTCGGGGAGCCCGTTGGGGTGCTTGAACGGGGCGGCCGACACTGAGTGGAACCAACGCTGAGCGGTTCTGCTTAAACGGGGAGCCCGTCGGGGTGCTTGGACGGGGCGGCCGTCAATGAGTGGAACCAACGCTGAGACATGGACGGTCTTTCGCCCACTATGGAGTGGCCTAGAGATCGTCCGATTTTTTGAGATTTTACCCTTTACTTACTAATCAGGGTAATGGATGGCAATGCTGTAGCTAATGAAGTTCTAACTGAGGTTCGGCTGTTGCTGTTATCCTGGGTGTGAGTTTTTGAGTTCGCTCCCTTAGGGTTTTTGCCTTAAGGGAGCACCTTGAATCTCCGGGGAAGGTGTTCTCCGGCAGGGCCCGCTGAGGGGTTCTTGTCGGTGAATTATTTTCCTCGGAATTTGAGCGGTTCTGCTCAGGAGTCGGGGAGCCCATTGGGGTGCTTGAACGGGGCGGCCGACACTGAGTGGAACCAACGCTGAGCGGTTCTGCTTAAACGGGGAGCCCGTCGGGGTGCTTGGACGGGGCGGCCGTCAATGAGTGGAACCAACGCTGAGACATGGACGGTCTTTCGCCCACTAAGAAGTGGCCTAGAGATCGTCCGATTTTTTGAGATTTTACCCTTTACTTACTAATCAGGGTAATGGATGGCAATGCTGTAGCTAATGAAGTTCTGAGGTTCGGCTGTTGCTCTTATCCTGGGTGTGAGTTTTTGAGTTCGCTCCCTTAGGGTTTTTGCCTTAAGGGAGCACCTTGAGTCTCCGGGGAAGGTGTTCTCCGGCAGGGCCCGCTGAGGGGTTCTTGTTGGTGAATTATTTTCCTCGGAATTTGAGCGGTTCTGCTCAGGAGTCGGGGAGCCCGTTGGGGTGCTTGAACGGGGCGGCCGACACTGAGTGCAACCAACGCTGAGCGGTTCTGCTTAAACGGGGAGCCCGTCGGGGTGCTTGGACGGGGCGGCCGTCAATGAGTGGAACCAACGCTGAGACATGGACGGTCTTTCGCCCACTATGGAGTGGCCTAGAGATCGTCCGATTTTTTGAGATTTTACCCTTTACTTACTAATCAGGGTAATGGATGGCAATGCTGTAGCTAATGAAGTTCTAACTGAGGTTCGGCTGTTGCTGTTATCCTGGGTGTGAGTTTTTGAGTTCGCTCCTTTAGGGTTTTTGCCTTAAGGGAGCACCTTGAGTCTCCGGGGAAGGTGTTCTCCGGCAGGGCCCGCTGAGGGGTTCTTGTCGGTGAATTATTTTCCTCGGAATTTGAGCGGTTCTGCTCAGGAGTCGGGGAGCCCATCGGGGTGCTAGGATGGGGCGGCCGACACTGAGTGGAACCAACGCTGAGCGGTTCTGCTTAAACGGGGAGCCTGTCGGGGTGCTTGGACGGGGCGGCCGTCAATGAGTGGAACCAACGCTGAGACAAGGACGGTCTTTCGCCCACTATGGAGTGGCCTAGAGATCGTCCGATTTTTTGAGATTTTACCCTTTACTTACTAATCAGGGTAATGGATGGCAATGCTGTAGCTAATGAAGTTCTAACTGAGGTTCGGCTGTTGCTGTTATCCTGGGTGTGAGTTTTTGAGTTCGCTCCCTTAGGGTTTTTACCTTTAGGGAGCACCTTGAGTCTCCGGGGAAGGTGTTCTCTGGCAGGGCCCGCTGAGGGGTTCAAGTCGGTGAATTATTTTCCTCGGAATTTGAGCGGTTCTGCTCAGGAGTCGGGGAGCCTGTTGGGGTGCTTGAACGGGGCGGCCGACACTGAGTGGAACCAACGCTGAGCGGTTCTGCTTAAACGGGGAGCCCGTCGGGGTGCTTGGACGGGGCGGCCGTCAATGAGTGGAACCAACGCTGAGAAATGGACGGTCTTTCGCCCACTATGGAGTGGCCTAGAGATCGTCCGATTTTTTGAGATTTTACCCTTTACTTACTAATCAGGGTAATGGATGGCAATGCTGTAGCTAATGAAGTTCTAACTGAGGTTCGGCTGTTGCTGTTATCCTGGGTGTGAGTTTTTGAGTTCGCTCCCTTAGGGTTTTTGCCTTAAGGGAGCACCTTGAGTCTCCGGGGAAGGTGTTCTCCGGCAGGGCCCGCTGAGGGGTTCTTGTCGGTGAATTATTTTCCTCGGAATTTGAGCGGTTCTGCTCAGGAGTCGGGGAGCCCGTTGGGGTGCTTGAACGGGGCGGCCGACACTGAGTGGAACCAACGCTGAGCGGTTGTGCTTAAACGGGGAGCCCGTCGGGGTGCTTGGATGGGGCGGCCGTCAATGAGTGGAACCAACGCTGAGACATGGACGGTCTTTCGCCCACTATGGAGTGGCCTAGAGATCGTCCGATTTTTTGAGATTTTACCCTTTACTTACTAATCAGGGTAATGGATGGCAATGCTGTAGCTAATGAAGTTCTAACTGAGGTTCGGCTGTTGCTGTTATCCTGGTTGTGAGTTTTTGAGTTCGCTCCCTTAGGGTTTTTGCCTTAAGGGAGCACCTTGAGTCTCCGGGGAAGGTGTTCTCCGGCAGGGCCCGCTGAGGGGTTCTTGTCGGTGAATTATTTTCCTTGGAATTTGAGCGGTTCTGCTCAGGAGTCGGGGAGCCCATCGGGGTGCTAGGATGGGGCGGCCGACACTGAGTGGAACCAACGCTGAGCGGTTCTGCTTAAACGGGGAGCCCGCGGGGTGCTTGGACGGGGCGGCCGTCAATGAGTGGAACCAACGCTGAGACATGGACGGTCTTTCGCCCACTATGGAGTGGCCTAGAGATCGTCCGATTTTTTGAGATTTTACCCTTTACTTACTAATCAGGGTAATGGATGGCAATGCTGTAGCTAATGAAGTTCTAACTGAGGTTCGGCTGTTGCTGTTATCCTGGGTGTGAGTTTTTGAGTTCGCTCCCTTAGGGTTTTTGCCTTAAGGGAGCACCTTGAGTCTCCGGGGAAGGTGTTCTCCGGCAGGGCCCGCTGAGGGGTTCTTGTCGGTGAATTATTTTCCTCGGAATTTGAGCGGTTCTTCTCAGGAGTCGGGGAGCCCGTTGGGGTGCTTGAACGGGGCGGCCGACACTGAGTGGAACCAACGCTGAGCGGTTCTGCTTAAACGGGGAGCCCGTCGGGGTGCTTGGACGGGGCGGCCGTCAATGAGTGGAACCAACGCTGAGACATGGACGGTCTTTCGCCCACTAAGAAGTGGCCTAGAGATCGTCCGATTTTTTGAGATTTTACCCTTTACTTACTAATCAGGGTAATGGATGGCAATGCTGTAGCTAATGAAGTTCTAACTGAGGTTCGGCTGTTGCTCTTATCCTGGGTGTGAGTTTTTGAGTTCGCTCCCTTAGGGTTTTTGCCTTAAGGGAGCACCTTGAGTCTCCGGGGAAGGTGTTCTCCGGCAGGGCCCGCTGAGGGGTTCTTGTCGGTGAATTATTTTCCTCGGAATTTGAGCGGTTCTGCTCAGGAGTCGGGGAGCCCGTTGGGGTGCTTGAACGGGGCGGCCGACACTGAGTGGAACCAACGCTGAGCGGTTCTGCTTAAACGGGGAGCCCGTCGGGGTGCTTGGACGGGGCGGCCGTCAATGAGTGAAACCAACGCTGAGACATGGACGGTCTTTCGCCCACTATGGAGTGGCCTAGAGATCGTCCGATTTTTTGAGATTTTACCCTTTACTTACTAATCAGGGTAATGGATGGCAATGCTGTAGCTAATGAAGTTCTAACTGAGGTTCGGCTGTTGCTGTTATCCTGGGTGTGAGTTTTTGAGTTCGCTCCATTAGGGTTTTTGCCTTAAGGGAGCACCTTGAGTCTCCGGGGAAGGTGTTCTCCGGCAGGGCCCGCTGAGGGGTTCTTGTCGGTGAATTATTTTCCTCGGAATTTGAGCGGTTCTGCTCAGGAGTCGGGGAGCCCATCGGGGTGCTAGGATGGGGCGGCCGACACTGAGTGGAACCAACGCTGAGCGGTTCTGCTTAAACGGGGAGCCTGTCGGGGTGCTTGGACGGGGCGGCCGTCAATGAGTGGAACCAACGCTGAGACAAGGACGGTCTTTCGCCCACTATGGTGTGGCCTAGAGATCGTCCGATTTTTTGAGATTTTACCCTTTAATTACTAATCAGGGTAATGGATGGCAATGCTGTAGCTAATGAAGTTCTAACTGAGGTTCGGCTGTTGCTGTTATCCTGGGTGTGAGTTTTTGAGTTCGCTCCCTTAGGGTTTTTACCTTAAGGGAGCACCTTGAGTCTCCGGGGAAGGTGTTCTCCGGCAGGGCCCGCTGAGGGGTTCAAGTCGGTGAATTATTTTCCTCGGAATTTGAGCGGTTCTGCTCAGGAGTCGGGGAGCCCGTTGGGGTGCTTGAACGGGGCGGCCGACACTGAGTGGAACCAACGCTGAGCGGTTCTGCTTAAACGGGGAGCCCGTCGGGGTGCTTGGACGGGGCGGCCGTCAATGAGTGGAACCAACGCTGAGAAATGGACGGTCTTTCGCCCACTATGGAGTGGCCTAGAGATCGTCCGATTTTTTGAGATTTTACCCTTTACTTACTAATCAGTGTAATGGATGGCAATGCTGTAGCTAATGAAGTTCTAACTGAGGTTCGGCTGTTGCTGTTATCCTGGGTGTGAGTTTTTGAGTTCGCTCCCTTAGGGTTTTTGCCTTAAGGGAGCACCTTGAGTCTCCGGGGAAGGTGTTCTCCGGCAGGGCCCGCTGAGGGGTTCTTGTCGGTGAATTATTTTCCTCGGAATTTGAGCGGTTCTGCTCAGGAGTCGGGGAGCCCGTTGGGGTGCTTGAACGTGGCGGCCGACACTGAGTGGAACCAACGCTGAGCGGTTCTGCTTAAACGGGGAGCCCGTCGGGGTGCTTGGACGGGGCGGCCGTCAATGAGTGGAACCAACGCTGAGACATGGACGGTCTTTCGCCCACTATGGAGTGGCCTAGAGATCGTCCGATTTTTTGAGATTTTACCCTTTACTTACTAATCAGGGTAATGGATGGCAATGCTGTAGCTAATGAAGTTCTAACTGAGGTTCGGCTGTTGCTGTTATCCTGGGTGTGAGTTTTTGAGTTCGCTCCCTTAGGGTTTTTGCCTTAAGGGGGCACCTTGAGTCTCCGGGGAAGGTGTTCTCCGGCAGGGCCCGCTGAGGGGTTCTTGTCGGTGAATTATTTTCCTCGGAATTTGAGCGGTTCTGCTCAGGAGTCGGGGAGCCCATCCGGGTGCTAGGATGGGGCGGCCGACACTGAGTGGAACCAACGCTGAGCGGTTCTGCTTAAACGGGGAGCCCGTCGGGGTGCTTGGACGGGGCGGCCGTCAATGAGTGGAACCAACGCTGAGACATGGACGGTCTTTCGCCCACTATGGAGTGGCCTAGAGATCGTCCGATTTTTTGAGATTTTACCCTTTACTTACTAATCAGGGTAATGGATGGCAATGCTGTAGCTAATGAAGTTCTAACTGAGGTTCGGCTGTTGCTGTTATCCTGGGTGTGAGTTTTTGAGTTCGCTCCCTTAGGGTTTTTGCCTTAAGGGAGCACCTTGAGTCTCCGGGGAAGGTGTTCTCCGGCAGGGCCCGCTGAGGGGTTCTTGTCGGTGAATTATTTTCCTCGGAATTTGAGCGGTTCTGCTCAGGAGTCGGGGAGCCCGTTGGGGTGCTTGAACGGGGCGGCCGACACTGAGTTGAACCAACGCTGAGCGGTTCTGCTTAAACGGGGAGCCCGTCGGGGTGCTTGGACGGGGCGGCCGTCAATGAGTGGAACCAACGCTGAGACATGGACGGTCTTTCGCCCACTAAGAAGTGGCCTAGAGATCGTCCGATTTTTTGAGATTTTACCCTTTACTTACTAATCAGGGTAATGGATGGCAATGCTGTAGCTAATGAAGTTCTAACTGAGGCTCGGCTATTGCTGTTACCCTCCTGCCATGATCAGAGCTTTAATAGCTCAATAACACCTTATCCCCTACACTGTCCTCTACAGATAACGGGGAAGATGAAAGGCATTCTTGCTTCGCCCCGCTTTTTGTGTTTAAAAAGGACAGTTTTTCACATATCCAGAAATATAGCCTTTTAATATTATAAAAACTTAAAGCGTTTATTCTATTAATTTCTGGTTGTCCTTTCAATGGGTAATTCAACAGCGAATTTTATATCCCGTATTTGATCACCGTTCCGCTTAATAGACGCAGAAGTTGCTTAGAAAAATTCCATCTTTGCCCTCGAGAATAGTTTCCAGACTTGTGCAAATACAAAATGAAGCAGTAATTAAAAAACGTATCCTACGTTTATCCCACAACAATACATTAATCATAATATGGCAGCCTAAGCAATCATTACTGATTGTTACGAAATGGCTAACAATATCAAATAGAATAACAGCTCTTTACTGAGGGCTGCATTCTTGTTTTAAGCACCCACTAGCAACAGAGTGAGTATATTGCTTCGATTATTAATCATTAAGGTGTACAAACAATAAAAACAAGGGCTATGATTTTTATAATTTAGGAAGCGAAATATCCGATAATGAAAAATTCTAAAAATTATCTTTTCCTGAAATCAGTGTATATAAATTGGATGCAAGGTAAGTTTGCGTTATATGTTTTGAAATTTAAACTGTTGTAATTTTTACTTTTCTCATACTTTTTTCTACAAAAATTTTGTTTCGTAAGAGACATCTCTCTTCAAATAAAAGATGCCGTACGAGAAAGAGAAGCCATAAATGGAGTTAGGAGAATAAAATCGAACTGAGTAGAAAGTGGATTTACCATTTGAAGTCGCAAGACTTTTTCGAAACACTCAAATGTTGAATTTTACATCACATTTCCTCGATCAAGATAAATAATCAATAATTGCTAAGTATTATTTTATTGCCTTTTTTATCCTTATCCTTAGAAGGACTGGCTTAAAGGGGCGAAGCAAGAATGCTTTTCATTTTATCTGTAGAGGACAGTGTAGGGATAAGGTGTTATTGAGCAATTAAAGCTCTGATCATGGCAGGAGGGTAACAGCAATAGCCGAGCCTCAGTTAGAAGTTCATTAGCTACAGCATTGCCATCCATTACCCTTCAAGGTTTGAATGAATCAATCACCGACTATGTAAGTAAAGGTGAAATCTCAAAAAATCGGACGATCTCTAGGCCACTCCATAGTGAGCGAAAGACCGTCCATATCTCAGCGTTGGTTCCACTCAGTGACGAGCTCCCCCACCACCAAGCAGAACCGCTCAAATTCCGAAGAAAATAATTCACCGACAAAGCCCCGGAGAACGCCTTCCCCGGAGACTCAAATTGCTCCCTTAAGGCAAAAACCTTAAGAGAGCGAACTCAAAAACTCTCGAATCTCATCGCCCAAGGGGGTAACAGCAACAGCCTAACCTCAGTTAAACTTCACCGGTAGAGCATTGCCATCCGTTACCCTCCAACGGTATTAATCAATCACCGAATGTTTAAGTAAAGGTGATATCTCAAAAATATCGGACGATCTCTAGGCCACTCATTCGTGGGCGAAAGACCGTCCAAATCTCCGCGTTGGTTCTACTCAGTGAAACTCGACCACCGAGCAGAACCGCTCATTCCGAAGAAAATAATTCACCGGCAAGTACCCCTCAGCAGGCCGTGCCAGAGAACACTACCCCCGGAGACTCAATTGCTCCCTTAGGGCAAAACCTAAGAGAGCGAACTCATCACCCAGGATAACAGCAACAGCCGAACCTCAGTTAAACTTCATTGGTTCAGCATTGCCCTCCGTTACCCTTCATGGGCATCTCATGTAAAATCAATCACCGCATCTCACTCCAGAATTTCGCTTTTTTTTAGCAGCTGAGTATAAATATTAGGAATTAAATCATATGAGATAAAAAATGGTGTTTTAATTAGGTTTAGAATATTTTAAGGAAAGTTTGCATTTTCAAAACATTATTTTCAGTAAAGATTATATTTCTTAAATTGCATAAGATATTTTAAAACTTTTGAAAATAACAAAAAGAAAATTCTTACTTTAGTTATCTGTCATTATGTGGTATAAATAATGTATTTGTTTATAAAAATAAGTCAGCTTCATTGGTTCCTAATGGCACCTCAAGCAAAATCAAATTATCCAAATGGTATTTAAATTACGGAAAAGTTTCATATAATTTATAAAACAACTTTGTTTTATAAAGCTATTTTTGACTTTCATAAAATTTTAAGTGAATAGATAAGAATATTTTGTTTTTTAAAAACTAACAAAAACACCAAGAAAGAATCAACATGTACTCCATTGATTAAAAGTGTGGTTTGCACCACAAACGCACAGGAGGTGGAATGAAGATGGCGGCTCGCGTGGTAGTGTTTAGTGTCGTGTATTATTGATGGTGAATTGTGAATTTGACGGTTATGATTTAGTGATTTATGCGTATTCATCAGTAATTTCAGTTAATTGCTTACTGCCATAAACAGGCACTTTATTTATTTTCCATCCAGGTAAGTCAATTGAAGTTATAAGGGCGATACGCTAGGCCTACTGCCGTTAGTATCGCCATTGCTGTATTTTATATCGCGACATCTTATTGCTGGTAGACACCTTAGGGTGTCTACGGGATTTGCTAGTGGACCCTCAAAAGTCCACAGGATTACTTTTACCTGCTCGGAACACCAGAGCAATCTCTACTCTTTCTCCATCCTTGACTTAACACATTTCCAAATATTGTCATGGCAAAACTTCTTAATGAGGCCAAATTCGAAGAAGTTTATTTTGAATTCCTCAGACTGGGAAAGCTGCTGAGTGAAAATTGGCCGGGAAAGGTTAAACTGTATGACACGTTTCCCCCCGAATGTGTCTCAGACGCTGTCGCTGAAGATCATTTAGAGTCGATGCCTTCTACTCCTCCAGACTTTGCAGAAGTGCGTGCTCACAAAGTCGTCGCTGAAGATCATTTAGAGTCGATGCCTTCTACACCTTCAGACTTTGTAGAAGTGCGTGCTCGCAAAAAGCGAAGAACAACAGAAGAACCGCACAATGACAACACTGTAATGGAACAGGATTCTCAGGGTTCGGACGCCGCTACCTCTCCCAAAGAAAAGGTGCCTCCGGTCATCCTTAGAGAAAAACAAAAGTGGGCAGCTTTACGATCCACAATGTCCAATCTGCATATTGGCTTCATTAAGGCCAAAAACATGGATGAAGGCATAAAGATTCAGCCAGCAACAGTGACAGACTACAGAAGGTTGACCAAGGAACTGGACAACAGAGGCATCCAGTATCATACCTTTGCGCTCAGTTCAGAAAAAAATTTAAAAGTAGTCCTTCGTGGTGTCTGTGAAGACATTGACACAGCAGAAATCGCTGCTGACCTAAATTCTCAGGATCTGCCACCAGTCAAAGTGAGCAGAATGTACAAAGCAGACAAAACTCCCATGCCATTAGTCCTTGTTGAGATTCACAAAATATATAAGGATATCTACAACTTAAAAACAGTCTGTGGTCTCATCGTCACACCGGAACCACTCCGTAAAAGATCATCTTCTGGGCAGTGCCACAGGTGCCAAAAGTTTGGCCATGCCCAGAATCTATGCCGAGCAGAATATAGATGTTTAAAATGTGGAGACAGCCACCCAACCAATACCTGCACTAAGCCAAGGACCACCTCGGCCAAATGTGCCAACTGCAGTGGCCCTCATCCGGCGAACTACAAAGGATGCACTCAACACCCAAAGAACAGACGGATGGAGGCAATCAATCAGCCCTCCTCCTACAGTACAAGAACACCAGCGGCCCAGACATCAAAACCGGAGACTCATCGACCACAGTCGGAGACCTCCAACCAAAAGCAAACAAGAAGTTATGCCGATGTGACCCGTACAACTAGGCCAATTCCAGAACAAAATCAACCAAGAGCACCTAAAAACCTAACAGCTATTATCACGGCCTCACTAGCAAACATGCTACAAAATTTTAGCCTATCAAACCCTACTGAAACCTCCACTAAAAGATTTCTTCGTGAAACACAGGTCATCCTCACAGCTCTCATAAATGAATAGTAACAAACTCATTCCAACATCTCTTCAAATAGTTGCTTGGAACGCAAATGGCCTCAAAAACAAAATCCTGGAACTCCGTGCCTTCACATCTAGGTATCAGCCAGATGTTATTCTAATCAGCGAAACTCATCTAAGACCCTCAGACAACCCTACAATAAGGGGCTATCACCTATACAGAAATGACAGACTACTCTACAGAGGTGGTGGCACTGCCATCTTCATTAAAAACTACATTAAGCACCACTCTGTGAGCATTCCTTCAACCACTAACCTTGAGATCACAGGAGTGGAAGTAGTCACCAGCTCCACTGGCAAACTGAAAATCTACTCAGCTTACAATCCTCCCCAAAAATCTCTACTTCACTCTGATCTAAATGCCATCTTAGGCATCAGAGGGCCCACCATTATTGCCGGGGATCTGAATTCCAAGCACCCTGCCTGGAATTGTTCAACCACAAACAAGAATGGTTGCATCCTTTTCAATTACTTAGGATCAAGCAACGCTGTTGTGGCAGGCCCCACCGAACCAACTCATCTCAGTACGTTCGGCACTGCTGATATCCTGGATATAGCTATCCTGCAGGATATTAAACTTCAGTACAGTATCATTTCTATGGATGAACTATCATCCGATCACAATCCAATACTGCTGCATCTGGGAAATCAGGAATTCCTGTGTCCTCCTTCTCACTCCTACATTGTATGGGAAAGACTGTCAGCCGCACTCAAGGATCATATTGGACCTGTTCCTCACATACACACAAAAGAAGAAGTAGAAACTGCAGTTACAAATCTCACACAACAAATTAATTCTGCTATAAAGGTAGCTTCCTCCTACAAATCTGCCCGCAAGCCAGATCGTTTGCCTGAAGACATCATGAACTTAATCAGAGATAAAAACAGAGCTCGAAAGAGATTCCGTAACACGTGTGCACCACAAGACAAAACAAATCTAAACAGATTAAATGGGGCAGTAAGAGATGCACTGAAAGCTCACAGAGACCATGTATGGGATGAAAAGTTATCCTCCATTTCACCTAGTGATCACTCCATCTGGGGACTACTGAAAAATACCAAAAACAAAGGCAGATCCCTTCCCCCAATATTAACTGATCAGGGCCTTGCTCACACAGATGTGGACAAAGCAGAGGTTATAGCGCACAGCTTGGAAGAGCAATGCAGGCCTTCGTATGGAAACCTTGACTTTGACCACATACATAAGATTCACAGCAAGGTCAGACACTCACTCAAACTTCCTATCACCAGCACTGACCATATTGCATCAACATCACCTGCTGAGATATATGACATTATTAAAAATTTAAAGAACAAAAAAGCTCCTGGACCAGACGGCATTACTAATCGTGTGATTAAACTTCTGCCCCGGAGGGCAGTAGTGTACCTGACCAGTATAATAAATGCAATTTTAAGATTTCACTATTTTCCTTCCACCTGGAAACTGGCTGACGTAATTCCCATACATAAGCCAGGCAAAGACTCACACCTACCCCAAAATTATCGTCCAATCAGTCTCATCTCAAATCTGGGTAAGGTTGCAGAGAAGGTCATCCTCTCACGACTTCAAACCTCAATAAATGACCTAAACATCCTTCCAAAAGAACAGTTTGGTTTTAGGCAACACCATAGTACTACCCAGCAAATCCACAGAATTGTTGAATACATCACAACCAGCTACAACTGGCGCCAGTGCACAGGCGCTGTTTTCCTAGACTTATCCAAAGCATTTGACAAAATCTGGCATTTTGGACTCCTGCACAAGCTTATCTCAGCCGGCATCTCACCTAAAATGGTTCATTTAATCCACTCATATCTTCAAAATAGATCAATGCAAGTAAAAATCAACGGTTCTACATCCTCCCAGCGCCACATCTTTGCTGGAGTGCCGCAGGGATCTCTGCTGGCTCCATTGCTGTTCTCTGTATACATGTCAGACATCCCACACAATCCGATGACTTCCATTTTGGCCCTATATGCAGACGATACGGCAATACTAACCAGATCTCTCAGACCCCTTTTCATTACCAGAAAGCTTCAAGAAAACATTCTAAAGCTGGAGGGTTGGTTCTCTAAATGGAGATTGGAAGTCAACCCCCAGAAAAGCTCAGCCGTTCTTTTCTCAAAAAGGCCAATGTCTCCTGTAGGAGATTTGTTACTATTCAATATTAAAATTCCCTGGCAGTCAGAAACAAATTACCTGGGTGTAATTCTCGACAAAAAGCTATCTTTCAATCAACACACCAAGTCTGCATGCACAAAGGCATCTAAAGTCATAGCACAGATCTATACGCTAATTAATAGAAATAGCAAGCTCAGCAACAGAATCAAATTGCAGCTATACCAGTTGACGATTCGTCCTATAATCACCTATGCCTCTCCGGCCTGGAGCCACACCTCTAATGCTAACATCATCAAAATACAGCGAGTGCAGAACAAGTGCCTGAGAATGATTTTGAATGCTCCGTGGTATGTTAGAAACATTCAACTCCACAGAGACACAAATATTCCCTATATCTTCTCTTTTCTACGATCCTTAGCCACCAAGTTTTTCCTAAAGACGTCCACACATCCCAACGATTTGGTTCAACAAGCTACAGCATACGATCCAACGGACATATTCAAATACAGAAGACCAAAAGCTATATTGGCCTCCTTTAGTGATGCATAATCTCCATGCCCAATCAGGGCGAGCATTCTGCTCATAAATTTTACCTTCACTGCAACCACAACAGATAGCGGGGAATATGAAAAGCATCTTGCTTCACCCCTAAAGACATAAATGTCAATTGTCAATTGTCACAAACGCACATGAATTATTCTGATGTCATCACGATTCCTTCCAATATTGAAATAAATATTGAAATAAATATATACTTGGAATATAATGTGTTGGTATATAGCATGAATGTCAAACATGTGGGCCGCATGGTCCGCCGGCAAATAACATGCAGCCCGCAAAACGTTGTAACCAATATGGTTATTTAGCTTTTCATAACACCGAATTAAATAAACATATTTAAAAAATTAACGTTTCCACTTAAGATTATATTATACGCCAAACTACTCTGCAATTTCTAAAGGAAATAATGTTCTATTTGTCATTTCAAAAAATCTTCTTACACCACTGCATATATAACGAATTTTACCGAATTTTAAAGATGCAAGTCTACGTACGCGGCTACATCCGCTGACTACAGCAATTGGAGGTTAGCCATTAGCAATTTTCAAGTCCTAAGAAAGTGTAGTGTTTTCTTTATAATTAATAAAGAATTTATAAAAATAATGTCGAAACCTTCAACAGTTATTAATAGTAAAAAACGATTAATTAAGTTAAGTAAATTAAATTGAAAATAACTACAGCTCAACAAATTCAACCAAATTTTGAAGATTTCGTTAATGAAAAAAGTTGTCAAGTTTCTTCAAAAAATTAATGTTTAATTTTATTTAAATATGTAAACTTTATATTTTATATGCCGTTTTGTAACATAGTTGTATTTTGTAATCTGTTTCCTCTTTATTTCGAGATTTTTTTTCTGTTTTGATTCCGCAGCTTGATGTATAATTCTAAATTTGGCCCTTGGAGGTAAACGCGTTTGACATGTCTGGTATATGGTGATTAAGAAATTACAAAATTTGTAAATACCCAAATCTTTAAAATAAATCCATTTCTATCATAACTCCTTTATGTAATTTTAAAATGCTTGTTTGCATGTATTACCTTACAATGATTCCATCATCGGCCCTAATATTACTGGACGCAGAGGGAATGGATGGACATAGAAACGATTGGCAGAACAAAAATTAATCGAAGTACATACAGGAATATTAAGTGCACGCTGTCTACATGGCCGATTAGGTTTTGTGTCAGAAATGCAACATTCTTACTTCGAAATCCAAATCGTTCTCTATTATTTCTCAAATATGCAGAAAGTGCGATTTCATAAAGAAATGTGCAATGCGTTTAACTGTCTTCGTAGCAATGTTCGAGATGTCAATATAGAGAAAAACAGTGCTTTCTCATGGGGAAGGGTGCAAGTATAAGACTAAATATTATTGTACTGATACAGGAACGTTTTTGTATAAGAACTGAAGAATACCTTTGTTAGCCAACATCTTTAAAATATAGAATATACAATCATCATCATCAAATTCCTGACATGTACCCACAAGGGGAGTACAGGATATGATAGTAGATGAAAAATGTACATTATTACTAACTTCCTATCTGCAATTTTCTTCCAAATCAGTTTGTTATCTGTCAAGACTCCAACATTATCAGATCTTATAATTTTATCTTCTAAAGCACTTTTGGCTGCATCAATCCACATATATCTTGGTTATCCTCTCGGTCCTTTTCTTGCAAACCTGGCAGAGAACACTTGTTTTGCTAATCTTTCCCTCATACATTCTGTTTAATTGACCATACCAACTTGAGATTAGCTCTGCTAACGCATTCGTGGATGCTGACAATGTCAAGGTTTCCTGACATCGTCGTTTTTACTATGATATTCCCACTGATGTCATCTGTTCGTACCCCTAATCTTTCTCAGGACTCTCATATCTGCGGTCTCTAGTCTTTGGTGAAGTGTTTTACTTCTGACCCAGCTCTCAGATCCATAAGTTAAAACTGGTTTGAACACTGTCTTGCATACAGCTAATTTAGTGTTCTGACTAATTTCTCTCTTATTCCATATGAATTTATTCAATTGACTTCCCACCATACCAGCTTTGTTCATTCTGTTGTCTATTTCCATATTTAATTTACCATTTGCACTAGAAATCGTGCCTAAGTAGCTGAAATATTTTACTTGTTCTATAGGTTCTCCATTCACGATGCAGTTGATATTTTCAACGATTCTGCCTATTAGTCAGGGAAACTTGTAGCGGATTTATTTAGTATAGCATCGTCCGCATAAAGCAAAGAGCTAACATTAACATCTCCAATTTTGATATCATGTTTAATACCACTTTCCTTCATAATGTGATCCACATAGATAACGAATAACAGAGGGAATAATGTACATCCTTGTCTTACACCAGATTTAACATTAAACCATCTTCCTGTACTTCCTTCAATTCTAACTGCTGACTTACAACTCAAATAAAGACTAAGTATTGCTTGATATAATGCCCCACTGACACCATATAACTGTAGCGTATTGAATAGCTTC
This sequence comes from Typopeltis vanoorti, assembly GCF_054136105.1. Taxonomy (NCBI): domain Eukaryota; kingdom Metazoa; phylum Arthropoda; class Arachnida; order Uropygi; family Thelyphonidae; genus Typopeltis; species Typopeltis vanoorti. The sequence continues at coordinate 14,882,232 of NC_143572.1, read as the reverse complement.
TATCTCGGCACCTTGTCATATGCCTTTTCCAAATCGACAAAACTTAAATATAAATCTTTGTTATATTCCCATGCTTTCTCCACTATTTGTCGTAAAGTGAAGATCTGATTCTGAAAGCCTCTATTTGGGTTGCATCCAGCTTGTTCTTCACCAAGCTTCCCTTCTCAACCTCGACTCAAGTATACTTGCATATATCTTACCAGAAACACTCAGAAATACCTCTGTAATTCTCACATTCAGTTTTATTTCCTTTTTTATATATGGGTACTATGAGAGCTCTAATGCAATCATCGGGAATTCGTCCCTCTGTCCAGGCTTTCTGAACTATGCCGTGCAGCCAGTGCAAACTTTTAAACTTCCATACTTGAGAATGTCTGGTAGAATATCGTTTACTCCTGCTGCCTTTACACATTTCAGACATTTTATGGCTTTTTCTACTTCAAATATGGATATGTATTCCTGACTGCATGCCTGGTCAGTGTTTTTTACCACTGTGCTGTCATCACTGCTTGTTTCATTTTGCAAATTTCCAAAGTAATTACTCCATACTTCAAGGATATCTTTTTCTTCAGTTTTCAAGTCACCCTTATCATCTCTATTTTCCTTTACAGCACTCTTTCCTCCATTCCTAAGCTTCTTCAACAACCTCCAGAATATTTTACCACCTTCTTGATATTTACTTTCTATATTCTTGCCAAAGTCCTCCCATGACTTTTGTTTAGCTCATTTTACGCAGTGTTTGGCTTTCTTGCATTTGTCTCTGTATTCTCTAAGACCACAATTGACTTATTTGCATCTTTTCGTTTAGGATCAATCTAACCGCGATGGTGACAAAAATACTCCAATTCATCTGGTGGTAAGAAAGAATTCTCCTATCACTGTAGGAGTAATTTTCAACATCGCTTCCGTTTCAGTGTGGAAAATGCAATTCACCGAAAATGTTAAATAAATTTCATTCAATTGATTCAGCCGAATATCATTTCAAAACTTGTTTTCTAAAATGTTATGATAAAAGTGATCCATTTAGAACAAAAACTGAACCGTGCAGTTCGCTGTCTGCACGATTCCTGTCTTCTTGGTGTCTGCACGGTTCAGGTTTTGTAGCGGAATTAGCAGAAGTTGTCAGTACTTCTTGTACCGAAAATTTCTACTAATTCCGCTAGGTCAGTGAGTTATTGTAATACCTAATTTGGACACGTGATTTCTTTGTCGCCCCGAGTATAGCTGAACTGAAAACTGGAACGGTTCGACATTTTCTCGTAAGAGTTTCAAATAGCGAATCTGAATCAGATTCGCTATTTGAAACTTTTATTCATCCCATAATAATTCTATTTCACTACTAGCAACAATAATTAATAATAATAATGGAGCCTGCATAGGCTGAACTTTTCCTCCCGGAAACAGGCAAATCAGTCCCATGAACAGACATGAAACAGTCATCGGACAAGACAATAAGAAATTGTTGTCTTGTCCGAGACAATAAGAAATTGTATTGTTCTGTAATTATCCCCTATTAAAGTAGCATTGCTATCTCACTCTACACGGTTCAGTATTTGTTCTAAACGGAACACTTTCATCAGAACATTTTCGAAAAGTTAAAATTTTCGGCGAATTGGTTTTTCTATGAATTGTTCATTCGATTAACTGTCTTTCGATGAGCTCTCCGGATACCATACGCTCGGTTTATTTCCAAATATTTACTTACAGGTGACATTTATCTGCGACATTTATCTATAATTCTTTTCAAGACAATTTGCTGAGGAGGTTAGTTAAGATACTATATGCATCCTATGAAATATCACCATGACTAACCTTTATATTTTTTTTTTTATATTTAGAGGATTAAAAGAAAGGATATATCTCCATTTTTCTTGAACAAGTGGAGGTTGTATTAGGGACAAAATTGGGGAGGTTGTTACAAAGAACAGAAGTAGAGAATGAAAGAGGAGGCAGCAAAGATGATTCCATGAGTTTTGGAGCGCAGTGTAGGAATAATCGTGACGAAATCAGCAGAGCGATGCTTATGACAGTTTCCCTTTTATACCTTTTCTTCATAAAAGCGAAAACTGGGAGACCGGTTGAAGTGGATCTGTGAGAGGCGAATTATTGATTGTCCTCTTCTGGTTAGAAACTTGCTCCATATTCTAAAAGTATTTCGAAATAGGAGGAAGTATTTGCACTTCCTCTCGTTACTATTCATGGCATGTTGGTTAGTTTAATTGGTCTCATACTACGATAGAAGGACTTTTCCTTCCGAATACTTGGTTTGCCATTCCTAAAATATCCAATCTGGCCAGAATACACAAAATGAACACACACACACACACACAATCCACTCACCTCATAGCATGCTTCATTTGATGTAATTCTAAATAATAACAATAATAGCTTGACGATGCGAGGATGTTATGTAGCATTTGATAGGACCTGTTTCGAAGCAAGATCGCGCAAAAAAAGGCTCACTGCACAGAACATTACACTAAATTAACAAATATTATCCACTGGATTCATAATGCTGATTCCTTCCGTCGTAATTCTAAAGAAAACAACACACAAAACAGCCTCACTCAACGTGCTTGTGTTTGTTACGAAACATATACTGTAGCTCGTACATGAAATTTGAAAGAATCGAAGACGAGATGATTTTCCTGATGATAGCGTTTTAGGGTATTTTAAGTCTAGAAACATATGTGAATCATTTCAGACAAACAAATTCCAAATCAATTCATGAGAAAGTACACATCGTAAACCTTTTTTTTTCTCGCTAGATGGGCGAAGCAAGAATGCTTTTCATCTTCCCCGTTATCTGTAGAGGACAGTGTAGGGATAAAGTTATTGAGCTATATAAAGCTCTGATCATGGCAGGAGGATAACAGCAATAGCTGAATCTCAGTTAGGACTTCATTGGATACTGTATTGCCATCCATTACCCTCCCTGGTACCCAGTTTAGTAAAGTTTTTATGAATAAAAGCCCTCTCTAAAAATTAAGACGATCCCCCAAACCACTCCCTATGAGTGGCCGAAAGACGGCCCAACTCAGCTTTTGTTCCACTCAGTGACGGGCCCCCCACGCTACTGAGCAGAACCACTCATATTCCAGGGAAAAGCATCCACCGACAAGGCCCTCACGAGCCACGCCGGAGAACACCCTCCCCACAGACTCAAAATGCTCTCTCTCAGGGCACCCCCCGCCAAAAAAAATCTAAGTCCCCCCCTCACCAGGAGCAAAATTCCGGAAGAAACCTAAGAGAGCGATACTCTGCGTCTCATTTTAGTCGCCTCTTACGACATGCATGGTCTACAGTGCCGCTATTCTTATCCCGACAACCACACGGGGAGATCCTAAACCTAACGAATAAGGAATAACGTTTCCGGCGATTTGGGTGAAGCAGAAATACTTTTCATATTCCCCTTTGTCTGTAAAGGAAGAACTTTGAATAGAGTGTTTATGAGCTATAAGCTCATCCAGTGAGGGCAGTGAAATCAGCTGTGTTCAGCTGGACGTAAGATTGACTTGGGCCTTTTATATTTGTAGCTTTCCGCTTCATTATATTCCGAAGCTTCCTTGATCAACGGGTTCGGGTGGTTGCTTGTCTTGGTAAAGAACATCTCATCTAGATCTAGGAGAAGGGAACAGATGTAAGGATTGTTGACTTCTCTATGGATCTGGGAGTTTCTAATAAACCAAGGGGCATCTAGAATCATCCTCAAGCACGTGTTCTGTAATCTCTGTAGTTTTTGAATATTTGTATTCGCGGTGTGGCTCCATACAGGGGATGCGTAAGTGATGACCGGTCTTATTACCATCTTGTAAATTATTAAGTTTGTTTGTATATCCGGTTTGCTTTTCGTGTTGATCACAGGGTAGAGCTGTGCTATTACTTTGGATGTCTTCGAGGTAATGTGTCTTATATATGATTGCTGAATAGGAGTTTTTTTTTTTTTATCAAGAATCACTCCAAGATATTTGACTTCAGTCTGCCATGGAATCTTAACTGCCAAAAGATGAATGTCCTCCATACTATGGATTTGATTTTCTTTCTAGAAAAGAGTATGGCTGAGCTCTTTTGGGGGTTCACTTGGATCCTCTGCCAGTCACCCCTCTAGTATACTGCTTTGAAGTCTTCTAGTTGCCAATTGTGGGCTCAGAGATCTTGCCATTAATGCAGTATCATCTGCATATAATGCAGTGTTGTTGTAGGGTTCAGAGGGATGTCTGCTACGTAGATTGAGAACAGGAGAGCGACCAGAAGAGAGCACTGAGGTACGCCTGCCAAGACCGTGCGTCTGGACAAAACCGTTTCGCCGACCCTGACCTGCATATATCTGTCTTTAGGTATGAGTGGATTATTTTTGTTAACTTGATTGACAAGTTAAATTTTATGAGTTTGTAAAGAAGGCCTTGATGCCATACTTCGTCAAACGACTTCTCAGCATCGATGAAGATGTCAGCTTTATGGAGTTTCCAATTGTAGCCTTTTCTGATGATCTCTACTAGCCGGTGTACTTGTTGAACTGTGTTATAGGATTTGCGGAAGCCAAAATCTCGTTGGGCAAAATTCCTACCTTATCTGTTTCTGCTTGAAGCCTTGTGAAGATCACTTTCTCTGTCACCTTTCCGAGGCTGGACAACAGGCTGATAGGTCTGTAGCTTTCGGAGAGTTGAGGGTTTTTCCTGGCCTCTTCAATAGCATGATAGTGGCTGTCTTCCAAGCCGTTGGAAAATGCTAGTATCTAAAAACGGCATCGTAATGTTGACGAGATGGACTGTGGCCTTTCTTGGAAGTAATTTTATTATTCGGTTGGTTATGCCATCTGGGCATGGAGCCTTTTTACTGTTTAGGAGTATTACGATATTTATTATTTCTGCCAGGGTAGTCGGAGTGATATGATCTGAGTTATCAATATGCTGTCGTAAAATTGTCCTAACATGACGGTGAATCCTGTATAAAAGATTAATATTTGGATTTGCATAACATCGATTGCACTGTGATGTACCAAGTGTACCAAGGTTTTCTGTCTGTGCTTCAGCTTTCTCTTTATCTGTATGAACAATCCCCTTCTTGGTTTGTATTGGTACGGAAGGCTCTTAAGAATTTCCGGACAGAGATCTTCAGCATTAATGTTAGCCAATTTAGTTTCCTATTGATGGTTTCTGTGTTTTTGAAGAGCTTCACGAACTTGTCTGTTTAGGTTGTTCAGTACTGTTTTGTCTTGTGGCGCTCTTGTATTATGGAATCTCTTTCAGGCTGTGTTTTTTGCTCTAATTAGGTCCATGATTTCCTCTCTGATACGGTTGGTTGAGTGGAAGACAGTGGTTTGCCTGACTGATTTTATTGCTTTCTGAATTTGCATGGTTAAGTTATTTGCTGCTGAATCTATCTCTTCCTTTTTACTGATGTTGGGCACCAGACCAATACAATCCTAAAAAACCTAAAGAAAACCTTTGCTAACTTGTCCCATGGTATTAATTTTTGTGTGTGGGGGGGGAGAATTGATCTGATGAGCCTAGATTAAGCACTATGGAACTGTGGTCAGAAGATAATTTATTAACTGTTTCCAATTTATATTGGTCTCTAATAACGATGTCTAGCACATCCGCGCTGCCTGATGGGCTGAATTGGGGGTGGGGGGGAAGAGTAGGTCCGGCCACAACAGCAGAATTGGGCATTGCGTAGTTGAATAGCGTGTAGCCTTTGATGTTAACTGAAGAGCTGTACCAAGCTTTGTGTTTTGAATTGAGGTCTCCTGCTATTATTATGGAGTCATTTGATCCGAGTATGGAATCCAGATCTGTTGTCAGCAGAGGAATGCTCGGAGGATTATAAGCAGCATAGATCTTGAGGCTGCCAACGTTGCTGGTATGCACCTCCTCGCCGGTCACCTCCAGGTTTATGGTTTGGGGATTGGGTATTGTATTATGATTTAGGTAACTTTTGATACATATGGCTGTGCCTCCACCTCTTCGCCATGTCTGTCATTTTTGTACATAGTTTAGCAACGGACTCTAGGGTTATTAGCTGGTCTTAGGTGTGTTTCACCATTCAAGATGATATCAGCACTGAGAAGAGTAGCAAATTCTTGAAGTTCCAGGACCTTGTTTTTCAATCCATTTGCATTCCATGCTACTATCATGAGTGATTATAGTTTGAATTTTTTACTCATAACAGATGGCCGTTATAATGGTTCGAGCGCCTTGCAGGAATCTCTTCCTGGAACATGGTGAAAGGCTTTGTGCTGAATTCCTCAAACATGGTGGTAAGCGAGGTAGTTAAAACTGATGTTAGGTTGGAGATTGCTCGCTCGAGAGATCTAGGAATCTTAGTTCGTGTTGTCTTGGCATATGTTTTGATCGTGGTTGTGGATCGTGTTCCTTCCTGTGTGATAGAAGGTGAGGTGTTTCGGACTGAGGGACGACCTACTTGGGTGCTGGTAGCGTCGTTACGAGGAGGAGCAAGATTTACCTTTGCTGACACTCGATTTTTTGGATTGAAAAAGCATCCCTTGTAGTTGGTGGGGTGAGGTCCTCTGCAGTTAGCACAGCAGGCAGGAGTAGATCGTGGCTTGGTACTTTTTCTCTTCTTTTTTGTCCGTTTGGAATTCTGTATGTGTTTGCAAGGTCTGACAGGTGTTGGTCTGGTGTACCTCGCCGCACTTCAAGCACCTGTACATAATTTTTGGGTGTCGCTGAACCTTTGGCACCTATGACACTATCTGGCTGATGCTTTCTTTCTGAGTGGCTCAGTTGATATTTTGAGTCCGCATACTACTGTCAGTTCATAGATTTGCTTTTGTGTATTGCTGATTTCTACCAGCACCAAAGACATTGGTCTTTTATCTGACCTGAGCATCCTGCTCACTTTAACTGGGGACAGGGATTGTCTGGAGAGGTCGATGATCACATCTCCAGGGGTAATACTTTCGCTGAGAGCCTGTGTAGCTCAGTGTATGTGGCGTTTGCACACCACGGCGCTTTGCCGCAAGAAGGCAGACTTGGTTTCGAGTCTAGTCGGCGACTAGACGAAATTTTTCTAAGCTTTTTTCGACCGGTTCCCGAGTTAGTCGATCTCTGGCACGGGCAAGCAGGTTTTTCCTCCCGGAAACTCGGCTTTTTCGTCCTGTAAACTCAAGAAAATCGACCGTAGAACCCACATTATTTCAGACATTAAATATATTGTGTTAGGGTTAGGGACCACGAGATGGCGGCACATTTGAGCCGTCTCTCTTCACTGTGTACCGCTTAATTAGTGATAGCCTTGGGCCATCTGTCTCTGATTGGGTACCAGTGGAGATTGAACTGCCAACTCAGTCTCCAAAAGTTAGATAGGGCTAAATGGCTTCGCCTACTCCCGGTAATAAAAAAGGCGTTAGCTGATTTTTTTTTTTTTTGATTGACATGTGCTGTCTTGGGATGTAGCATCTTCTAAATTTGGGGAGTGTACAAAGTGTAATCGCGTCTGTGTAATACATTCGTCACTTATGTCATCCATTTTGTCTTCAGTGACTACTGAGGGGGGGGGGAGGATATATCAAAAAGCTTAACTTTTCCTGGCCAGTTGTCATTCAGTAGCTTTCCCAGTCTGGGGAATTCCTTGTATACCTTCTCAAATATGGTCTCATTCAAAGATTTTGCCATGCTAGTAATAAGTGAAAAATGTGTAAAGACACAGATAAAGAAAAAATAAACATTACTCACGTGTCCCAAGCAAATTACAAAACTGTGGACTTTTGAGGGTCCACTGGCAAATCCCGTAGACACATATAAGTGTCTACCAGAAAAACAATATATTACAGTTTAAAATAATATAATATAATCGGAAAAGGAGTGTCAAGAACTCACTTGACCACAGTGCGGAAACCTACCTCTCTAAAGTACCATTTATCCACCACTGGTCCTCGTTGCGGGGGGGACCTACGCGGCCATCAAATCTCCTGCATTTTTAATGCAGAGGGGAAGACAGTAGGATTCAAACTGTGTTAACTCCAGTGCAATGTGAGTTTCCCGAAAAACCTTATATATAAAATTCAATCAAATACAGCTTAAAATAACACGTCCGATCACATCAAAAGTCAACAGCGAACTTGACCATTTAAAAGCAGACAATTCAACTACCCAATCATCCTAAACCTTAAGTCCTTAAAAGGACTGGCTTAAAGGGGCGAAGCAGAATGCTTTTCATATTCCCTATCTGTAGAGTATTCCCTATCTGTAGAGTACAGTGTAGGAATAAGGTGTTATTGGACTATTAAAGCTCTCATCATGGCAGGAGAGTAACAGCAATAGCCGAGCCTCAGTTAAAACTTCATTGGCTACAGCATTGCCATCCATTACCCTCCAATGGTATAATAACAGCAATAGCCGAACCTTAGTTAAACTTCATTGGTACCGCATTGCCATCCATTACCCTCCAAGAGTATTTTCGATTGCTGATTCTAAACCTTATAGTTCTTATAAGAACTGGGCGATGGACTGAGTCCTTGACTCTTTATCCCGTCATCTGAATGAAGAAAATCTGTGTGGATGGGGTGTCATTGAGCTAAAAAGCTCCAGTCATGACTGGGTAACGGCAATAGCTGAGCCTCAGTTAAAGCTTCATTGACTACAGCATTGCCATTTGTTACCCTGGAAATCCTAAAAAGGACTTCTCAAATTTCATGTTTGATTCTAAACCTAGTTAGACATAAATTTATATATATCATTATCATGTTAGATATATAATGGTTTTTTCTATATGTAAAAATATTTTATTAATAACTTCATTAAAATATAAAAGATCACGATCTTTTGAAAAAAACATAAAATAAAATAAAATAAAATAAAAGTTTTCATAAAAATTTTAAGAAATTTAGAATTTATTAAAATAAAAAATTCTAAATTGTTGGTGCTAAATTGTAATTTGTAATCATTAGATATAGTAATACTGAAGAGCAATGGAAGTGAAACGAGGGCCACACACATGTATTATTGCGTAAGTATATAAAATATTATCGTCGAAAACAAGTAGGTGAATTGTTCAAATATTGCATATAAATAAGGATATGTAAAATAATGAATATACGGAATGTATATAAATAGTGAAAAAGGGTAATAATTCGTCGATTGACGTAACTTCGAAATGGGCAGCAGAGTACATAAGTTATTATGAGCATGTGGTTAGAAGATGAGCAGAAATGAGTTTCACGACACTCTTACCTAAAAATATTCAATTCTTTTGACATTTCCCGATAAATAAACAGATTACTGAATGAGAGAAAAAAAAACTTAAAATATCTACTGTTAGTCATCTCTAAATACGAAGAAAAAGACTCGTATAGAGAAATGAGCTATTTTCTAGCTTCCTTCGGTATTTTTTTTTTTTTTTATCAATCAGTACTTACAAAATGAAAAAATAAAATGCACGATCACTTCTTCTAGTGAAATATTTTAAGAAAATATATCTAAATCAAAACTGGAGTGCTTTGAATATTATTTGTTTTATTTAACAGTTTAAAAATGTAGAAAATATTAAAGAATTTTAATCTTGTAAATTTCATTATTCCACCCGGTTGTACTCAGTGGATTACAATCTTTTGTGAGTCGGGGTTCACATTAGAAAAAAAAAATGTATATAGTGGATTCCGGTTAATTGGGACACATCGAAACTTGAACACTTTGTCCCAATTAAGCAGGTGCCCCAATTATGCGAAATTGTATGGAAAAGCTAAAATATCACAAAAAAGTTTAAAATGTTTAAAAATAGACGAACTTTCAGGATACCTTTGTTAACCATACTTTTATTTAAAAAACTAAACGTGCACATATGTGTCAGTATTCCTAAAAAGTTTAATTACTGGTGTATGTAGGTATCAGTCAAAGAAGCATATTTTCTCTAAAAATTATTTTGGAGAAAATTATCGAAATTTTTCCTGGTTAGTCACTCGCTCATGTTCAGGTGTGTCATCCTCATCACTTTCATTGTCTTCCAGAGTCTTTAGTGTTGTAGTTTTTGCAACAATTGCATCCTCAGAATCTTCATTTTCATCGTAACATTATTGTCAACTCTTCATAGTTTCTGCGGTATTGCAGTTCCAAACTAATTTCATTTTCATTATCAGTCACATTTATCACATTATCAATCATAATGAGCAAAGCAGTTTTGAATTGTTTTGCTTCTCGCCAGCTATCTGCAACAAATTGCACTGCCTGTAAAATTATAATCTTTTAAAATGTTTGGTATTAGACGAACTATTTTTCACCTGGTATAATTCGACCTAGTCGAATAATAATTTCGTATTTATTAACATGTAATATTAACTCGATGTCACACTCTAAGGAACTCGATGTGTGATATCGAGAGAATATGAGACCTGACTACAGTGTGAAATGGAGTTTACAGATGTGACTGTTCTGTCTCGGGTTGGTGATGATGCTGTACTAACGTGGGAAGTACTCGTAGATAAGTGTATGCATATTCCAATTAGGAAAAAATTACATGATAAACTTCAAAGCAGGGAATTATGGGACAGCTGAGACAAATACTAAGTTCGTTCTTATGGTATCGGTTGCTAGATGAGAAGGATGACGGCAGGGCATTGGATGTATTTTTAAAAACACATCGCTGATGCAATATCGGAATGTATCACATCGAATTCCTTCAGCCACAATTACTGCTTAATAAAATTGCAATGGATGTGCCATTTTATTAAGAAAGTGATTCTTGGGAAAAATAGGCGATGTGAAAGTCATACTTAGGCATCTAGATCATCTTTGTATGGAAAACTAACTGGGATTATGAAAAGAAACTGGCTTTACAAACTAAAGCAATCCAAAAGATTTCTATTGTCATGTTGCAAGTAACAAAAGCAATGAATGTGAAAGAATAATTCTCCTCAATTCGGATGGTGAGGTGCTTAAGGGTCAAAGCTGTATAACTGAGAGGAGACCTCCACATAGCCTCTAAAAGAAAGCGGAGAACCGACCAGGGCTTCTGAACTAATGTCCAATCCTCACCTTCTCGTGGTGCACCCTGTTAGGTATCTACCTGGATACTGAACGAACGAGGATGGGCTGGCAATTTGATATTTAGCCGACCAAATTGTATTCTTATTGGTTTAAACCAAAATATAAAATGACGGTACAACATGACAACATTTCATGCCGGCTGGGGCGTCGCCCGGTTAAACAAGGCCCCCGTTGTTTTCGCCAGGGAACCAGGGCGAACAGCGAAAAGTCAGCTACTGGAACAAATCTGAAAACAAACCCCAACTCAACATCACCAGATTTCAAGATCGGTACTATCAACATAAGAAGCCTGAATACCAAAGAAAGGGAGCCAGCTGAGGAATTAGATAAGTACCAGATCTACATAATAGGGGTGACTGAAACAAAAAAGACCCAAACTGGTGAGATCTTTCTGAGCAATAAATACAAAATGTTATATTCAAGCAGTGACAATCAAGGAAAAGAAGGAGTAGCCATAGTATTCAACACTAAATACGAGGCTAATCTTCTTGAATGGTAGTCAGTCTCAAGTAGAGTGATGTCGGCAAATATTAGAATGGGGAACTGGACAATGAGACTTATTTATGCCTATGGTCCCACAGAAGGTTCTACTAAGGTAGAAGTGGAGGAACGTTTTGAGGATTTAGAGAAAGCAACTGACACAATGAAAAAGGAAAAGTTGGTCCTTGCTGGGGATCTAAATAGCAGAGTAGGAAATGATTGTGAGACATGCAAAAATATTTTGGGAAAATTTGGAGAAAAGAGCAAAGCTAATAATAATGGCAAATACCTGCTGGATTTCTGCTCAGGACATGGACTGGTTATTACTAACACCATGTTCCAACATACAAATGTGCACAAATTCAAATGGAGAGAAGAGGCAAGGAATAAGAAAAGGCTCATTGACTATGTTATTGTTGATAGTGATGTTTTCTCCCTGGCACAGGACACCAGAGTGTACAGAGGATTTGAAATTGGAAGTGATCACCATTTAGTCTTGGGCAGGATAAAATTTAATTTCATATTGAGAAGAATGACATGTAAGAAATAAATATCAAGAAGGTGGCAAAATATTCTCGAGGTTGTTGAAGAAGCTTAGGAATGGAGGAAAGAGTACTGTAAAAGGATTTAGAGATGATTAAGGTGACATGAAAACTGGAGAAAAAGATATCCTTGAAGTAAGGAGTAATTACTTTAAAATTGCTAATGAAACAATCAGTGACTGCACAATGGTAAAAAACACTCGACAGGCATACAGTCAGGAATACATATCCATACTTGAAGTAGAAAAAGCCATCAAAGGTCTGAAATGTGTAAAGACAGCAGGAGGAAACGATATTCTACCAGACATTCTCAAGTGTGGAGGTATAAAAGTCTTGCAGTGGCTGCACTGCATAGTTCGAAAGGCCTTGATAGAGGGACGAATTCCCGATGATTGGAATAGAGCTCTAATAGCACCCATATACAAAAAGGGAAATAAAACTGAATGTGAGAATTACAGAGGTATTTCATTATTCAGTGTTCCTGGTAAGATTTACGCAAGTATATTTGAAAAACGGTTGAGACGGGTTGTGGAAGAATAACTTGGAGAAGGATAAGCTGAATTCAGGCCAAATAGAGGCTGTCAGGGTCAGAGTTTCACTTTACGACAGATTGTTGAAAAATCATGGGAATAGAACAGAGATATGTATTTAAGTTTTGTAGACCTCCAAAGGCTTATCACAAGGCGCCAAGAGAAAAGCTATTCAAAACGCTACAGTTGTATGGGGTCAGTGGGGCATTATATCAAGTGATACGTAGTCTTTGTTTTGAGTTGTAAGTCAGCAGTTAGAATTGAAGGAAGTACAGGAAGATGGTTTAATGTTAAATCTAGTGTGAGACAAGGATGTACGTTATCCCCTCTGTTATTCATTATCTATATGGATCACACTATGAAGGAAAGTGGTATTAAAACTGATATCAAAATCTATACCGGATGATGTTAGACTTCTAAATAAATCCGCAAGAAGTCCACAAGATTCTCTGACTAAGTTGAATAACTGTTGTAATAGATATGATACGAAGGTCAGCAATAAAAAGACAATGAAAATAGACAGAATCATTGAAAATATCAACTGCATCGTGAATGGAGAACCTGTAGAATAAGAAAAACATTTCAGCTACTTAGGCACAATTTTTAGTGAAGATGGTAAATTAAATATGGAAATAGACAACAGAATCAACAAAGCTGGTATGGTGGGAAGTCAATTGAATAAATTCATATGGAATAAGAGAGAAATTAGTCGGAACATTAAATTAGCTGTATACAAGACAGTGTTCAAACCACTTTTAACTTATGGACCTGAGAGCTGGGTTAGAAATAAAACACTTGTCCAAAGACCAGAGACTGCAGATATGAGAGTCCTGAGAAAGAATAAGGGCATGAACAGATGTTATCAATGGCAATATCATATTAAAAACGAGGATATTAGGAGAGAAGTTGTTGTTGTTAGCATTCAGGATTGTGTTATCAGAGCTAATCTCAGGTGGTATGGTCACTTAAATAGAATGGGCGAGGAAAGATTAGCAAAACAAGTGTTCGCTGCCAGGTTGGCAGGAAAAAGACCCAGAGGAAGACCAAGATATATGTGGATGAATAGGGTAAAAAAGTGCCCTAGAAGATAGAAATATAAGATCTGATAATGTTGGAGTCTTGACAAGTAACAGACTGATTTGGAGAAAAATTGTGGATAGGAAGTTAGTAATGATGTAAATTTTTTCATGTAGTACTATCATATCTTGTACACCCCTTGAGGGTACATGTGAGGAATTTGATGATAATGATGATGAATTCGGATGGTAGGCTGGTAGTGGCAGATGCAAAGGAGATTGTCGAACCAATGAGTGCCATTTTCATAAAATGATCAACCTGGTGTGTGACATTGATCTCAAATCTACAGTGGAGGAAGAAACTCAGATATATGAGAAGGTGGTATTGAGCTGTTGCATAAATGGAATATGAATTCGGCAATACTGATGGAAGGGATATGAGTACGGATGCTAAACGAAGATTCAGCTGAACTGGCTTTTTTTGACCTGGATGTATAATTTGAGTCAAATATTCTATGCTCTGCAGTGAACGGCATTGGTTTACTAAGTGAAGATCATTTTGGAGTAATTTAGTCACATTTCATAATAAGGTCACGGTTGAGTTTGATTAGGAGAATGGTTAAGCTATGATAATGGTGAACTTTGTAAAAGCCTTTGATAGGATTTAGCATGGATGACTCAGTGACAGATTTCAGTGTAATAAAAATGTTTAGGGAAATGAAGGTCTATAAGATTTAAGGTGACTAGTGATGTAGCCAGGGATCAGTCCTGGGTCCATTGATAAATCGTAAAAGTTTTCAATTCGTGGATTAGGCCTACTGGGGACACCACGTTAAAAAAAGCGCGCCAAATACTCTACCTCTCAGGTGGTGTGGAAAAGAGTACACCATTTATCACTTTTCGGTTGTTCCATCAACAGCGATGCTAACATTACGAGAGATACTTTTGGTGCTCCAAGTTCATCAAAACTACTTCAGTGTTTAATTTAACTGTTCATAAAAATAGTTAAATACACACATTTGCTCTAGTTAACAGCGAATAACTTCCATTACAAGTCGATATACTTCAAGGTTCCTACAATTTCTAAATTTCAGAATAATGAGTGACTAGGACTTGAAAAGACTTCGTATCTTTGCACCTGCAAATCGAATCTCCTTTAGAAAGAGCACCTGATTAATACATGTTAACACGAGTCTCCATATAGATTTAGTCTTTTGACGAAACTACTTAACTTTGAGCAATGCAATGATGGAGAATTTTTCAATAGTGTTTTTAAGAGATGGCTGTAACTGGTAGCCATCCATGGTCAATGAAGAATGTTGATCCTGGGAATTTGTTCGACAACTTTCGGTATAATAATTATTTCTATTTAGAAATCACTTTATAAACAAATGTGATTAAACTTTAAGTATAAGGTAAACGAAATATAAAAATACTTCATTTACTTAAATTTCTTTGAATATTTTAGAATTATATTTATACACCATTTACATCCTAATTTTTGGGGGGTTATCGAAGACCCAGGGTAACGGATGGCAATCCTGTAGTCAGTGAAGTTTCAACTGAGGCTCGGCTATTGCCGTTACCCAGCCATGACTCAGCTCAATAGAAAAGTTAATTAATAATAATGAGACGTACCTGCTTTATTTCTACTCAGGACATCTACTGGTTATTACTAATACCACGTGGCAACGTAAAGATGTGGACAAATTCACGTTAAGGGAAAACAAGAAATAAAAATCTCACTGGCTATGTTATTGGTGATAGCAATAACATGCTGGCATATTTGTTTATATTCAAGGACAAAAGATTATGCAGAGGATTTGAAATAGGAAGTGCTGGCTATTTAGTTTGGGGATAAAATAGAATATCGTATTGAATGGAAGAGTGTGTAGGAATGTTTTAAAAAGAAAAGTTGAGAGGGTTTCAGAGATGAACTGTAGACTCAAATAAACAAACATTATTCAAGAAAAAAAAAGAAAGAATTTAAAAGCAAGAGCCCAACCTTGAAGGTTTAATGCAGATACTGAAGAACACCTTAATTTATTCACTCGAGAGTTATATACGAATAATGCGGTTTTCGTCATTGATAAAAAAAATAGAACCCCATGCTGGACTCAGGAAGTTAAAGAGCTACTCAAGGAGAGAAAGTAAACGTATTGAAAATCAGCTTGTTCTCTAGGAGAACACAGAAACATGCAAGAAAGAAAAAGCACTGCATAAAATTACCTAAACGAAAGTCAAAGAATATCTTTTGTAAGAATGTAGAAAATAAACAAGCAGGTAACAAAATATTCTCGAGACAATTGCAAAAATCTTAGAAATCGAGAAAGGAGTTCTGCAAAAGGAATCGGAGATGATAAAGATGAAATGATCACTGAAGATAAAGATGAACTATGGAAAGGCATGGTATCGGTGATGTTCGATCAGAAGTGCGCAAATGAATAGTGAGATATAAAACATTACAGATAACTGGAGAAGAGCTCTCGTAGTTATAAAAAGGGAAATGAAAAAAAGCAAAGAAAAATAGAGGTGAGGTCAGGTCAAATAGAGTTTGTCATGAGCAGATTTTGACTTTACGACAAATAGGTAAGAACTCTTTATATCATTAAGAGTTCTCAAACATTTGAGATCTCTTGAGAATATAAAATGATGGATTTAAGAATTATAAATATGCGAAAAAAACATGACAAGGTGTGAAGCTATTCGTTATCCTACAATTACGTTATATACGGTAAATGATAAAATAATTAAATAAGGGAGGTTAACCAACAAAGAAGGAATTCATATAGAAAATAATTTAATTTTATTTACTCTTTGCAAGAAGATTAAGTGATATTTGGAATTACTAACCTTAACATTAAAACCATATAAAAGTCTCAAGAAAAATAAATAAAACTATGGCATTAAAAGGAAAAATTACAATGCGAACTAAACTAATAATTGACAAGAAAATAATCGAACGAGTCAACAATTTTAATTTGGGCTAAAAATTAAGTCTTAGACATTTCTAAACAAAATTAACAAATTTTCCAAACTAATAATGAAATAATACTGTACGTTAAGGCCAGCAATGATTATTTATCAAAAAACCACACAAAGATTGTATAATATTTTATCCAAACCAACATTATTATATGGAAGTAAAGCATGGACAATAACAGAAAGAGGTAAGATAAGAAGAAATAAAATATATGAGAAGAACAGCAGGTTATACAAGACTACATAAAAAGAGAAATGAAGACATACTGAAAGAAGTACTGTACACCAAAAATCTATACTAAACACCACAGAAAAATACAGAACCAAATGGAAAGAGCATGTAGAACGAGTGGCGTCATGCCCAGGAAGATGATGAACTAGAAGTCAAAAGGTCATAGAAACAGAGGTAGATCGATGAAACGCTTGGCCGAGACTGAAATATGTCGCCTGGCCTAGATTTGCGATAAAAGGAACAAGAAGAAATTCCCAATTTATATTCATATAATAAATTATACTACACTTAAAATGTATTAATAGGTACTACTCTGCGCAGTTAGCCTAGTGGCTATGCCCTTTGCATAGTCCTGGGTTCGATTCCCGTCGCCGACGTGAGGAGCTTAAGGATCTTTCTCAGACATAACCAAGTTAGCTGGTCTTGGGTGTGGACAGCAGAGTTTTTCTCCACAGTTTATTTGGGGTTTTTTCTCCCGCAAGCAGGCAAACCGGCCCCGTGAATACACGCAGCTACAGCCATAGAATATACCGGGAGTCATAGTGCTAGTCACCTTATCCTCGGGACGGGTACGCCTTAGAAGGGCATAAGATAGCTCTGTAACAGGCCAGATGGTCTAACACGTAGAAGGGAGAAGAAGAAGAAGATTAGGTACTGTGATTGGTGATAATCTATAGTTGGAATTGGCTAAGACAGTGATGACACGTTGTGCCCTGATATGTACACCGTCTTAAAAAAATAAAATTAAGTTAATTAAAAATCAAATGATAATAATAAATCTATTTTTGGAATACAATATTTAAAATAATAAAATGGTTACATTATATACATACACCCTCCGTCCAAAAAGAAACCGAACTTTTCGATAATATAAGAAACTAATTGCGCCACCTGTTGTATCTTTTTGTTGTTGTAAGCGGCAACCTTCATTAGTGTTGTGTCAACTGTTTATGACATTTGTTTCATTAGAAGTCGAGTTATAGTGCCAAGAGTGACAGTGTGTTTTGATGAATGGTCGGAAAATGAGTTTCAAACAAAGAGCTGCAATTGACTTTTGTGTTCAACTTGGTAAAAGTTTTACCGAAATGCATCATATGCTACAAAAAGCATACGGTGATGAATGCTTATCCCGTTTACGAGTGGTTTAACATGTTCATTGCAAAACACGCGATATCGCGCGATGCGAGTTCTCACCAAACGGCCGATCACGCGTTATCGCGTGGACGCCGTTAACTAAATAAAAAAATAATAAAAAGTTGGCCACCACACGAAATTCCAATTTTCAGCTTGGCAATGAAAGTGTTAAGCGATTTCAAAGTGGTCGTAAGACACTTGAGGGCGACGAAAAGCCGGACCGTCCAAAAACTGGACTGAGCGAAGTCAACATCCAAAAAGTGCGTGATTTCATCAAAGAAAACCCGAAATCGTCCGTGAGATTGATTGAAGATTAATTGGGGATTCCAAAGTCAACTGTGCACAACATTTCGACCGAAAGTTTGGGCCTTGGCAAATTGAATTCGCGATTTGTTCCCCACAAGTTGACCGACGACCAAAAAATGTATCGAATTGAACACTGCAAGGACCTCATTAAAACCGCACGTAAGAACTCAAACTTCCTTGAAACGATCGCTACTGGTGACGAAACGTGGTGTTTTGAGTATGAGCCCGAAAGAAAGCGCCAGAGTGTTGAGTGGAGACTACCAGAAGAGGGCCATCCGAAAAAACAATTGCTTGGAGAAGTCAAAAGTAAAGACAATGCTGATTTATTCCTATGATTCCAAAGGCATTATCCATGAAGAATTCTTTCCGCCTGGCCAAGCGGTCAATGGTGAATTTTATCTCGAAGTTTTGAAGCGATTGATAGCGAGAATTCGTCGCGTACGGCATGAATATAGTGACGATCGACCGTTCGTCAAAACACACTGTCACCCTTAGCACTATAACTCGGCTTCTAATGAAAGAAATGTAATAAACAGTTGACACAACACTAACAAAGGTTGTCGCTTTAGACAACAAAAAGATACAATAGGTGGCGCCACTAGTTTCTATTTTCGAAAAGTTCGGTTTCTTTTTGAACAGAAGGTGTATGTATATATATATAACATTATGAAAATATAAACACATGGATGATACGATAATAAGTAAATATATATATGTTTAAATTTAATGTTTGCTTTTTGTTGCTTCCTTCCTGGTGTTGTTGTATTTTATGACCTTTAAAGCAAAACATCTTTCGGGATTTTAATCTCTTTATTCTTGAATTTAAATAACAAGTTGAAAATAAAATTTGGCATAAATATGTTCAAAAGAAGATTGTTTTAAGGAAAATACTTCATTTTTCAACTTAATTTGGTAGACTAGTCCATAATTTGAATGTTTCGTCATCCATATTAAATTTTTCATTTTCAATTCATTGATGCTCTTTCAGTCGCATTTTCCAGGGAAGATTTCAATAATTCTGAATTGTACCGTAGAAGATTGATCTGAGAAACTGAATTAAAATTTCATTTTTCTAAATCTTTGAATTTTTGATTAAACTATTCCTTAATCGGCAGAACCAGTAGTTCGAAATGGGCTGTTACTCCAGTGGTCTAATAAAAGGCGTAAAGGGAAAACTACAGGCTGCTCAGCAAAGCTCTTCTGTATTTTAAGAAGTGCAAACCAAAGAAGCTCCGATGCAGAAATAATATCAAACTAAAAGATTTAAAAGATTAAAGAAATAAATTCAAA
The DNA here is from genome assembly GCF_054136105.1 of Typopeltis vanoorti. Classification (NCBI taxonomy): domain Eukaryota; kingdom Metazoa; phylum Arthropoda; class Arachnida; order Uropygi; family Thelyphonidae; genus Typopeltis; species Typopeltis vanoorti. The sequence goes on along the minus strand of NC_143572.1, from coordinate 14,862,717 downwards.
CTAAAAAATATCAAACTAAAAGAAACTAAGATTTCTTTTAGTTTGATATTTTTTTTAATTGAAATAATATTTTTATTAATTTTTTATTTTTAAAATAACAGCAATTTGTAGCTATCCTTTATTATACAATAATTCTCGGTGAACATATTGACACTAGAGTCAAAAGAAAGCAAAAATATTCATAGTTTCTTTCCTTGAGCCAACACCTTGCTGTAAAACATTACGTCCAGTTTTTTTTTATTTCTTTCGTGTCATATCACATTAGGTAGCAGATGATTTTGTTCGCACATTAGAGAGCCAAATAAAATGACTCGAAGAACCACGGTACTAATAGAGTGAAAGGGTTTAAAAACATGAATTTCATTACGCGCCACATATTCTATTAGAAGAAGTTATGTGGAACATCCAAAGCTTGCAAAATGGAAAGGCACAAGTGAGGATGGAGTTATAGGTGAACTTCTAAAAATAGGTGGGGAAATGGTCTACAAAATCTAGCTAAATTAATTACCGTATGTCTGAAGAAAAACGGTGTATACCAGGAACATGGAAGAAGGCTATCCTAATTCTGATACATTAAAAAAGTGAAGTAGAAGACCAACTCCTGACCCGTCAGTCTACTATCGGTGGTTTACAAAGTGTTTACAAAAGTCTTAGCTCATAGGCACCACTGTACGATTTTAGACCTAGCACAACCAAATAAAAGAACAGGCAGGCTTTCGAAGTGGGCTTAGTTAGTACAATGGACCATATTTAAGTTGCACAAGAGATTATTGAACGGCATAATGAATATCGGTTACAATTATGTCTTGGTTTTATTGATTATGGGAAAGCTTTTGATTCAGTAAAACTTGTACAACACTTAAAGCATTATAAAACCAACAAGTGGAGGAGCCATACGTCAGGACCATCAAATTAGCATACACTAATACCACAGCAACAATTCATTTCAATGGAAACATCTCTACTATGGAAATACAGAGAGGTATAAGACAGAGTGACACAATATCTCCAAAATTATTCACAGCGTGCCTAAAAGAAATATTCAAACTTCTTGATTGGGAAGGGAAAGGTCTGAAGATAAATGGAAGATATTTAAGCCATTTACGCTTTGCAGATGACATAGTTATCTTTACTTCAACTGCGCATGAATTACAGACTCGTATCTATGAGCTCCAGATTGCTAGCAAAAGAGCTGGATTAAAGATAAACTTAAGGAAGACCCAAGTTAAGTTCAATAGTTATGTCCAACCAAAAATAATAAAAATCAATAATGAGGAAATTAAACAAGTAGATCGTTACATATATTTAGGACAACAGATATCAATGGAACAAAATATCATGGACGAAATTAAAAGACGCACAATTATTGGGTGGAAAGCATTTGGTAAATTACCCTCAATATTCAAATTACCATTATGCCTGAAGAGAAACGTTTTTAACCAATGTATTCTTCCTATACTGACATATGGCTGTGAAACATGGACACTGAATGCAAAGGAAATTCAAAAATTAAAAACAACACAATTTAGAATGGAAAGAAGAAGGCTCGGTATCACAAGACTGGATCACAAAATAAAAGCAAAGTAATATCTTATGACACTCCAAGTTAAATTTTATACAGTAAATACAGCCGAATAAATTAACCTGGCTGCGATAGATGGCGCCACGAATGATGACGCTATGAAAGCTCTCAGACTACAGATAGCATATGATAACAATTACATATAAAGATTTCGTGGATATGAATAATCTATTTGACCGGATGTTTACACTCTAAACGGATGTCCGACAGTTTTAATTAACTTGTATATGTATTGAGTTAATATTTGCCACACCTTATTCATAATTTATTCATAAGGATTGTTGCAAATATTCAGACATTTCTGGTGATAGTTTTCTAATACAGTACATCCGTGACTTATTTCGTCCAGGAATATATCAATGACGGAACATCTTAGAATACATTAGCGCCATCTATCTCATTCTTCCTCTCTCTAGGGAAAATAACAAATCAATAACTACGATGATCGTAATATATGATTAATACAGGATGTGTACAATAATTTCGCTTGGAATTTATTTGTAATTTCAAATATACGCTAATCAGAATGGAAATGGAAATCCAAATTATATCAGCTTGGAAGAGATATAATTAATCTTTTTTTTTTTTTTAAATGAGAACATACTGTGGATGAAATTTATCTGATAAATTTTATTTATGAATATGATTTTTTTTTAAATTATCGGTCTTTTTAGTTTTCTCCACTTTTATCGTGTGTTTCAAGGAAAGCTCCAATTATTGATACCATCTTTTTTTTTTTTTATGTCGCTCTGAATTGTCGTATAACCTTGGTCTTTTTAGAGGGATGTTGGAGGGTTGCATTTGCCATTTTTTTGCTTCAATATTTGTTTTTACATATTCCCTGTCATTCGGTTCTTCACCTCTAATTAACTTGTTTACAGATCATCAAAGCAAGCTGTAACAATTATTTTTAAAATAGTTTTCTATAAGGTTAGTCCGGTGCTAATCATATAATCTGTTTTCCATGAAACTGGTTTTAAATTTATTATTTTATATATTCATATTCATTATTATTTTTTGTGATTTCAAATTAATTCCCTCAGATAAGTCAATGAATCGGCGATTTGTAGTAAATTGCTTTAAAATAATGGCATCACCTTGGAAGAACAAGGTGGTGATTTTCATATTAGCTATTAACATCGAACCATCTTCCTGTGCATCCTTCACTTATAATTTCCAAACTATTAACTATGAATTACAAAAGCGTGTACTTTTTACTTAGTATAATCTGTGCATGGTTGTCTGTAACATTTTTTTTCTATGGAATAATATAATAGATGTGCATTCTTCTTATTTGCTTTATCAACAGCACTTCAAATAGAGAACCCATGAATACTCCTGCGATTTTTCAAGGTTTTTTTTTCTAAAAAAACCCAAACAAACAACCCTTAATGAAGGTTTTTTAAGTTATCAGGACGTTCCATTATACTTTAGACATTCATATTATTTATTTATTTATTTTATAGACTGCGCAAATATTCAGATAACCATTTGATATAGTTATGTAAGATATCATATTCATCTACCTCCCCGTGTGGTGGCTGGGAAAACAATAGCCCCACTGTAGCCCATGCATATCGTACGAGGCGACTAAAATGGGTACCCAGGGAGGGTAATAGATGGCAATGCTGTAGCCAATGAAGTTTTAACTGAGGCTCGGCTACTGCTGTTACTCTCCTGCCAAGATCAGAGCTTATAGCTCAATGATACCCCATCCATACATTTTCTTCTACAGGTAACGAGGAATATGAAAAGCATTCTTGCTTCACCCATTTAGCAAAACATATATATATATATATATATATATATATCTACCTGATATTTATCGATTTTGGGGAGGACAATCATGTAATGAAACTGCTTAGGCAAATTTTACTCTTCAATATATATATATATATATATATATGTGTGTGTGTGTGTGTGTGTGTGTGTGTGTGTAGAAAGTTTTTTTTTTATCTTGGATGTAAAATATGTTAAAGATACCAAGAAATTTTATACTTGGTTTTAATCCTTTTCCCAAGCAAATTGTAAGCAAAACAAAATTTTGCGCGTGAAAAATATTCACGTCTGAGCTACTTGCATATAGAGGCTAATGACTTCATATCACTTACCTTATATTTATCACATAATGAAAAGCACACCCCCTTTCAGGTGTATATAATGCAATGCATAATGTGAAAGGCCACTATAGTCCTATAAGGACTGACTTAAAGGGGCGAAGCAAGAATGCTTTTCATCTTCCCCATTATCTGTAGCGGACAGTGTAGGGATAAGGTGTTATTGAGCAATTAAAGCTCTCATCATGGCAGGAGGGTAACAGCAATAGCCGAGCCTCAGTTAAACTTCATTGGTACAGCATTGCCATCCATTACCCTCCAAGGGTATTAATCACCGACTATATAAGTAAAGGTGAAATCTCAAAAATCGGACGATCTCTAGGCCACTCCATAGTGGGCGAAAGACCGTCCTAATCTCAGCGTTGGTTCCACTCAGTGACGGGCTCCCCGACCACTGAGCAGAACCGCTCAAATCCCGAGGAAAATAATTCACCGACAAAGCCCCTCAGCGGGCCGTGCCGGAGAACACCTTCCCCGGAGACTCAAAGTGCTCCCTTAAGGCAAAAACCTTAAGAGAGCGAACTCAAAAACTCATCGCCCAAGGGGGTAACAGCAACAGCCGAACCTCAGTTAAACTTCATTGGTACAGCATTGCATTGTTGCCATCCGTTACCCCCAAGGGCATTAATGAATCAATCACCGCATCTCACGGTCGATTCTTCTCCTCTCTCAAAGGCCACTATACAGATCGGTTTCAACTTTTATTAAGGTCTCTTCAGTGGGAGTAGTGGTGTAGCTAGAACTTTTGCCGTCAGGGACGGTCCCTGAGTTTGCCACCCCTCTCAATATACACCAAAAATATTACAAAAAGTCAAAACGAAGGTATAGGGAAATAAATTAAAACACTGTTTGTTTTTGAAGTAAAAGACTTGAATATATTTCACGCGCAAAACTTTACTTTGCATACTTGGGAAAAGGATTAAAACCAAGTATAAAACTTCTTGGTATCTTTAATATATATATATTTAACACAATTATCTTATTTTTTTTCTCAAAAAATTATAAAATATTTCAAAATGAAATTGACATATTTTTAAAACACCTTTTAGATTTAAACATACTGTAAATAGGTTTCTATTAAGAAAATTTTTCCCACAGCGTATGCTATTTTTTAGCAATTGTATTTTCCAAGTCTTTGGTGGTTCGTTTGCTTTGAGAGCGTTTTGAGTCTCCGGGGAGGGTGTGGATCTGTGTCTGTGGGTGCTTTATGAGCAGTTCTGCTAAATGGTGGGGACTGAGCCTGTCACTGAGTGGAACCAAAGCTGAGTTGGACGATCTTTTGGCCACTCGTTTTGAGTGGTCTGTGGGATCGCCTAATTTTTAGAGTGAGACCTTTACTTAAACAATGTCTGTAAATTACATCGTTTGTTTTAATCGATGCATTCTTTCTGTTTTTGTCTCATAATTTATGTGTGAAATAACTTAAAAGATAGATGGTTATTTGATGAGAATACTGACCAGGAGAAAAAAATCATATTTCCTCTCTTTAAAGCAGTCTTAATTCGACAGCATCTTGACTACTATACACTTCTGGTAGCTGTATATCAAAAAAGAAAGAAAGAGAGAGAGAGAGAAATATGTGAAAACAGAGGAGAATGTACTAAAGCTGATAGCTAAGACTATGAATGTTGGATACCAGAGTGGATCGATCATCATGCGTATCAAGGATTTAGGCCTATTCCGGCCTTAGAAGTCATTTGAAAGTCGTTTAAAAGGACGTCCTGGTTTTCTTTTTCCCAATGGCTTGTGTTTTAAGGCTTGTTTTGGTAATCTTTCTGTTTTCATTCTTTGAACGTGTTCCATCCATTTATGTTTATATTTTTTATTTTTTTCTCATAAACTTCATTTCTGCTGTTGTTAATCTTTATTTGTCTTTTTGTTTTATTGTCCAGATTTCGCTTCCATACATTAAGACCGGTAGGGCTAATGTATTGTATACTTTTATCTGGTTTGTTTTTGAACTAGGTTTGGTTTCAATATAGAGTTAATTACTCCTGTTATTTTTAAATATTTTGCAATTTTTACGTTTATATCTTTTTCATTTTCATATGTGATCATACATCCTAGGTAGCTAAATGAATTTACCTCTTCTAAGATCTTGTTATCTATTAATGTCTTAGTTCTTTCTGGATCGTGTCCTTTAAAGGCCATAGTTTTTGATTTTTCTGTTGGATCGATGAGTTTGATAAATACTTAAAAAGAAGATAGCATAGCGACACATCAGTGACTATGGTATGTCATTATTACAATCTGTCACTTTACTGGTGATAGACTGTGAATGGCTGAAGTATTATCGAAAACTGCCACAAGTAAATAACATAACACGCTTAGATATTTTTGATCATTTTCCGTTTCTTTGAGTCATGAATTTAGTACAACGTAACGTTTTCTACACATTCAAGAAAAAAGAAAACAACATTAAAATAATTTAAATCTACATTTAAATTATTTTAATTCAAATGTAGATTTAAATTTAAATTTAAATCTATATTTAAATAATTTAAATACCGGGTGATTATAAAATAACGTCAAGTGTTCAGAGCCCTCTAGCGTGTAATGTATTGGACGAAACACACCAATATTCGGTAGACGTACACAGTGGAACATGGGGATTCGATTTAACTAAACAAAAGTACCAAAAGTCGCCAACAGGGGAAATTTTGGCGCTGCCAAATTAATTTTAGTAGGTGTGACTAATGAATGACTAAATGGCAAATGACAGACAGCACACATCAATTTCATGACGTTTATTGTTAATTACAAATGATGTTCCTGGAATTGCATACGGTGCACGACATTTTCCACAGTGGGCTCGCAACGTATCGGAATCCATTTGTCTCACGTGTAACGTTATTCGATCTTTCAAAGTTGGAATATCGGGTATATGTCCTTAATACACAATGCTTTTAAGAAATCCCCACAGCCAAAAGTCACAAGGATTGAGATCAGGCGATCTCGGTGGCCATGGCGTGGGAAATGCACGACGAATGATTCTTCTGTCAGAGAAATGTTGTCGCAAAACACGCTGTACCTGAAGTCCGATGTGGGGTGGTGCACCATCCTGCATGAAGATGGTCGAATCGAGACATCCTCTTTGCTGCAGTTGTAGAACCACAAAGGTTTGTAGCATATTGGCATACCTGTTAGCATTGACGGAACAGGTCACTGGTCCATTTTGGCGATTTTCCTCTTAAAAGTATGGACCGATGATAAAAGATGCCGCAAATCCGCACCACACTGTGACTTCGGGCGAGTGGATAGGCATCTGCAGACACACGTGCGGATTAGTTGCAGCCCAAATGCGACAGTTGCGTGTGTTAATATCGCCGTTCAAATAAAAGTGAGCTTTTTCACTCCATAAAATCTGCCACGGCCATGCATCATCCACTTCCATGCGCGCTAAGAATCCCGAAGATAAGTCGATTCGTGTGGTCGCATCACCAGGGCGCAATTCTTGAACATGACTGATTTTATAGGGGTAAAACTTCAACATCAGATGTAGGATTTTCCACACCGTTGTGTATGCGATATCCGTTTGCCGGGATATTGCTCGTGGACTGCTGGTACCCTGCACATTCGTCATCTCCTGTTCCACAATAGCAGTTGCAACTTGTTCAACTTGTTGGTGATTGATTGGTTTGCGTCCCCTGCCTACCTGCACTGCTAGAGTTCCAGTAGTTTCAAATCGCCGAATCAGTTTTCGTAAGTTTTTTACGTTAATCGGTCCTTTTCGTAAATTTTTCATACGCCGAAAATCACGAAGACAAGCACGGGCATTATTGTTCCACTGATAATAGAGTTTGACTAACAAAGCCCGCTCACGTAAGGTAAGAGGCATCGAAAAGCAGTTTGTTTACGAATGATAAGAAATCTCACAGACTTTCCTTTTATTGCATGATCGCTCACAAGAAACGCGATAATGCAAATTAATGCATTTTACTCGATAAACAGCGCCAAACTTTCCCCTGTTGGCGACTTTTGGTACTATTCTTTTTCGTTAAATCGAATCCCCATGTTCCACTGTGTACGTCTACCGAATATTGTTGTGTTTCTTCCAATACATTACTCGCTAGAGGGCTCTGAACACTTGACGTTCTTTTATAATCACCCAGTATATTTCAAATTGTACAAAAGTCAAATAAACGGAATAAGAGGGAACAAGAGACAGATAGAATATATTACTGAGAAACATACAGGAATTACTCAATAGAATAATTTAGAGAATTGCTGAATGGAATAATTCACATTCTTTCTATTTTTTCTTCTTCTAAAGGAGAACGTGTTGCAAGCGAGGAGTGAGGCTCCACGCTTCCTGTCAGACTTGTTGAGTTCCATTAAAGTTAATGGAACAGCTCCTTTTTTGTTATAAAACAGGAAATCAGCACGTGTTCTATTGCATGTCTAGCCGCTTTATGTGATAGAAGGAGGCAACTATCTTGAAGACGTTTATTTCACAAAACTCAAAGTTCTTAGAGATTTCGTCTTTTTTTTTTATCGAGTTTTTCATCCCTCAGAACACATAAACCATTCAGAAGAACATACATGCGCTCGCGATTAACACGCATAAAATACTGCCTTTCATAGCCTTAATTGTTTACACCCTCCAAATAGCGTGCCGCATACACACACACATACACACAAAGAGCGTATGAATTATATCAGAAGAAACACTGTATAATGCTGCCATCTAGGTGGAATTTATTGCAACTAAGACATAGCTTCAAGTTCAATGATGTTTTATAAGTAAAGCACCGAAACGAAATGAATAATTGGTTAAGACCTTGAAAGAAACACTTAAGATGGGAAATGGATGAGAACTTTTCTAAGATCACCAGAAATGTGTCTTTAAATTCCGAGTATTTTGTTTTTTATAATTTATTATTTGAAATACTAAAGCTTGCTATTCGATGAAAAGAATTATTTCTAATTATAATAGCTAACCCCTATGATATTTAAAACTTAAATTACACCTTTTAAGAACCCTTATACATTTGTATATAAATTTAAATGTTATACAAATTAACTTAAATAATTCTCGACAAAAAGCTATCTTTCAATCAGCACACTAAGTCTGCATGCACAAAGGCATCTAAAGCCATAGCTCAGAACTATCCGCTAATTAATATAAATAGCAAGCTCAGCAACAGAATCAAATTGCAACTATACCAAGATGATGATTCGTCCTATAATCACCTATGCCTCTCCAGCCTGGAGCCACACCTCTAATGCTAACATTATCAAGATACAACGAGTGCAGAAAAAGTGCTTGAGAATGATTCTGAACGCCCCGTGGTATGTTAGAAACAATCAACTCCACAGAGACACAAATATTCCCTATATTTTCTCTTTTTTACGATCCTTAGCAACCAAGTTTTTCCTAAAGACGTCCACACATCTCAACGATTTGGTTCAGAAAGCTGCGACATACGATCCAACGGACATATTCAAATATAGAAGACCAAAAGCTATATTAGCCTCCTATAGCGATGCATAATCTCCATGCCCATTCAGGGCGAGCAATCTGCTCATAAATTTTACCTTCACTGTCACCACAACAGATAGCATGGAATATAAAGCATCTTGCTTCACCCCTAAAGACATAAATGTCAATTGTCAATTAACTTAATGAGGAGAGATCGACCGCGAGATGCGGTGATTGATACCCTTCGAGGTGTTGTGTTCCATTCTTGTTTAAATATATATTTTCCTTATACTTTACTTTCCTTTATATATCTTATCCCTTTTCTCCGAGTATCGTCACTTCCGTACTTGAAACATTTATTTTTTAAAGCTGCGACATTTAGGACATTTACTTTATAAAGAAACTTAAAACAAGAAGCAACTTCTAAATAAGTCTAGAACTGAAATAATCATGCAGTCGTAACCTTGATCTCGTAACTTAACTTTCCCCTCCCCCGCCTAGGTTCGTACGTTATTACAAGCGGTGCATTGAATGGCAATTTAAGACAACTGATTATTTGATAAGCAAAAGTTTATTAAACTCATAAATACAGTACAATACATTAAATCCCAACAACTCCAATTCAATACTAATACAATGGTAATAAGTCTAGCAAAATACAAAAAATGAAAATTTCACACTAGCACGTGGGATAAGCTGTTATGCCTCTACAAAGACTCTACACACACACCAGATAAAGGGATTTTCCCGTCAATGATTAAGTTGGCTTCAATCTTTCACCCACTTAAGCACAATAATATGACACAATAACTCAATTAGACCCAATTGGATTACACAAATTAATTTACAAAGTTATGTGGGCTTAGCAATTCCGTTGCTACAATGAACGACACACTCAATTCTTTTGACCTTTCTCTGTTAAGGGTAAATCACATATACTAATATCTACACACATTATCGCTCGTTCAGTAACACTGATAAACTAGTTCCCTCTTTCTCTATACTATTAAGGGAGCTAAAGTCCTAGTTCAACTCTCATTCAAAACGGGGCCTAAATCCCCTTACTAATATTCCATGTCGTGGCGGACGGAGGGTGACTCCCGACCGTCATGAAACTCATAAGGTAACCCCCAAACGAAAAACTGGCAAAAGACCTGATGTGTGTGTGTGTGGGGGGGGTTCCTAACCCTTTTATATTATGACTCTTCCAGCACCTTCTGCAATTAATTTTCTCTCCCCCCGCGATATCATGATATGTTTCTCGTAACCTGTTAGGGCGGCGTGTCCCAGCTGAAACTTCTACCTTTGGTGGGCCTGTGCACGCGACTGACCCGCGACAGTGTCTAAATAGGGGACCGTGACCTTGGGCTTTACTTTGGTTCTAAGAATTAGCATAACTTACAATCTCTTGTTTCAAGTGTATAACAAGCAAGCGTTTTACATGCAAAACTTTTATAACTAAATACAGTAAATTAATTATCTCGTTTTTCTAATATTATACAATCAATGTTCTTATACTAGTTAATAATTATTCCTTTCAATATATTTATTTCATTTACACCTAGATGCAAGCACTATTTTCTCATTAAGGGTTCTCCTTGTTAAATTGTGATCAAGTAAATTCTCTTATAAAGTTTGCAAGGATCGCACATTTAACAGAGGGTAATGGATGGCAATGCTGTAGCCAATGAAGTCCTAACTGAGGCTCGGCTATTACTATTACCCTCCTGCCATGATCAGAGCTTTAATAGCGCAATAACACCTTATCCCTACACTGTCCTCTACAGATAACGGGGAAGATGAAAAGCATTCTGCTTCGCCCCTTTAAGCCAGTCCTAATAAGGACTATAAGGACTAGCTTAAAGTAGATTTGGTAATTAAAATACATTAAATCATAATAAACGTAATTGTTTTTTATTATTGATATTATTACAAACTTTCATCTTTTTCACTTAAAAATTGCCAGCATTGCTACTCCTGCGCTTTGGGGCCATTATTTGGACGGTCTTTCGCCCACTATGGAGTGGCCTAGAGATCGTCCAATATTTTTGAGGTATCACCTTTACTTACATAGTCGGTGATTGATTTTATATGAGATGCCCATATAGGGTAACGGATGGCAATGCTGAACCAATGAAGTTTAACTGAGGTTCGGCTGTTGCTGTTATCCTGAGTAAATGAGTTCGCTCTCTTAGGTTTTGCCCTAAGGGAGCACTTTGAGTCTCCGGGGAAAGTGTTCTCCGGCACGGCCCGCTGAGGGGTACTTGCCGGTGAATTATTTTCCTCGGAATATGAGCGGTTCTGCTCGGTGGTCGGGGAGCCCGTCACTGAGTGGAACCAACGCTGAGATTAGGACGGTCTTTCGCCCACTATGGAGTGGCCTAGAGATCGTCTGTATTTTTGAGATTTCACCTTTACTTACATAGTCGGTGATTGATTCATTCAATCCAATACCCTTGGAGGGTAACGGATGGCAATGCTGTAGCTAATGAAGCTCTAACTGAGGCTCGGCTATTGCTGTTACCCTCCTGCCATGATCAGAGCTTTAATAATAGCTCAATAACCTTATCCCTACACTGCCTACTACAGATAACGGGGAATATGAAAAGCATTCTTGCTTCGCCCCTTTAAGCCAGTCCTTATAAGGAGAGAGAGAGAAAATTTGAAGATTTTACAGAATTAGGTATGGAATGAGACAAGCAAAAGTCCTTTTTAGGACTTCCAGGGTAACATAAAAATGGCAATGTTGTAGCCAATGAAGTTTTAACTGAGGCTCGGCTATTGCCGTTACCCAGCTATGACTAGAGCTTTTAGCTCAATAACACTCCATCCACACAGATTTTCTTCATTCAGATGACGGGATAAAGAGTCAAGGACTCAGTCCATCGCCTAGTTCTTATAAGAAAATTTGAAGATCTAACTGAGGCTCGGCTGAAATTGAAATTGATTTGATCTATGAAGAACATTCGTATTCTTTAACTTACTTGGACTGATACTTGATAGAAAAACTCAAATTCAGCAATCATTAAGACGTCTCGAAGACATCTGCATAGCTTTACCCTGTAACAGAAAAAGCAAACTGGATACACAAACAAAGTTAGTAATTTAGAAAATGGTAATAAGACTGGTCATCGCTTAGCATCCCCCCACATGGAATCACATCGCGAATAAATAAATTCAAAAACTACAGAGATTGCAGAACAAGTGCCTGAGAATGATCCTAGATGCCCAAACTCCCAGATCCATAGAGAAGTCAACATTCCTTACATCTCCTCCCTCCTGCTAGATTTAGCTGAGAATTCTTTACCAAGACAAGCAACAACCCAAACCCGTTGATCAAGGATGCTTAGGAATATAATGAAGTGGAAAGCTACAAATATAAAAGACCCAAGTCCATCTTACGTCCAGCTGAACACAGCTAATTTCACTGGCCTCACTGGATGAGCTTGTAGCTCATAAACACCCCATTCAAAATTCTTCCTTTACGGACAAAGAGTAATATAAAAAGCATTTTTGCTTCACCCAACTAGCCAGAAATGTTATTCGTCGTTAAAATTCGATGCGAGGACCCCGTGTGGTGGCCGGGATAAGAATAGCGCCGCTGTAGCCCATGCATGTCGTAAGATGCGACTAAAATGGGACGCAGAGTTTCGAGAGTTTCGCTCTTGGGTTTCTTCCAGAATGTTGCTCCCAGTGAGGGAGACTTAAATTTCTGGGGGTTTTCCCTGAGAGAGCATTTTGAGTCTCTGGGGAGGGTGTTCTCCGGTATGGACCTTGAGGGGCCTTGTCGGTGGATGCTTTTCTCTGGAAGATGAGCAGTTCTGCTTAGTGGAACCAACGCTGAGTTGGGCGGTCTCTCGGCCACTTGTAGGGAGTGATCCGGAGGATTGTCTTAATTTTTAGAAAGGGCTTTACTTACCTACCAGCCCCACTGTAGCCCATGCATGTCGAAGAGGCGACTAAAATGGGTACCCAGAGAGGGTAATAGATGGCAGTGCTGTAGCCAATGAAGTTTTAAATAAGGCTCGGCTATTGCTGTTACCCCGCATTGGAGAGGTAACCCCGCATTTAAACAGAGAAATGTGGGTAGTGGCCCTTTCCTTAATGCATAGCATTATACATGTCCGCCAGGAGATGTGCTTTGCATTATGGGAGATACTAAGACAAGTGATGAGAGGTTAGTCCACCTTTACCACTAGTTGCCCCAGTTCTGAAGATACTTTCAGGCGCAAACTTTGTTTGCTTACACTTGGATAAAGGATTAAACTAAATTTATTATATTTTGTGTGTAAAAAATCAGATTTCGTAAAACTATTAATTAACTTAGAAAACATTTGAGGAGATTTCAATGAGTGAAGATATAATTCTTCATTGTCCTCTTTCTTCATACTGCCACTAGATGGCAGCATATCGGTGTTGTATCGCGGCACTAGTAGCACGGCAGGACTAGAAATTTGATCATACGTAGAGGTGTTCGGCACGATCCGATTTCTGCATAATAAACGTACCGAGTGCAATTTATCGCAGTTGGAAGAGCGATAGAACAAACGTCATGTTACTGAAATAGGTGTATTCAAATGATTTCCTTTTAGTAAATAAATAATAATGAAATGATTATATTATCGATTATAATAATACTGTTAAAACAGGAAATAAACAGAGAGAGAAAAAAATAATCATGTACACGCACGAAAGAATATTACAATCAGAATCAAAGATAATGAATGCGTTACAAATTTTATTTAGAGACATTCTAGACTAGTGGAGTAAAAGGTTCCCTTAAATTAACCCTTGAAAAACTGTAAATCTGCAGTAGATTAGTACCATTAGATAATCGTAGAATCCTGCTCTAGAGATCAAATGTGGATTTTCAATCCGATTCAGGCTTCCAATAAAGCGCAGTGGCGATGATTTCAATCACCAGTTGTAGAGAGTTTTAAAGAGTTTTTAAAACTTTAAAACTCTTTTAAATTTTTTAAAAAGAGTTTTTAAGTTTGGTGCAGGCTCAGGAATGGTATGCGGGTGATTCAGTTGGATGGGGCTTGGTCCATTGGTGGGAGTGATCAACGTCATGGATCTGATGGCTACCTGGACATCTTGGACAACTTCGTGCTTCCGACGCTATGGAAGTAATTCGGTAGTGACCCTTGCATGTTTCAGCACGACAGTTCTCAACTCATACTGCATTGTGTGAGACTGGTTTCCACCAAACAACGCTGAACCGTTGCATTGGCCTTCTCAGGGTCCAGATTTCAACTGCACTTTCTCAACTCAACATCTTTGGACGAATTTCACACGTATACACTGTAAGTACAGTGTATACGTATTTGGATAAAATATTAAAATTATGGTAAAAATTAAAAAAAAATTAAAAATGAAAAAATATTGTTTATTATCGATAAAATTATACAGTTTAGTATAATTCAAAATTACTTAAAAATAAAATCTATTATCATAACCCCAATAATGTTCTAAAATAAAATCTTTAACAAATGTTATGTCTTTAATTGTAATGTCCAAATATTTTAAGAGACGGAGTAAAAACGATCAGCACTACAAACACTACTACTGGCGCAAACTGCATATAAACAACAGTGGAACTGCGCGACGGACAGTGCCGCATTACGCTAATAGCTCGCATCTCACTATGACGTGCATATGCTTGCGCGCGTAGCAATATGACGCTGTGGTAAACACAGTGCTGCTTCGCCCTCCTAAGTGCTACAAGATGGATTTTTATTATTTTTTATACAAAATAAGAGAATTGTATAGGATTGTTGATGATAAAATAAATATGACAAGCAAATATAAATAAATTAATAAATATATTTATATATCGAGAAAAATTGGGGGTGCTGCAGTTCCGCAGTGCCTATACACGAGCCGCCCCTGATTGCGAATATTTAAACTACAGTCTACTTTATTTATTTGTTCTCTCATGAAGCAAATTTTATTCAGCCATTCTCATTTACGCTTAGTATGAAATTTTGCTAATACCAAGAGAAGATTACTTTTTTATTCTTGATTTCCTTGGTTGGTTTGTAATTTCCAGTTTTCAAATTTAAACATTTGCACTGAACACATTACAAATAATAATTCTTATAGGATACGGAAGAACATTTATTCTTATAATTCATGCCTTTAAATTCTCTTTTAAATAAGCTTTATCTGTGAAAATAAAGAAAGAAAAAAAAAACACAAATGCCAAGGCCGTTCACGAGAAGAATCAAAACATGTCACAGCTTTCACAAATCTCCATCTTATTTTTCTGCCAATGCTCGAAATAGTTGTAAACAAATTACCAACACGTTCAAAACTGATTTCGATGTGGTTAAGATCAGGGAACTTGTATCGTGTCCAAATGGCAGTCGAGTTTTCTGGTCCGTTGCCAACGTTATCGACTGCATTTCTTGTTCAAATCTGCTTCTACTTCTTTTGCACACGGAGTATTCTCTTGCACCTTTACCCACAAAGAAAGCTACAGTTCTTCAGTTATAGATTCTTATTTCTATTCAAAAGTTTGCGTTGATAATCTCCAGAAGCGAGGTGTGTCCATTTTGAACTTATACATTTTTATCAATTCCTTCTAATTCCATTCTTTATGAAGTAATGTATAAATCAATGAAGAGCTAACTTCCCCACTACTTGGAAACCTCTCAGCTAATTCATCTCAGCTAATTTGGACGGAGAACATATATATCCTCCGTCTTTGGACATACATGGAAAAGTTTAGAGAAATCTCAAATTTTCGTTCTTGATATTTGTCACGTATTTATTTAGGTTTAGTGCAATGACGTGTATGTCTTCGGACTTTGGCAACTTGCGAGCTCCAGAACAAAGATCAATCTTCAGTCCCCCATAGGGTGATTTATAAAATACATAAAAGCTATTGCATAAAAGCTTCTGTAGCTTAGGCGGTATCAATGATTATTATTATGTTAAAATAGGCTCCAAACTTCTTGAACACACGTATCTACAGACACAGTACAAGCTTTCCGAGAAGAATCAACGCAGCATGGGCTTCATTAAAAATGTCCATAAACTAACCAAGAAACTAGATCATTCTTTGGATGGAAGCGATGAAGAGAGAAGTAGAAAAACATTACCTGCAAGTTTGTAAAAGCAATGTTAGCACCTTAGAAAAGTAGCAAGAACGCCGCAGAGAAAAAATGACTGTGTTGTTCGAATCCTTCTAGGACGAGGAACCTTTGTTACAACTTTTCAGCAGAAGACGAGTTAATCGGTCTCATATGGAGATGGCAGCCTTTTTTATCCCATAAACTGGGAAAAATTGGAGAACAGATGTAGCACACTGTCTCATAATCGATTGCAGTTGCTTCGGCTATAAAATCAAACGCACCAGTTAATGTACTATAAGTTGCCCAATCTGTTCCGAGTGGAAGGCTCTCTCTCTCTCTGAAGTTGAACAACTAATTTAAAATTCACACCTTCTCTCTGTCCAGTCACGGTCTGGCATTGAATACACTTTTTCTTTTCGGTTTTCGAATAATATACTCGTACGAGGGTGCAGAGCTGTCAGCGTTCATCTCCAGAATGAAAATAGAAGCGTGGGTTTTGTTCGTGTTGTGCAATTAAAAACAATTTATATAATTTGTGAATAATGTGTGTGTGTGTGTGTGTGTGTGTGTGTGTGTGTGTGTGTGTGTGTGTGTGTGTGTGTGTGTGTGTGTGTGTGTGTGTGTGTGTGTGTGTGAGATTAATTTTTTCAGTATAATATGCATAGTATCGGTACGCTTTGCCAACTTTCGAACAACACACCTGTTTGTTTCTAGGAAGTCAGCAGTCTCGCTTGAGCGACTTTTTACTTATCCAAGTCAAAGTTTAGTTTTCTCATTTGACCTTGAACACCACAGGCGGTCGACTTAGAATACTGTAATTAATAATTAAATCTCTTCTTGCATAGAGTCTCAGTCTACTCGGCAACGTCATTTTCCTTTCTCAATATTGTTTTTTGTTTTATGAATTCTGTTGCGGCCTGTGGCTTGCCAACACTTCCTTGATATCCATCATACATCCAAGGAAATTTTCTAAGAAGGACAAGTTCGTGCATGACTTCAAAGCTAACCGCCTCTTCAGGGTTCTTTTAAAACAATAAACTATTATTAAGCGAACAGTTTCTCATTTTTGTTTAGTTTGATTAAATTATTAAAACACAAACCTTTATTAAATATTATATTCGAACTTAAAATATAGCTGCTGCATCACTAAGTTCGACACTTCATGAAGTAAGAAGGGACGTTACTTGATGAATATCTTGAAAAATTGGCAAACTACACTTGTCGGGTGGCGTCAAAGCATGCACGGCTTCGTCACATCGCTCGCATTTATTACTCATTTTTTGACAAGAGCCTTCAGGATGTGAATAACCGTACATGAACGATGCTCAGTTGTTCTGCAACGTCTAATTTGAAGGCAGACTACTGCTTTCGCTTCTTTCATATGCAATTCAGGAAAAAAAAATTTTTTTTTCTGTAATGAAATTTTATTAGAGCTCAGAAGGTACCGTTGCGAGGAGACGCCTTTCTCCTGAAGTTGGAAGATGCATAATCATTTGTTATTTGGTATTACTATTAATAATTAATATTAAATAAATAATAATAATATTATTAATTATTATTATTATTAATAATAGATATTTACTTATCATAACTGAATTACAATAAATGATCACATCACATCAACATGAAAGCACATCACATGGAAAGGATCAACGCACAGCAAAGAACTACCGGTAACCTATGAAGAGCCACAAGGAGCTATTCTTTTTCCGATTCTGTTTAACACACACACACACACACACACACACACACACACACACACACACACACACACACACACACACACACACACACACACACACACGATATCACAGTCATCTTCTCCCAAAAAGTAATATCTTCCAATAAGCAAACGACACTGCATAGTGTCATGAACAACGACGCAAGCACAGCTTAAAAAAATATGCAAGACGACATAAATCTGATTACTAACTGTCTAACTGAAAAGGAATATGTATAAACCCTGGAAAAACAAAGCTAATGATATTCCAAAACTCCCAAACCCTGCCCATAGAAACTAAATATCTCATCCAACATTCATCCTCCTACACAAAGCGCAGAACCTAAAACCACAAACATCACACAGGCGAAAACAACACGCTATCTCGGACTTCACTTCGATGCTGATCAAAGTTGGAATAACCGTACAAACTACCTACACAACCAACTCAGAATAATAGCAAGCAAACTATACCGATTAAAAGCCGTTGCCCCGACACACATAAAAATAGTAATCTATAAAGCATTATGTGAAAACATTTTAAGATACGCAATTACATCATACGCATTCTCCGTAGACTAACATACTTAACAGATTACAATCGTTGGAAAATAAAATCGCAAAACTGATAACAACCCACATGTACGCGGGCGGGAACACAAAATATTTAAGGTCAAAACACTTATGCCACTACGTCAACAAACTACATAACATATTTATGTTGACCAGAACACTTGGTGACGCCCGTGAGCAAGTATTTTGCATATAAGTATACGTACATTTGCATAAAAGGCTTTTAATTCAGTGGTATATTATTATTTATCAAAAAATTAAATACTCAGTAATTTGTACACAGAATTTTTGTAGCGATTAAATGTAATAGTTATGCCTTTAATTGTAAATATGAACTGTAATTGTAAATAAGCCGTACAATAATAAACTCTGATACTGATATTGAAAAAGAAAACATGAATATTTATATTTAAAAAAATAATGTACAGTTTGTACTGAATATTTATATTGAAAAGATAATCCAATAATGCGTTTTAATAGTATGTATGTAAATACTTTGTATGATAGTAATAATAATAGTTATTATTGATTTTTTTTTTAAATTAGCTATGTGAAAAAGCGAAATGAATCCATTCAGAATTTCCTGCTGCTAAAAAAAAAAGAAATTGTAAATATAAACGGTGAAATAACCGTGTATGAAAAAAATGAAATATAAACCGTGAAATAACCGTGTATGCGAAAAAAAACGAAATACAGTACATTTATTTATGCATAATTATATGACATTATTTACTTAACATTCTGCACCGAATATTTGTAATGAACAGAATGTGACAGTAACACTTGAATTGTATATTTGTAAATATTCTGTATAATGTGATGAGAATCATGAACTTTGTCATTGTCAAAAAGTATTTATTATTATTATTATTTATAGGAGGAAAGGTTGAGAATCGAATAATATAAAAATATTTGGAATATTGGTGATAAAAGAACATTCTACACTTGAGGTGTAAAAACCATCCTTTCCAAATAGTCCAGACACATTTTGTTATATCGATGGGAGTTTCGTAGTTATAAAAGAGGGGGGAAACATTATAGATTTATCAAAATGCTTATTATGCATGGAAGCGGTTTGAAAAGTGTATACCAGATAAAAATGTTATTTTAAATCAGCTTGGCAAAGTTAAGTATAGTAAGTACAGTAAGTAGTAGTTAAGTTTGTTTGTTTTTTTTAAAAAAAAACACCAACTTAACTACTTAGTTTTACCTTTGTGTTTTCGTTGACTTCATATTATAACTGTCCTGGATGAGTAAATATCTATACGCAAAGTTTATTTTAATTAAACTCGTAATCACGTGATCTTCTTAGTTGTCTTACTATCGTGGCGAATACCTGGACTATGAGGTTATTTCATTTATTACCTATTAATGAGTCTTATATTCATTCACTCTTTCTAATGATTGCCCGTTCAACTTATATTCGTCTTATACCATCGCTTTACTAAATGCTTGGTGGGGTAAGTAGTTACGGACCCGCTCTCCAACCAACAGGCTGCGAGTTCAAATCCGGTATTGGGCAGCTGTCTTTAGCTGAGAGTTGAATTTCGGCGTCCAAAGTGAGACATTCCCTCCTGTTTCCTAGAGAGTGAAGTAGCCTGAAAACGTTCCCTATTCGGCTTTAAGGCAAAGTTAAGTCTAAGGCAAAATTTTAGGCCTATGTAAGAAAACAATAAATCCCAACTTTTACGACGTAAATAATTCCTGGAAAGCTTTGTATATTGAACTAAAATTTCCCTTAGGATTATTGTCAGGATTAAATACAGTTTGCACTAAATAATAATAGCACAAAGAGGAGGCCACAAAACTAAACTAGGGATGAATTATGAAATAATAAAGAAACATATTTATTTAATTATTCAAAATGAAACCGTCATAGGTTCAGAGCATCTTAAAATAAATACGTGTGGTTTCTTTCTAAGAGACTCGTTTCTTGATAAATTTCCATGCTGCATAACAAGACATGTTTGACTGGTCACCTTCCAGCTTCGATTTGGATCATCGGTTTCCAACTTGTTTAAGCCGGAGTCAGTTCTTTAAAAGCCTCTGTAAGTCTTTATGATGTAGACGCATACAGTATGTATCTTTAATTTCTTATGTTTCAGTTGTTCCTTTCTCTGCCGGATTGATAAGTTCCTATTGAAGGAACATAAGTTCCAAATGAGAAGGTTCCTTATCTTCAAAGTCTTCGATGAACTGTAAGCAGATTTCTTTCAGACTCCCTTTGAAACGGATTTTGGTGAATTGAATATGACGTGATTTGGATTGAGCGTATCATAGTGATAGCTTTTGTAAAAAAAATAAATAAATGCAGTTATTATATGCAATATTTTTGACATAAAAGATTGGTTATTAAATAAAATATAAAACATTGAGTCCGCTATTAGAAGTCATTCATTTTAGTTTAATTGTTTTATAATCGTGCGTATGCTGCTGCAGTAGCGCACTCAGGATTTAATCTTGCGTAGACGATTTGAGAATACACACTACGCATCGCATACGACCAATGACTGAGCATCTGCATTGATCGCTAATTCATAAGTAGTATAGAAATAGAAGACACGACACAACATAAATTTTAAAAAAAAATGAATTTTAATTAGGAAAAGATTTTTGGAAAATTTCCTAGTGTTTTTTTTTTCTTTAGAAGGGCCAGGGCCCCTTGGCCCCCGTCTGGGTGCGCCACTGTGCTGCTGTCTCAGGCAGTCGGCAAACTATCTTTGAAGAATACTCATTTGAAGAATCCAAAGTGAGAGGTCTGAAAGCGGGGATCTGCTGTAAAAATTAAACAAATAAAATGAAATGATTATTAAAACATTCCTTCCCTACCCCAGCATTGATGCCCTATGGCGAGAGAGAAAAAAACATTAAAAATTCGCATACAGGTTTATTTCTTCATGTTCTACACTGGTTTGCATAAATTAAAGAGCAAAGTGAAAATTCACGGTAACTCAAAAACGGAATGACAAATTTTTATGAAATTCAGTGAAAAGTATTCTGATATGGCACGTGAAAGAAATACCCACAAAACTGCAAATAAATAGTTTAATTCAGTAATGAATGGTACGTGAAGACAATAGGCAAAAACAAGAGGACAAAATTGTAAAAGTGCCTCACTAAGGAATGTGGTCACTACTCACATTAACAGCGCTCACAAATGTTTCAAATCCTGTCCAGGAGCTCAGATGATAATAAAAACAATTTCTTCTGCTAAGCTCTCGTAAGTCCTTGAAGGTTTTGGTTGAGAGCAGCAACACGTCTACCTGGAGTATCCTAGACAAGATTAACTGGATTAAGGTAAGGAGGCTTGGCTGGCCACTCCATACGGACGATAGTCTCTTCTTGAAGATATTGGTCCATGAGTTTCGCTCAATGAGGACGAGCATTGTCATCTTGTAGAATAAATGTCGCCCCAATGGCATCCGAATAAGGAAAAAATAGGGGTTCCTTACTTCGTCTCTATAAATCGAAGCATTCATGGTTCCTCTAGGAAGCACATACAGGACGATGCATCTGCTGAATGAGATGTCTCACCATAAGTCTCCCTTCCACAGATATTAAAGGGATGATAACGTGTCCCTGGTTCTCTCCAGATTAGAGCACGCCTGGTATCGCTTTGTAGAGCACATCGGGACTCGTTTGTAAACAATATTGATCCCGATTTGTCTTGGGTTCATATGCCGTGGGGACTGGCTCATTTCAAGCGTTATATCACGAGATGCCTCGTTCTCATTCCACACACGAAATGGAAAGTCACTCTACGCTTTTATGTTGCAGCTTATTTGCATGTACTGATAACAGCGCCACTCATTTCTATACGATAACCAGACTCAGCGTCATTTTTTACATAACATAACTCACTGACTTGCATATGTTTTTTTTTTGTTCTTTTCATTTCCGAGTTATAGTGATTTTTCTCTTTATTTCTTAATTTATGAAATCCAATGCATTTTAACTCTCTCTCTCTCTCTCTCTCTCTCACACACACATACACACACACACACACAAAAAAAATAAAAGGAGAGTGAGAGAGAAAGAGAATAACTTCAGTTCGGATTACGTCAAAGAATAGAACTATGATTTTAATCGTTTGTAATCCCTCTCAAATCAAGAAAAGAAAATCGGCTGTAGAATTTAGAAATCAATATCAATACATCGTGCTGATGTATACGAGATGACCGCAGTTGTCTGCCATACTATCTCTTCGTTGAATGCCTCTTGAAATCGCTATATATATATATATATATATATATATCCGTAGCTCAATCAGCAGTATAGACGAAGTCCTCCCTTTGGTCGGAAAGACCTGGATTCGATGATTCCCGTCAGGAATTTATCTGGTCTCTTTCGACCAAAGGTGAGTTAGTCGGTCTTATACGGTGGTAGAGAGTTTTTTCACCAGGAAACTCGGGTGTTTCGCCAGCCCCCTCCCCCAAAAAAAGGTAAAACGGCCCGTAAACACAGGCATCTACAGACATAAGACATACCGGCAGGCATAGGGCTACCCACGGTATCCTCGATACGGCAGTGGTTAAATGTAGAAAAATCCTCAACGTAGTTATCTATCTATCTATAGATAGATAGATGTTTGTTGATGAACTGTTGCCAGAATAGCAAACCAGTTGAACAGAATAACATCGTACATGAAGAAAATAAAAGCATAGGAAAAAGTAAACCAAAAATTCTCTCCCCATCACGAACTTCAGAGGAAAGAAAATCCCGAACTGAAGAAGACAACGCTCATGTCGCTCTTGAATGTCTGCCAAGTAATGAGATCCAAGGCTCTGATAACGAAGTCTCATAACACCTAAACACGGATCCTCCCAACAGAGATGACAAGGACGAACTAATTAAAAGCAATCCTCAGACCCAGCAACCAGAATCATCAACCCAGCGTCCCACTAATTCAAAACCTCACTCTATAGAAGAAACTACTCAAAATGGCCTTTCATCACCTGCAGCCAGCCAAGGAGAAACAGAGTTCCCAGACGATGAGGAAACTGTATTTCCACATGACGACCTAGAAGAAGAGGAAGCTAAGGGCGAACGTCCCCACACTGAGGGTCCCCTAACCATGAAGTAGCTGTCATCCTTCATACAGAAAGTGCGAGGCTCTCCTCACAAACTAACTATAGCCCTTAAATACACCACAAGAATCCCGGAACTAAAATCTCAACTTCAGGACCTACATTCGCAACTGAAATGTAAAAAGAGCAGAGCAGAGGCTAACAGGAGTAAGCGATTCTACTACCTAATTAATGGGCTACAAACACAGTACCAGGACCAATACTAGATTAAACTTACAATCAAACTTTCATAAATCATAATGTCTATAAGCCTTTTCTCTCTCAATGCAAGAGAATGTGCTTCTGCTATACGCAACAGAATAGTCCTTGACCAGGTACAAAAATATCATATAGACCTAATACTTCTGCAAGAAACAAACATCAACTCCTCAGCCAATTTATCCAGAAGATGGGCAGAGTGGCCTTATGACTTACAGCACTCTGCAACCCAACAACATCATGGAACAGGAGTTAGCTGAGGTGTACATCATAGATCTCCCTACAAACTAAAAGTGATTGCTGACATACCAGGATATGCCTTGTTTGCTCACATAATAGCACCCAATCATAATACCCTGCATGTGTTCAACATCTATATACCACAGCAAGATGCTCTGGCATCACAAATCCTGGATTTCGTTCAAAACCACCTTTCTAGTATAGACCAAGAACATATCATAATAGCTGGAGACTTTAATTGCACTCTTGACCAAGAAAAAGATAGACTTCAATGTGGTGAACATCGTAGCCAATTAATAAACAAACTTCAGACACTGGTAAACGATAATGAACTCATCGACGTCTTTCGGCATCAACATCCTGATAAGAAATCCTACACATGGAGGTCAGCAATCACAGCGACAAATAGGCCACTCTACCAAGCACGACTTGGTAGAGTGGCCTATTATCCAAAGGACAGATACTACATTTCCAAACACACCTTGCCTCTAGTTAGAAACATCTCACGCATCCCTTCCTACATTTCAGATCATTGCTTCGTCAAGCTGCAACTTTCAGTATCTTTGAAAGCATCCAAATCAGGAAGTGCCTATTGGATCTTCAACAATACTCTCCTGAAAGATCCAGCTTATATAACAAACACTCAAGCTTTAGTAACCAAACTCACTCACTCGAAAGTGGATACAGAACCAATGAAAACATGGTGGCCCCACTTAAAATCACGAATAAAATCCTTTACGCAGATCTACAGTCACCAGAAAAATCAACAGAGGAAAATTAGAATCCGACAACTTGAAGAACAGCTCAAGTATCTCCCAGAAAAAAAACCTGAACATCGTTCTGCCTTCCAAGCCATGCAAAGACAGGCATAATTATCGGCAAAAGGTGCACTACTTAGATCGCGGCATACACAAATAAATCTTTCAGACGCACCCACAAAATATTTTTTCTCTTTGGAAAAAAAATGCCAGGCAGCAAATTCCATCTCTGCTATCAGACTTCAAGATGACAGCATCACAGAAGATCCAAGAAAAATCACCTCTGAAATCCTACAATACTACAAGAATGCATACAGCACTGCAGGAACATCCCATCATGCCATTCACGAAATACTGAAAGAAACAAAAAAAAATCTCTGCAACAGATCGGAACTACTTAGAAAACAAAATCACGCTAGTTGAACTGAAAACCGCATGCATATCTTTGCCAAAGAACAAATCTCCTGGCCTTGATGGTCTCACGTCAGAGTTTTTCCAAGTCTTCTGGAATCAACTCGGACCACTTCTCCTCAAAACACTGCAAGAAGCCTACATCAATGGCCTCTCACAATCCGTCACGACCTCAGTAGCACGATTGATACCAAAGAAGGGAGACCACACGGATATCCGAAACTGGTTCAATCTCCCTAATTAATACCGATTGCAAAATAATTTCCAAAGTTATAGCAAACCAAATAAAGTCAACACTGCCTGAAGTTATTGGTCACCATCAAACGTACTCTGTCCCAGGAAGATCAATACACGATAACCTCCATTTAATAAGAGATCTCATCCACATCGCAAACAGCCAACATGAAAACCTAGCACTCGTCAGCCTTGATCAGGAGAAGGCTTTCGACAGGGTAGAGCACGAGTACCTTTATGAAGTTCTAAAGGCATTTGTCTATGGTCCTCTCATCATTGAAACAGTGCAATTGCTTTACAGAGATGCACACTTTTGTTTAAAAATCAACAACAGGGTCACTCGCACTTTGTCATACTCTCGAGGGATCAAGCAAGGATGTCCCCTCTCCGGTCAATTATACACACTGGCCACAGAACCCTTCTTAAAAAGAGTACACGACACCATCATCTCCAAACGAACCAGCATAATAGAGCCACATCAAAAAATTACCCTATCAGCATATGCCGATGACGTCACTGTAATAGTCCGAAATGAAAAAGAAATGACAGTAACCGAGGAAGCACACAGACTATATGCACAAGCCTCAGGGGGCAAATTAAATTCTGCAAAAACCACGGGCTTGTGGTCAGGCAGATGGAAGCCTAGAAATGATTCTCCGATCGAATGTTCCTGGTCAAGCGAAGGACAAAGATACTTAGGTGTGCATCTTGGCAACACCAAAGTATATAACACACTGAACTGGACACAGCTGCACAAGCGTTTTAACACTTTCATTGCCAAGCTGAAAATTGGAATTTCGTGTGGTGGCCAAATTTTTTTTTTTTGTTTTATTTAGTTAACGACGTCCGCGCGATAACGAGTGATCGGCCGTTTGGTGAGAACTCGCATCGCGTGATCGCACGATATCGTTCATTGCAAAGCTGAAAATTGGAATTTCGTGTGGTGGGCAAATTTTTTTTATTTTTTTATTTAGTTAACGACGTCCACGCAATAACGCGTGATCGGCCGTTTGGTGAGCACTCGCATCGTGCGATATCGCGTGATTGGCAATGAACGTGTTAAACAGGTGCTAGGTAAATGGAACAGCGTTCGTTCCATGTCTTCACTTAGAGGAAGAGTACTAATACTTAACCAGATGGCTGCGAGTGTCTTATGGCATACCCTCAAAGTACTCACACCTGAAGAATTTCTCTACCACATTCAAAAGGAAATCAAAAACAAAACTCACTGGACAACATACTCTCAACTCTGCAAGCCACTCAGCAAGGGAGGTCAAGGCTTGATTTCCCTTGAAAACAAGATTAGATCCTTCAGGATAATCCTCCTCCTAAAGACACTTCAATGCAATCACACTTATGTAACCACCTTCGATTACATCACCAAATCATCCACCAGAGGACTTACACTTTCCACAATCCTCCGAATGGCCAGTCCTGCACCATCTCCTCCTAAACTACCTCATTTTTACAAAGATGCTCTACAGCGGTGGAAAAACACAGAACTTCATCACACACTTACAGGATCAACAGAGTCAGCTGTACTTACAGAACCACTATTTTCGAACAGAAACATAACAAGTCTCACAACTGGCCAGCCCTTTCTTTTCCCTACATAGAACTGGGCTGGAATAAGAGTCATAGGGAACCTCCTAACCCAGACCCTAAAGTGGAAAGCATTCAGAAGCCTACCAATGAAGAACCCCAAAACTGAAAAACAATATCAACAGCTGCAAGCCTCCATTATAAAAGCCTATCCAGATATCGCTACACTTCAGGAAATCCGTATTCCTTCTAGAAACTGCTCGGGGCCGATATTTCATCTGGCACAATCTGAAGCCTCACTTCCAATTCTTCCCTCCAACTACAAGAAAATATACCACTTCCTCATGTCAGTGTCCCCATCCTCGCCCTTCTTATACTCAGCCTTATCACTCTCATTTACAAGGCTGCATTTGCCACTCAGTTTTCAGTGGGATCTGCCATATAAATCGAAGTGTGCCAAACCAGATCCCGACATACAGTGGAAACTATGGCACAACATCTTGCCAACTCCTTCTAAGCTCTACAAATTTCAGCTAAGAGAAACGGATCTGTGTCCATTCTGTGACGTTTCAGGTACCTTAGAACACACATATCTGACCTGTCCCGCAAACAAAATGATAATCACCTATGCCCTGAATGCTGCATCTAGCACCTGTAACTACGCACACAGCCAAGAAGACTACTAGAATTTAGTCCACACAGGAGAAAACAGACACAGACCATGCAATTTCCTCTTATAAGTATATATATATATATATATATATATATATACTTATAATATGTAAATAGTCCTTGTTACCTATCGTCTAATGTATATTTCAACAAGTTAAATAAAAAAAAAATAATAAATATATATATATACAGTATATGGCTAATATATATATATATATATACTTAACTACACTGGTTATACACAATCATTGCACTGCACTAATAAAATTCATTCATTTCGTATGGTGATTCAACGGCCGTGAGCCCCTTTTACGGGAAAGTACGGCACCACCCAAACCCCCCCCCCCCCATTTTTATCCGGGCTCGGGACCGGCATAGCTGACAATTCAGACCTATGGCTGGAGGGATTGCCTTAAGTATTCCTGACTGTATCCATGTGTGTTCACGGGGCCGGTTTGCCTGCTTGCGGGATGAAAATCCCAGATAAACTGGGGGGAAAACCCTGCTGTCCACGCCCAAGGCTGGCTAACTTGGCTATGGCTGAGGCAGATCCTTAAGTTCCTCACGTCGTCGACGAGAATCGAACCTAGGGCACTTCTTCCCAAGGCATATGGTTGCGACGCGCAAAGCCACAAGGCTAACCTCGCGGACATTGATGTAATGATAATTGAGGATTAAGTGTTAGGTAGTTGTTAGGTAGTGGCTGAGTGAAGTAGGGTACCCTTCCGCGATGAGTCCCGCTACTACTTGGAGTCGTCATGTAATAATAAAGCCAACTACCTTCGATTAATGCCTACCAATCTGATCTTAACCGACAGCAAATAATTCAATCCCTGACCACAGGATGTTTCGAAAGTCCTTTTGTCTCCACCCTACGTTTCTCAAGAAATCTACCAGGCTTTTTTTTTTTTTTTTTTGTTCGCAGCATTCCCCCTCAAACTGCCGGTATGATAAAAAGTGCTCGTGGGCTCGGTGCTCTTCCGTTGTTTCAAGGATTTCCTGTAATATTCATCTTAAGTCTTTTACTCATCCCAGGCAACTTTGTCCTTTTCCTGCAAACCTCCAAGGGCATATCTTATTAGCAGTATTTTCATCGCCGAGCCTGAGACTACCAGCGTGCCTTTACAGGTCAAAAGTAAATTACTGTAAACCTCTCTAGAACACAATTCTCAATTATCTAACTCCCTATACAAGTCACTGTAGTATTAATGAGATGTAAAATAACAACCTCTGATTGGAAAATTCGATATATATATATATATATATATATATAAATTATATAGCAATAATATAGCGACTTTAATTTCGAAAATACTTTAAAATTATTAATAAATCATTTAATTTTCCAGATAATGATAAATGTAAATATAAAATACTAAAAACAATTATATATTAAGTTTAACCTTTAAAATAAAATAAATTTTGTTTTAAAATTTAAAAATATTTAAAATTATTAATACGCCTTTTAATTATTAACATGAATTTAATTGTAATAGCAATGCTTCGAAATAGTGAACTAAATGGTTAGATTGAATCAATCGACCGTGAGATGCGGTGATTGATTCATTCAATCCAATACCCTTGGAGGGTAACGGATGGCAATGCTGTAGCCAATGAAGTTCTAACTGAGGCTCGGCTATTGCTGTTACCCTCCTGCCATGATCAGAGCTTTAATAGCTCATTAACACCTTATCCCTACACTGTCCTCTACAGATAACGGGGAAGATGAAAAGCATTCTTGCTTCGCCCCTTTAAGCCAGTCCTTATAAGGATAAGTGAACTAAATTAGGAGGGTGGAAAGGCAACTGATGAATACCCTTGGAGGGTAATGGATGGCAATGCTGTAGCCAAAGAAGTTCTAACTGAGGCTCGACTATTGCTGGTACCCTCCTGCCATGATCAGAGCTTTAATAATAGCTCATAACACCTTATCCCTACACTGTCCTCTACAGATAACGGGGAAGATGAAAAGCATTCTTGCTTCGCCCCTTTAAGCCAGTCTTTATAAGGACTATAAGGTGAACTAAATTCCTGTACAAGGTGACTATATATATATATATATATATATATATATAAGGTGAACTAAATTCCTGTACAAGGTGACTATATATATATATAGTCACCTTGTACAGGAATTTAGTTATCTGTAGAGGACAGATAACCCCGTTATCTGTAGAGGACAGTGTCCTTATAGTCCTTATAAGGACTGGCTTAAAGGGGCGAAGCAAGAATGCTTTTCATATTCCCCGTTATCTGTAGAGGACAGTGTAGGGATAAGGTGTTATTGAGCAATTAAAGCTCTGAACATGGCAAGAGGGTAACAGCAATACCGAGCCTCAGTTAGAACTTCATTGGCTACAGTATTGCCATCCATTACCCTCCAAGGGTATTGGATTGAATGAATCAATCACCGCATCTCACGGTCGATTGTTCATCCAGCCATCAGAGGACAGTGTAGGGATATATATATATATAAGTATTTCACTAAAACAAGTTACCATAAGGTGTTTTAACCTTATTAAATAAAAATCTCTGGAGGAGATATAAATGTAGAAAGTATTTTTACCTTGGGTATAAATATGTTAAGGATACCAAGCAACTTTAAACCTGGTTTTACTCCATTTCCCAAGTAAGCAAACAGACCAAAAGTCAAGTGCGCCTGCAATTGATGCATGTCTAACTGATCCCACAGGTAGTGCAGGACCAGGGCAACTCGTGGCAAAGATGGAACAAGCTCCAATCAGTAATCTTAATATTTACCCTTAATGCCAAAACACATCTCCAAGAAGGGGATGTATACTTACAAGCTCTGTATTACTAATTCTTAGTATTTCTATTTCTAGCCTAGCTCCCACTGATGAGACCTCAATAAAGGTCGAAACCGGTCTGGGTAGTGGCCCCTTGCCTTTAATACAAAACATCATACATCCCCTTCTTGGAGATGTGTTTTGGCATTAAGGGTAAATATTAAGATTAGTGATCGGAACTTGTTCCACCTTTGCCACGAGTTGCCCTGGTCCTGCACTACCTGTGGGATCAGTTAGACTTGCATCAATTGCAGGCGCAAACTTGACTTTTGGTCTGTTTGCTTACTTGGGAAATGGAGTAAAACCAGGTTTAAAGTTGCTTGGTATCCTTAACACACACACACATATATATATATATATATATATATATATATATATATATATATATATATATATATATATATATATATATATATATATATATATATAATATATATATATATATATATTGCTGTTACCCTCCTGCCATGATCAGAGTTTTATATTTATATATATATAGCTCAATAACACTCTATTCTTACACTGTCCTCTACAGATAACGAGGAATATGAAAAGCATTCTTGCTTCGCCCATCTAGCCAGTCATTTTAAGGACTTAAGGTGAACTAAAAGAATATCTGAATCCAGAGTAACTGATGGCAATGCTGTAGCCAATGAAGTTTTAACCGATGCTCGGCTATTGCAGTGACCTCACCATGACCATAGCTTTTAGCTCAACAACACCCCGTCCACAGATTTTCTTCAATCAGTTGAAGGGATGAAGAGTCAAGGACTCGGTCCATCTCCTGAAAAAAAAAAAAGTGAACTGAAAATTTTTCATGTAATTACATTTAATTAAGGACAAATTGAAGGATTTTGAAACATTCTGATTTCTTGTTAATTTGTCAAAATATTCTATGTTCGTAATGAATTTTATCTACATTTATCATTAAAATAGTATGGGAATATCACGGTTGGTTACTGTCGATGTGTAGGCCCACTTTTATGTGTGTTTTTTTTAATTACTCTTGCCAGTTTCGAATACTATTCAGTCATTGAATAATATACCATTCAATTAGTGTCTGCCAGTTTACAGATATTGTTCTGTCATTTATCTGCTAAGCTGAAATACATATTATTTTATTTTATTTTTATCTATTTGACAATAGACTTATTGTCAAAGCAGATGTTTAGTTCCATCACATCATTATTAACGCTATTATCTAAAGCTTCAAGGTTATTCATGAAATATGTTACTCTTAATTAAATAAGTTGCACACACACACACACACACACACACACACACACACACACACACACACACACACACACACACACACACACACACACACACACACACACACACACACACACAGAGAGAGAGAGAGAGAGATTAACATACAATACGACCTGCCACGGCACCTCGTCGGACACCACATTTTATAATTTTTATTTCGCTATTGAAGTTACCACTCGCGATATCGAGAAAAACCGCCTCCATATACATTCCTATACAAGGTCTCCGTAAAGTCCTTGTGCAGTTTTAAACTTTAATGACTTAAGATGCATAATGTTACAAACTTACAGTAAATGCCATTCAAAAGCTGAATTATGGAATTTTTTTTTTGAAGTGCAGGCTTATTTTCAATCGCCATAACCACCATCACGTGTGAAACATTGTTTAGAACTCTGTGAAAACATTCAGTGACTGAATGGATTGCAAATGTTTTCATATATAGACAACTGTTTTGAGGTGATCCCGAAAAAAAAAGTTCCATTGGGGGCCAAATAAGGGAACCAAGGTGGCCAACAAAGAGGGCCACCTCTACCGATTCTCCTATCCAAGAAAGTGTCATTTAGAAGCTGATGCACTCACTCGCAAAGCATAACGGCAGAGTGCACTATTTTCAGGTTGTGTTATTTAAAATATTCACCCTCTCTAATCCAGGAATGAAGAATATCTGCCCGGAGACTCAATATGCACTCCCAGGCAAACCTCCCGAAATCTAAGCTGCTCTCACCGGGAGTGAAATTTCGGAAGAAACCTGAGAGGGCAAAACTCTCGAAACTCTGTCCATTTAGTCGCCTCTTACGTCATGCTTGGATTTGCATTGAGGCCATTCTTATCTCGGCCACTACATGAAACACCTATTACTCATAATTCGCAAAACTAATGTGTAAAAGACTCTAATAAATAAGCTTTTCAATGGTGTTTTTAATTCATACAAGTTAAGTTATTAAATATTAAATTTATTTATTTCATCTTACGTATTCTGATATTTATTCCGCTATAAATTATTATAAAAAAAACTATATATATATATAGTCCTTATAGTCCTTATAAGGACTGGCTTAAAGGGGCGAAGCAAGAAGAAAGATCCCTATCAGACGATCTGATTGCGTTCGTACAGCAGAATTCCTCGCAAATCTGCAGGAACAGGTGTTGAAGAACCCTGGCATTGGAATTCGGGCTTTGTTCGTGGAGTTGCTAACTGTAGTCAAGCCCTGGATAACAAGGGTAGCCAATGGTAGGCCGTATGTATGGCAGCAGGATTCGGCCCCTTGCCACACCTCTGGGAAAAGTCAAAAATGGTTGTGTGAAAATTTCTACGACTTCACCAGTCCAAATGTTTGGCCTCCAAGGGTATTGGATGGAATAAATCAATCACCGCATCTCACGGTCGATTGATTCCTTCCAGAAACCCTTCTGTAAATATATATATATATATATATATATATTTATTTATTTATTTCATCTTATGTATTCTGGAATTTATTCTGCTATAAATTATCATAAAAAATTATATTTCTATATTCATCAAGCAAATAAAGGATATAAATTTGAGGTAATTAATTAATCATGTATTTTATTACATGTTAATTAACATAACTTTTAAGGCTGTCAATAATGCTATTAGTCTAGAATTTCTAATTTCGCCACTTGAAATAGTCGTAGAATTGAAGAGATCTGTCAATGTTAATAAATTTACTATTTTCCAAAGATATATAATAATACGTGTTAAGAAATTTAACTTATAGTGAACTCGGGTTTGGTTTTAGTTTTAAAATATCATCGTATCGTATTGCCTGCCAGTTTTAAGCAGAACAGATTTTCAAACGTAGTCCTTATTCAGAGATGAACAAACTGTAGGGAAGACTCTCTGTAGAATTATAGAATTGTATTTATAGACTTGCCTATACGTTTAAATTTATTTTGCTATTAAAAACTCATGACGAAGAATATATTGTTCATGCATTATTTTGTTTAGGCTTAATGTTTTCATCCATGAAGTAATTAGTTAAAGATATGCAGGTGCTTGTATCTGGTTTTCTTTCGACATGTTCTGAACTACGCGATGTTTACAATCATGAAGAAGTATTAATTCTATGCCGTATCTAGTGGTATAGAAACAGAAATTGTCCACTGTGAAGTATGATTTTATACATTTTATTAACGAAGTATATATTTTATATTAGGGTTTTATTTAAGAAAAATGGCTGGTCCTGTATTATTGTTTGTAATGATAATTATCGAAATTTAATTATGAAGTATGCATTATATAATATTTTTATACTTTTCAACTAAAAGGAAAAGGTTTAAAAATCAACGGGAAGACACAGAAACGAGTGGCTCCCTATTACTTCAAGTGGCTTCAAGGGAAGCCACTTTTAATAAGTTTGGAACGGTTATCGTAAATGTTAAACTCAAATGCCCGCAAATGATATATATTAAAATGAAAATATAATTAAAATATATGAACTAAGGCCCCAATACCGTATAAACATCTCATCTGTAAAACAGCATGTAAAACCAGCGCATGGGCACAGTTCAGTAATGGCAACTGTTCAGTCATGCCCACACGAAACGAGTGGGTTTAACTTCACGGAAACTGTCAGGCCTTAACATTTGCAGTCAAATGACTCAGAAACACAAAAGTTTATGCAACAATCGAAAGCCTATGATAATGAAGAGCGATTTCTAGGAAGCAAGGATTTACTCAGCTCTGCTTAAGAACACGTGTTCGTTTAAGAACATTATTTCAATATAAATAATATAATATAATAATATTGTAATATTTAAAAGAATTGTAATTATTATTTAGTATATTATTATTTAGTATATTATTAAATTAGTTATATTTATTTTTTAATATTAATAAATATAAAATATATACTTTGTGAAGACACCATATTTATTTTTAAAATAAAATGTCTAAATAATCTTTTTTTATCCGTGTGTGTGACCGGGATAAGAATAGCCCAAAATGTATCCCATGCGTGTCGTATGAGGCGACTAAAATGAGTACCCTGGGAGGGTAATGGATTGCAATGCTGTAGTCAACGAAGTTCTAACCGAGACTCGGATGTTGCTGTTATCCTCCTGCCATGATCACAGCTTTAATAGCTCAATAACACCTTATCCCTACACTGTCCTCTACAGATGTTTGAAATTTTTAGTTTTTATTTTGTTTTGAATTCAATATGATTTCAAATGTTAAATCAAACTGAAAAAAGACGTTTTCTGAGTATACTACATTATTATTACTAAGAAATTGGAATTTATATTAAGAATTTGTGTTAATATTCCTATTTCCGGAAATCCTAGTATTCACATTTGGATTCCATGTTGCACAAGCAGAATAATTTCTTCCTTTTGTCAATTTGCCCATGTCTGTGTTAAGTTTGCAACCGTACGTCTTGTCGTTTTCTTTTTCTTCTATGGAGAGACAAGTTTTATTACTGCTATTTTTAGCTAGTGCTTTAAAGGTACAACCATAAATCAGAATCTTGTTTTGTTACGTATCTGACGACTATTCGCTTGCGTATTACACTTCTTTCGAGGAAGCTAATTGAAATCATTCGCTCTTCAATGCATTTTCGAAATCATACAAAACCGTCTTCATTTTTATAACGACAGTTTATAAGAAAGAGGCGGAGGTCGTAAAATATCTACAAGGAAATATATTGCCTGTTTTTCGGTGACGTATCTATGTTAAAAGGATGATCATATGCCCATATTTGGCCTGTGACCTCACCAGCCCTTTTCTTTCTTCTAGATCATTAAATATGATATAACATGGATAATATTTAAAACTAAGATAACATTACTGTTTAACTGACCATCGATTACTTGCAAACTTCACAACGATTCTCGCTTCAAATGTTTTTTTTTTCCCTTTAATAGAACCCTCGAACCAAATCTCCTTACGAAAAAGGGGAAACTACCTTTGAAATTCAGACAGAAACCTGTCATTATTTCGTTAATGTCAACTCCACTGTGTGTGTGTGTGTGTGTGTGTGTGTGTGTGTGTGTGTGTGTGTGTGTGTGTGTGTGTGTGTGTGTGTGTGTGTGTGTTCCTCATTCGTATAATACGTTGAAAAACCACTTCTTTTGCTAGGCACCTGACGTAACTGTACAGAGCACAGCATTGAATGTTTAAGGCGGCTCGCCTGAGGTGGTAGTCTGATCATTTCATGTACGGAACTTACCTAGTCGGCACGGTGACCTTGCTGTTCCCTTTAAAAAAAAAAAAAAAATACATTCTCGTTTTTTTTTTTTTTTTACTTCCTGTCAAACAAGTTTCTTCTTCTTCGTTTTAAAAGAGAAATACAAACAAGATTGTTCGGGAAGTTTCCAATATCCAGAGATAAGACACTCCAGGAAATAAGTATCAGTTGAGAACGAGGTGCTAATTATTTTCATTTGTGACGCTGTCCATTATACTAAAGTGTCACTTCATTTGAATACACGCTCTACTACTATCCACCTATTTTTACAAGTGGTGCTGAATGAGGTAACTGAGATCTGAATCCATTTTCTAAATATCTATTTCACCAAGGACTGACCTATGCACTACTGAATTGCAATAAAAAAAATCGAATAATTTAGCTATTAAAGCTTGCGCATGAGTCATAAAGGTGACATTGAAATAAGGAAATTTTTCCCGACCATTAGCTTGACTTGGTGTTGTCACTGCATGTTACATTAGTGGAGATTATGGAAAGAGTGTCTAGACAACGAGGCTGCTTCTCTAGGCGTGAAAAAAAGTACATAAACATTATATTACTCAAATCATAACAAACTAGTCCGCTCGGTTAACCGAGTGGTTACGCGCTTCGCAAATGCCTGGGAAAGAAGTATCCTGGGTTCGATTCCTGTCGTTGACGTGAGGAGCTGAATAGAACTAACCACCTTATCCTTGGGTACGGTTGCGGCAAAATGAATAGAAACCCTCGACACCGCTAGGTAAAAGAGGGGGAAAGGAGGAAGTATAACAAAAACTAAAGCAGCTCGACGGATGTTGATGAAATTTGGTTTGATGAAAATCTGGACGGATGTTGATGTGATAGCCTTACTTAGCCCATTATAAAAACAAATGTTAATACAGAAAATATAATAAATATTGATTGTTTATTAACATCCGCTAAATCTTAATTTAACACTGCTTTTGCAACCAGTTGAAAGCCATTCGTTTTATGCATATAAAGAAGGTTCAAATTTCGCGCGAATTAGGAGTATGGGGATCATCAGTTGTTTTTTTTCTTATTTTGGGATTAAATTATTTTCTAGGAACGCAAAACAAATCGCAGATCGAATCCGATACTGTTACAAATTTTCGAAGTAGTGTCAGAATGGAATTCACGAATCTATGGAGTAGGAATTGAGGAAACTGATAGAAACTGTTTAAACTCTCTGCATTTATTAAATTATTACGAAGCCCCTCCGAACTTTGATTTAAATAAAGTTTGTCTCAACAGGATAAACGGGATTCAACCGGCTTCATTTTGCTGATTGTAATTGTTCCACATTTTCTAAGTTATTAATCTACAAGAGACTCAAATCATTTTCACCTCAGCGCATAGCAATCAACGCTGAACACACACACACACACACACACACACACACACACACACACACACACACACACACACACACACACACACACACACACACACACACACACACCCTTACATCTAATTTGATATCAATACGTTAAAAATTAGTGAATTTTCCAATTACCAGTCACTATTCTTATAATCACTCGCTACTGTAACATACATTCCCATTACCCATTTTCCACTACGCATGCTCAGTCAAAAAATACTAATAATTGGTATTTAGCTTTAAATAGGATTTCTAAAAGTGTCTTTGCGGAAGTAAAAACACTCTAAGGGATTCACCCCTGTAGTTAAATTTACTTCTCTTCACACAAATGGAATAAAAGATCTGTACCCACCTTTTCATGAACATTTATTTATAGATTCTAAACAGACCCCGTGCTTTGTCTCTGCCTGGTTCACGTAATATTTGAATGAATGTGTTTCTTACAGCTAACAAAACTACAACTCGTTACTTCGTCGTGTTTTTTATATTTTGAATAAAGATTTACAAGCTTAGCAGCTATTTAAGAATTCAATTATTTTTATTCTCTACACGCATTTAAGAGACAGATCATATTTAATAGGCATAGGACCACCTTAATAAAATTAAGGTGGTCCTAAAGGCATTTGGCAAATTGTGAGCTGAGGCCTATAAGTGTTACTGATGATGAATGTAACGAAGGTGATCTAAATAGCTTTATGCAAGAAATAAGACAAGAATTTGAAGCAATGACCAGATTCTTTTCATCTCAACTGACGAATTGTTTGAGAACCATACGAAGTTTGATTATTAACGTATTTACATCTTAGGAGTTGGAGATTACTCGACACAAACAACTAACTGCTGACGATTATATTGATTTATGTTACTCCCACCAGAAAGGTTGTAAATATAACGGACAATATTACTATGGGCAGGTGAATTAATTATTACTATTAAGATTTTTTATTTGTTTTTACATAATGTGTAACTTTTTCACTACATACTACACACGGGACGCTTTCAAATCTCTTCAGACTTCATATATATTTCAATTCATTGTGGAAAATCCTTGTTAATTAGAAAACAACGTTCGCAATTCAGGAGAAAAAAATATTGGTAAATTTCAATATATGTAAGCAGCAAATTGAAGCTCAGTATAGATCAGTAGAACTGACGTTCGCGCTCCATAGCGCTTGGCTGCCCAAAGAAAGACCTAGGTTCATTTCTAGTCGCAGACTACAGGAACATTTTCTAAACCTTATTTCGAAGGATTCGCGAGGTAGTCGACATCTGTTATAAACAAATGGGCATTTTCTATAAGAAATTCAGATTTTTCGTCCGATAAAATATAAAAAACGATCGTAGAATCCGCATTATCTGAGGTAATAAATGTGTACTGTTTAGGATTAGGGACCACGAGATGGTGGAACTTGTCAGCCACATCTCTTTACCGGACGCCATGTACAGTTAATGATAGTCTTGGACGAGCTATCTCTGATTGGCTACTGGCGGAGATTGAACTGTACCCTCAGTCTACAAAAGTCAGATTAGGGCTAAAATGACCTTGATTAGTCCCTATGAGAGAATTAAAGGCGTCAGCGAATTTATTTATTTATTTTTACAATAAACAGCAAATTTAGTGAATTAATTAAAAAAAAGACCAACACTGTGTGTGTGTGTGTGTGAGAGAGAGAGAGAGAGAGAGAGAGAGAGAGAGAGAGAGAGAGAGAGAGAGAGAGAGAGAGAGAGAGAGACTGACTAACTCGCTATCATCTTGATTAATTCCATTACTCGTATCAACTGGATATGCGTGTCCACTAGACCACCATTGTAGAAAGTGTTAAACAAAATATTTAACAATCACCTACTGGGCACGCGCATATAATATAAACGTCGCGGAAACGACTAAAGACCATTATCATCCAAACTACAATGACCAGCGAAATGTTATTCCCGCTTAACTCACAATAGAATAAAAAGAAAATAAATACTAACTCAAGTTGTTGAACTTTTATCTTTGAGTCCATTGGTACTCACACATCAGGGGAATTGCCATATGAAAGGTAAACATTGCCTTTCATCTTTATTTCTCTCGCTGTCAATGGACCTTGCACAAATGGGCAGTCGCGATGGACTGGGGACGCCCACTGAGCCGTAGAAGAGTAGTTTGGATCATCAGGGAGAAATATAAATAATTCCCTGCGGCTGGATAGGCACACGGTTGACAATATTTTCTTTTTTTATGCTCCTTCTGCCTATTTCAGTAGAAAACTCGTCTAAACTATTACTCCCAAGAGCGTTACTTCCCGGATGTAATTTATCGGTGGGCAGAAACACATTGTCTGGGGGTAGAGAAGGCGGTTCGGACAATAAGTTTATTAGGGAGAGGTGAAGTGGTTGTCATTAGCTTCCAATTAACAACCTAAATTAGCCGAACCCTTTTCCTGGCTCAAACTAACAGATAAATAAACAAACAGGAAACTATTACATTTTGACCTTTAAGAACATTACAGAATTCTTTAACATGTTAAAATAAATAATGAGTTATGACATTTTCCCTACCTCTAAAATTTAAACTACATTCTGTCACAGCGTCTGTATTATTTTATTTTAATTATATTAAATTATTATTAACGGACTGAAAGAATACTCTAAGCATTAATGGCAAAGAATAGTCGAAGCAAACTGAAGCTATGAAGCAAGTGTATTGTAACGTTAATTGCGTGTGTTCTTCTGGCCAGTACGAATGTGTTGCGGAAAAGTCAATTTAATGAGAGCTGTTTTTTTTTTTTTTTTTTTTTTTTTTTTTTTTTTCCCGAAAAGTCTTCCCCATGAGACCGGTTAACGCACCTTCTTTTAAAATGCGCTTATAAAGACGATGCCCCTCGGCATCACAGAAAGCTGTTGTTTTCAATTTAGAAACGATATTAAGTGAATTTAAAAAATACCCAGCAAATAAAAAAAAGTAGATCTCAAAAGGAAGCATATATTGCTAGGAGAAACGAGCACATTCAATGCCATGAGAAGTTTTTAAGCGCATAGGTCAGACATGGAAGTCTCCTTCCACTACATTATAACGCAGTCGACAGAACGATATAGACCCACTCCTTGGTAAAAAAAATGTAGGTTGGATTCCCGTCTAGAACGCTAGAAGCATTTATGTAATGTTTTCAATTGAAACTTTTTATAAAGGTTCTGAGGAAGGGATTCCCTTCTACAAACTCATTTCCTCTCACAAATCGTAGAAGACATTTATTTTCCACTTGAAGTAATTTGCGCAGTCTGTCTACATGCGCTTATAAATGCACTCATTACTTATTCTTACAGAGTCTCTTTCCAAGCACGGATCTTTCAGAGTAATGTTTTTTTTCTTCTTTGCTTTGAATTTCTCCTACATACATCATTGAAGGCAAGCCTGGAATTTTATTATTATTATTATTACCGAGACCTCCAGGGAGTCCAAAGACTCATTGAGGGAGAGCACACTCTCTGTGTCTGCCACTCAATACACCAACGCCATCTATCGTCCACCACCACTACTACTATTTTTCACAGACAATCACAAACATCCATGCCCATGGCGGGATTCGAACCCACAGCCTTTTAACTGGAGAGCGGATACGCTAATTACTCGGCCAACCAGGCAGGCCAATATTGGAATTTATTCGAATTGTGTATCAAGAAATCGGTTCAGAAGTCCAAACTGATTAACTAGGCCGAATGATTACATTATTTATGCTATTGTACATTATTTCCATTAGTATTCTTGTTAAACCATTAAGCTTCCTTCTGAGTAAGGACTGAGAAGGGTTGGGATTAGATGACGTAATAACTGCTGCAGTCTGTCATATGCCGAGCGCATTTATATGATGAATTATATTGCATCATATTACAGCGCTGACGAAAAACACACGACTGTTTTAAGTGTCGCGAAAACCTCATTTCCCTTAGATGACAGGGAATGAGCGATATTTCATATTTTAATTTATTTATTTTTCTTTTTTTATATACAAAAATATAGCATCCGATTCCTTTAATATTCCGATAAAGATAAACAAGTTAAAAGAAATGAGAATTATTATTCCACGTGGTATTTTATTCAATCTAAAACCAAAAGTTAAGAAATTAATATAGAGATGCAAGATTTTGGATTATTATTTTAAATTTAATCCACAATTGCCTGAATTGCACCTACGCAAGAGCGGGTCAAGTCAGTAAAGTATTGTAGTTTTTTAAAAATTAAAAGCAGAAAAATAATCCAAGCAGGAAGGGGGACTAAGGGGATGTTTTATTATTATTATTTCGTGAATACCTCCAGGGAGTACAAAGACTCATCTAGGGAGGGCACCCATCCACAACTCTCCGTCTCCACCAACTACATCGAATTGCAACATCCACACCAACGCCATCTACTCTCCACCACCACTACTAGTATTTTCACACAATCATAAACATCCATGCCCACAGCGGGATTCGAACCCACAGGCTATTGGCTGGAGAGGATACTCTAACCACTGGGCCAACCAGTCTGACATTCAAATAACTGTTCTGTTTTTTTCAGTGTAACTTATCCAATACGGGAAAATATCGGTTTCTTTGAAAATATTAAATGAATTTACCTTTCGGTTTTCTATGAAAAGGATAGGATTAGCGTTTCATTGAAAAATATCGCGTGATTTTCAAATCAAACATCATGCTACAATGGCAACAAACGATACGTCTGCTTTACCAAGTCCATTGTTAGCCATGACAGTTTGATGAGGATATCATGTGACGTCATAACTAAAGTATCTGTTATTACTAATTACGTCAATAGGAAAGAAATGTGTCCATTATGATGTCAGTCAAACAGGTAACTTTTATCATTCACTGAGAATCGCACAAAGTCACTTGAAGGTCGAAATCACTTTCTGCAAATATGCAAATGAGAGAGAGAGAGAGAGAGAGAGAGAGAGAGAGAGAGAGAGAGAGAGAGAGAGAGAGAGAGAGACTAGCTAACTCGCTATCATCTTGATTAATTCCATTACTCGTATCAGCCGGGTACGCGTGTCCATTAGACCACCATTGTAGAAAGTGTTAAATAAAACATTTAACAAGCACCCACTGGGCACGTGCATACAATAGAAACGTCGCAGAAACGACTGAGATCAGTAACATTATCCAAAACTACAATATACAATATACAGTACAATGACTAGCAGAAATGTTATTCGAACTTAATACAACAAAAAAAGAAAAGAAATGCTAACTCAAGTTGTTGAACTTGTATCTTTGAGTCCATTGGTACTCGCACATCCGGGGAATTGCCATATGAAAGGTAAACATTGCCTTTCATCTGTATTTCTCTCGCTGTCAATAGACCTTGATCGAATAGGCAGTCGCGATGGATTGGGGCCGCCCACTGAGCTCTAGAAGAGCAGTTTGGATCATCAGGGAGAAATATAAATAATTCCCTGCGGCTGGATAGGCACACGGTTGCCAATATTTTCTTTTTTTATGCTCCTTCTGCCTATTTCAGTAGAAAACTCGTCTAAACTATTACTCCCAAGAGCGTTACTTCCTGGATGTAATTTATCGGTGGGCAGAAACACATTGTCTGGGGGTAGAGAAGGCGGTTCGCACAGTTAAGTTTATTAGGAATAGGTGAAGTGGTTGTCAGTAGCTTCCAATTAACAACCTAAATTAGCCGAACCCTTTTCCAGGCTCAAACTAGCAAATAAATAAATAAAATATTGGTAGAAGCAAAAGAAAAAGTGAGAAAGTTAAAAATTAATGACTGACTATCTTAACTTTCTGGATATGCTGCCGCGGTATGACGGAGTTGAGTTGAGAAGGAGGGTGAGAATAGCGAATGACTCGATGCATAGGTCATGCAGGAGGAATAGTACGGAGTTTGTGGATGTGTGGAGTGAATTTGACGGGTGTGTTGAATGTTGTTGAATGAAGTGAAAGTGGATGTGCAGAATCGGGGAAACTAGAGATTTTTTTTTGGGGGGGGAGAAGCTGTTGAGTGGATATGCAGACCTGAGTGAGGTAGCTGAGTGTAGGAATGTGTATAATATGCCTAAGTTAGCACTACTCGTAACAAACCAGAATGGGATAGTTAGTATAAAGCGTCAGGATAGTGGTGGGCCTAAGGGACTTTTACACTTTATGTACACTAATGTTGTCAGGAGCATTCGGAACAAGCAGAAGGGATTTGTAGCATTGGTTAGTTCATCCTGGCCAAAGGTTATTGCGTTATTGAGACATGGCTGACAAAAGATGATATAGTTAGTAGGACAGAATGTTAAGGATACGGCGTGGTCAACAAGGATAGAGAGAAACGAGTGGGAAGAG
Source organism: Typopeltis vanoorti (assembly GCF_054136105.1). NCBI lineage: Eukaryota > Metazoa > Arthropoda > Arachnida > Uropygi > Thelyphonidae > Typopeltis > Typopeltis vanoorti. The sequence continues at coordinate 14,819,093 of NC_143572.1, read as the reverse complement.
GAGTGTTACTGATGATAGCCAATGAACTGCAACCAAAGAGAGTAGATTTTAAACTGTAGGCCCGAATGAAAATAGCACATTTGAAGCTATCTGGCCAGCATAGCAAAATATACAGTTCGATGCTGCTATAGACCAGAGAATGGAAAATATGATGGAGATAGTATGCATAGGCAAATAGACTCAATGAGTGGAGGACAGGTAATGATTATGGGGGATTTCAACTATGATAACTTAGATTAAAAGTATGAGAGCACACATGGAGGAATATATATATATATATATATATACCGCAGAATATATTAGGGGTTCGAGAGTGCTAATCTGGTAATTGCATCTCAGAATTTGTCTACAACGAATATGATCACGTTGCCACTAATTGGTGAAAGTGATCACATAGTCTTGATCTGGCTAAATGAGTGGAATTTTCAGTTAAGACGTGGAATATGTGGAATTACAGGGCTGCTAAGTATCACAAGCTCAGGAAATTGCTTAGATCGGTGCCATGGCATGTGAAACTATAGGAGGTGAATGTTGATAATGCATGGGAAGTGGTAAAGGAGTGTTTGAGGGAGGTAATGGCAGACTGCATACTTAGTCAGGAGAGTAAATCAAGGGGTGTGTTAAATGGATGAATATCATCATCAAGCTGGAGCTACTGTATGGCGCAAGAAAAACAGTAACGAATAAACTACAACGATATACAGTATGTTATGGAGTAAATGGGTTTATTAACAAAGAAATATATTTAAGTTAAGGGATATTACATCCCATATTGTTTCATAGCCGAATAAGAAACTATTTAAAGTTCGGCGAGTCCAAGCGTAAGCAAATACCTGGATAGTGCAACACCTAACCCATTTGGTAGTGCAACACTGAAGCAACTCACAGTAAGGGTGGAGCAAGCTCCGTTCACTATTCTTGATATTTACCCATAATGTGAACTTAGCTCCTAGGAGCTGTATTACTGTTCTACATTATGAGAGAAGGTCACTACCCAGGCCGGTTTCAACCTTTATTGAGGCTGTGAAACAATATGGGATGTAATATCCCTTAACTTAAATAAGTCCATGTCGCCGGTTTGAAGCCTTTGGCTCTCCATATAATTAGTAATTTATTAGGACACCTTCTTGGCAATTCTTATAGTAGGGTATGTAAGTTCTGTTCACTACAGGTCTAGCTACTCACTGATGAGACCTTAATAAAGGTTGAAACCGGTCTGGGTAGTGACCTTCTCTCACTCATAATGTAGAACAGTAATACAGCTCCTAGGAACTGGGTTTCACGTTATGGGCAAATACCAAGAATAGTGAACGGAGCTTGCTCCACCCTTACTATGAGTTGCCTCAGTGTTGCACTACCAAATGGGTAGTACAACAATTGGACTATCCAGGTATTTGCTTACGCTTGGAATCGCCGAACTTTATATATTTACAATATTCGGCATGAAACTCTTTGAGTTTCTTATTCGGCTATGAAACAATATGGGATGTAATATCCCTTAACTTAAATAAGTTCACGTCGCCGAATTGAAGCCTTTGGCTCTTCATATAATTAGAAAGAAATATATGTTTACACCTGATGATATGTGCATCCATAACTATCAGTGGAATCTTGGTCGAATAAAACGTGTGAATAAAAGTGTCCAATTAGAGCACGTAATCTACCTTCGTTAGACGTTAGAGCACGTAATCTACCTTCGTTAGACGGTAGATTACGTGCTCGAATTGGGCACTTGTCTTTCAAGGCAGGTTTCGTAAGGAATAAGAAGGTTTTCTCTTATCTTGGAGAAACAAGGGTTGAGACAACTGCTGAATATATCGTGTAATTTTATCCCTTGCTTCATCAAGGTTTGAAGACGGATCATGGTGGAATACCCATTCCTTCAACATATCCCAAACGAAGGCATCTTGTGATGTGAGATCGGGAGAACGTGAAGGATACGGGAATTCTGTGAACCTCAAAATGAGTCTCCAAGGGAGGTGTTCTCATAATAGGCTCTAGAACCACGTGATGTATGACTTGTTGCTCTGTCCCTTTGAAATATCTGTGCACAAAATGGAATGTTTTTTGCACAACACATCCTATGCAAATCCAGAGTGAACAAAACCAACCTATTCTCGATGTAACGTTCGCTATTTAAGGTCACGGTTACACCACCCTCTTCAATGAAGTAGGGCCCGATTATGCCATAACCGGAAACCGCACACGGTGACCTTCTCGGTGTGAAGAGGTTTCTCTGGGACAAATTCAGGTCTAGAGAAACCAAAGAGTCTGTAGGTTCGTCTGTTTTCGACTGCTTAGATGGAAATGGCTTCATCAGAGAACAAGACGTTATGGAGAAAGGGTGGATCTTCATAGATATCGTCCAGCATGCGTGCACAGTATTCCCGCCATGCAGCGTAATCAGTTGCTTTTCGACTTACCTGAATACGTACGAAAAGGCACCCAGCTCCTTAAGGATTCTCTATAATGACCGCCTCAGTATCCCAAGTTTACCGTTGTTCGGGTTGACAGCATTTCGGAGACTGTAACATGTGCTCCAGCACACACTCCAAACTGTCTCATCCGTGGTCTTCCCGAATGCCCTTTGCATTGCAGCAGAATACTCGTGGTACACCGGAACCTCACGATTAAGGCAATGATGACTATTACTTGGGGCACGCTTACGGAAACGACAAACAAACTGTTTCCACATATGTCTTAGGCTTGAACCATTTGCTCTACCAACTCCGTATAAACGAAAATAATGATCAGCAATAAACGTCTTTTCTTCCATCGCCAACACCAGTGCTACAGCTACGCATGCAGTCGAACGGCATATCTCATAGCAAGTGTACTAAAGGGGGAGGGGGGTCGAAGTTCAGAACTGTTTCTTTTTTTTTTTTTTTTACACCATACCGTACAAAAAAAGAAAAAATGTGTAGGAAATTCAAGGACATAGGGGATCAGCAGGCACATGAGCGGTGCAAAGCACAAGGTGTGGTAAGAAAGGCAAAATCAGAGTATGAAAGGAAATTAGCAGTAGAGACCAAAGATAATCCCAAAAAGTTCTTTCGGTACGTTGTAAGAGTTTTTATGGCAGAATTATTTTAATGAATGCGGATGGTACATTGAATCAAGCGAAATAGTAGAATTACCAGTGAACACCTTACAAAAAGTTTATCATCCAGGTGAAGATATTGCAGGAACGAGAGGTAAAGACTCGTATACTGTTTATTTTGTACATTAACGACGCAGGAAAGGATCTGAGAGGAAGAATTGAGTTGTTTGCCGATGATGCAAAATTGGGTAGAGCAATAGTGAGTACACATGATGTTAAAATATTGCAGAATGATTTAAATAGACCATCAGTAATTGGACAAAATGGAACGGTTATCAATTTAATGTGACAGGCTGTAAGGTTATGCATTTTGTGGTAAAACGATTATCAGCTATATATCACAATGATGGACGGTACTCCAGGAAGTTGACAAAGCCAAGGATTTGGAGGTGTTAGTGGATAGGGAGTTAAAGTTTAGAGGGCATATCGCAAAAGTGGCTAAAACAGCTCATCTTGGTTGCTGAAGAATATTTCGACGAGCAGAAACAAGAAGGTTATAGTTCCTCCTTTCGAGTCTTTGTAAGACCTCATCTTGACTACTATACACAGATTTGGTCACATGGATTTCTTGGGGATGAGGAACTGGAGAGGATCCAGAGGCAAATGACCAAGATGATAGCTGGTCTATGGAATGAACCTCAAGAGAACAGATTGAAGTTTGATGGGTTACAGAAACTGGCTGATACGCAGAAAAGGGGTGATATGATTGAGACATTCAAATTACTGAGGGCTATTTTACAAGACTAATTCAGAGGAAATTTTTCCGAACAGGTCTAGTGGTGGAAGAACTAGGACCATCCATGGAAACTGAGCAAGAGTGTAATTAGCAATGGTGTTAGAGCTAGGTGTTTTACTCGGAGAGTGGGAATGAGTGTAATTAGCTGCCAGAGTCTGTTGTGGGTGCCATGACTGTGAATGAGTTCAAAGCAAAGTGTGATAGATACTGCGTAAATCTCGGATAGTGCTTGGCATGATGTTTAGGCCTCCCTCCTAAGAATTCCATGGAATAGCCTGTGATAATAATAATAATAATAATAATAATAATAATAATAATAATAATAATAATAATAATTTTTTTAATCTTTTTATTTTTTTATTGTTCTTTCAAATATTTACATATGTATAATGATCATCTATTCAGTATATTATTTTACAAGGTTCAGCACTTTGTGCTACATATAATGAGATTTAAATAGTAATGATGATAACAGTTTTTTTTTTTTATATAACAATCATAATAATAATTTACAATTATATTGTTCAGAGTTACATAAGTTGTATAATATTAAGTGTTGTGGTTTACTATTTTTTTTTTTTTTCAAGTTTGAAAAGGTGTGATTATACAACAGTATTTACACATATGCAATCTGAATATTATGTGTCCTTATTTTCACAAACATACGGTGTAAACTCATGATTTACTTTTAAAATATTTTTTTTTTTTACATTGCATACACTTGTTACAGTTATTATATACATTACATTCATTTGTTTACGTATGATACATTACTTACATTTGTTTACATGTGATATTTACATTACGTACATTGGTTTACATATAGTACATACATTGGTTTTCTTGCGATACGTACATTTCATGCATTTCGTTACATGTGATACATCTTGGATGAGAACTAATTTTTTTTTTCCTTTCATCCTCGAAGCTTAAATGTAAGCTTATCTGAGGATGACACCAGTTGGTTATTATGTATTTTTTTTTTTTTTGCTGTGATAGGATGCTACGGAATTTATGATTGAGAAATTCGCGCGCGCGCACTCACACGCACACGCACGCACGCACACACACACACACACACACACACACACACACACACACACACACACACACACACACACACACACACACACACACACACACACACACACACACACACACACACACACACACACACACACACACACACACACACACGCGCACGCGCGCTCACCCCCCCCCCCCCGACACAATAAATTGGAATGTACCGATGCGTCGCTGAACTGGAAGCCTGAGCGAATATATTGTGTTTCATTAAGTTTGTATGGTATTTTGGGTGCGTGTTTCTTGTTCGTAGTATGTCCTTAGAGCTCTTTTCAGGCTATTGTAGTTTGTAAGGTTTCTGTATTCAAAAGGTAATTTGTTTATCATGTCTGGGATGTAGAAGTTTCGCGTGGCCTTTCCGTAGTGATTATTGTATTTATATGTGATATAATTAGTAGTCTGAGGTCTTGTTATACGGTATGTATTTCTTACTGTCCTGTAGTTGCCATCGAAATAATGTTTTAGCAAGGCTGCATAGGGACATAAATGTTTTGCTGTCAGTATTTTGTGTTCTGACATTGCAATGTGTATAAGGTCGTGATTTTCTCTTTGTTCCCAAAAGATCAGTTTTGTCATTTTGTACTGTAGCGACATTAATCTATTTAATTTGTAGGGTGCACAGAAAGCATACGTTGTTATAGCGTATCTTAGTATATTTTGGCATAGTGCTTTGTATATTAGTGTTTTTAGGCGTATGGGAACTATGTCTTTTAATCTTTAGAGTTTGCCACTTATTGTTCGGAGTTTGTTGTGTAGATGTTTTATATGGCTATTCCAGTTCATATCTGCATCGAGGTAAATTCCAAGGTATCGTATTGTTTCAACGTGAGTGATTATAGTGGTTTTGCTGTTCTGTGTGTTTTTTGTGTTGGAAAGTGGATGTTGGATGGTTATATATTTGTTATCAACTGGTCGCGTCAGTGGATTTTTGAATATCATTAATTTTGTCTTTTCTGAGTTTAGGTGTATGGAGTTTTTCGTGAGCCAGTCTATGATCAGATTTACATCATGTTGCATATTTGTTTGGGCTATGCTTGCGTTATTATGGATGGATATTATTGCTGTATCGTCTGCGTACCGGAATATCTTACCTTTGAGTGGTAACTGATTAATATCGTGGGTGTAAATGTTGAATAGAGTTGGGGAGAGTACAGCTTCCTGAGGCACTCCACAGGTTACTGGTAGCTCTCTGCTTCGGTTTGATCCGATACGTTTGATATGCTTTCTATTTTGGAGGTAGTTTGTAAACCACCTGTGAAGAGGCCCGTCTATTCCAACATGCCTCAGCTTTTCTAACAAGGTTTGATGTGTAAGTGTATCGAATGCTCTTTAGTTAGATCTATAAAGACTAGCATGGCTATTTTGTTTTTGTCTAACGCGGTATTAATTACGTCTGTAAAGTCTTCCAAGAGAGATGTTGTTCCCTTATTTTTCTGAAAACCATATTGTGTTTTGGGGATAATATGAAAGGTCTCTGTGTATGTTGTGAGTTTCTTCAGTATGATCCACTCCATAATTTGATTGATAATTGGTAATGTTGCTATGGGTCTGTAATTGCTGATTAAATTTCTTTTTCCTTGTTTGTATATGGGTGTAATTATGGCGGTCTTTAGCATACTTGGTATCTGTCCTGTTTTAAATATTTTATTTATTAGTTTTAGTAGGATAGGACTTAAACTAGTTGCATGTTGCTTTATATCTTTAGGTCTGATACCATCTATTCCTGGGCCTTTGTTTGGTTTGATTTGATGTATTGCAGAGAGAAGTTCTGCTTCTTTTATGGTTGGGAACCATAATGTCTGTTTTGATCGCGGTCCAAGTGGAGGGTCTCGTTTTGTGATTGGGGAAATATTTCTGTGAAGTTCTTGGATGGAGTCTGCAAAGTATTAGTTAAAGTCATTTGCTAGTTGTTGGATAGGTTTTGCGTCTTTCATGAAGCTGTGTTTTATGGTTTCGGAGGCAGTGGTGTTGGGAACAGAATCTAGCATCTCATTAATCAGATGCCAGGTTTGTTTCATGTTGTTTTGTGCGGAGGTTAGTTTGTATCTGTAGTAGCTTCTTTTTGCATTTCTGATTTGTGTTGTAAGGCGATTCCTTGTTATCTTATATTCAGTTTTTAAAGTTGTGTTATTTGGATATTGCTTTAATTCTTTCCATAAAGCGTCCTTTCTGTGTATTTATAGGATTACGTTTTGTGTTATCCAAGGATTTTGTGTTGTTTTTGAAGGACTCTGACTTTCTTTGTAGCTTTCTTATTTCCTCCAGTGTGAGTTTAATGTTGTTGTATAAGATATCTGCTGAATCTGATGCCAGGTGTTCCCAGTCTGTTTTTCTTATTTCGTGGTTGACTATTTCTTCGTCTATTATTGTTTTCTGTCGCTTTTCTTCTGTAGGACATTGCATGGGTATTGTCTTGGTGTGCAGGTTTAGAGCGGTGAAGTCATGATCTGCTACTTTGCACTTTATGACTGATGCAGTGTAACTGTTTGAGGGTGCTCGGACGTTTATATGATCTAGACAGGAGGCAGTGATAGTATTTCTGAATATTTCTTCTCTAGTACATGATGTTATTGTTGGTATTAGATTGTACATGGATAGCGTGTCTAGGTATTGTACAGTGTTGTTCTGGTTTTCATTTGCAATATTTATGTTTATGTCGCCAATTATCATTAGGTGTTCGGTTGAGCATATTTCTTGGCTTGAAAGCCAGCAATTGAGTTCGTGTAAGAATTTTATCATGTTTAAGTTTGGTGGCCTGTAAATAGCATTTAGTATTATGGGATATGGGATATAATAATAATAATAATAATAATAATAATAATAATAATAATAATAATAATAATAATAATAATAATAATAATAATAATAATAATAATAATAATAATTGTTACATTTTGACCTTTAAGAACATTAAAAAATTCTTTAACATGTTCAAATAGATAATGAGTTATGACATTTACGCTACCCCTAAAATTTAAACTACATTCTGTCATCACAGCGACTCTATTATTTTATTTTAATTATATTAAATTATTATTAACGGACTGAAAAGAATACTCCAAGCACTAATGGTAAAGAATGGTTGAAGAAAACTGAAGCTATGAAGCAAGTGTATTGTAAATGTTAATTGCGTGTGTTCTTCTGACCAGTACGACTGTATTGCGGAATGAAAAATGAGTTTCTGAGAAGGGAGTGGAAAGACTGTCACTCTGAAACCGGTAAAGACACCTTCATTTGAAATGCGCTCATTTGAGAGGCTTGAGTATCTCAGCATCACGGAACGCTGTTCTTCCATTCAGCAATGATATTAAGTGAATTAAGAAATTAGTCATAATTAAAAAAAAGAATGGATCTCAAAAACAGGTGTTTTCAACCGAAATGTTTTAATAAATGTTCTGAAACATTTATAAAAACTCATTTCCTGTCACAAGTCGTAGAAGACATTTATTTAACACATCTTGTTTTGAAGTAATTTGCACAGTCTGTCTACATTGTTATAAATGCACTCATTATCTATTGTTGTAAACCGTAACAATGGGTAATGAATGCATATTACAGCTCCGGCGTAAAGCACATGACTGTGTTAAGTGGTGCGAAAACATGTCTGTTAGAGGACAGGGAATGAGCGATATCTCATATTTTAACTTATTAATTGTTTTTTTTTCTTTTAAAACCATTTTGTAAAACATTCCGATAATGATAAGCACGTTGAAAAAAATGAGAATTATCATTCCACGTGGTATTGTATTCAATATAAATCCCAAACTTAGGACATTCATTTAGATATGCGCGCAATTTTGAATTATTACTTAAGATACGTAGAGGGCGTTTTAAGTATCATCCATAATTGCCTGAATTGTATCTTTGCATGAGTGGATCAGTAAAGTATTGGAATTTTTTTTAAAATTTCAATAGATAGATGGCAGCAAAAGTATCCATGAAGGAAGGAAATACCCCTGATGCATCCCTATCTTCCGTAAACATTTTATCCTTTCTTGCAGCTTGATCCAAAAGATCGACTGTTATGTTACGACTTAGAGGTTCCAAATAACTGTTGTTGTTTTTTTTCAATTTAACTTACGCAATATTGAGAGAAAATATCAAGTTCTTTGAAAGTATTGAATGCAATATCTCTTAGTCTTTTCTATGGAAAGGATAAGATCAGTAGTTCATCGAAAAATATGGTCGCATGCTTTCCAAAACAAACATCACGCTACAATGGTAGCAAATAATAGGTCAGCTTTACCAAGTCCATTGTTAGCCATGACAGTTTGATGAGGATATCATTGTGACGTCATAATTAAAGTATCTGCTACTACTAATTATGTCAATAGGAAAGAAATCTGTCCATTATGATGTCAGTCAAATAGGTAACTTTTAACATTCACCGAGAGTCGCACAAAGTCACTCGAAGGTCGGAACTTTAGTAGAAATTCAAGTCTCACGCTTCGATGAATTTCAGGATGCAACATGCAGTGCATTTTAATTTTAAGAATTATGTAATACAAGTGGAACCTCAGTTAGTTCCTATATGGGAAATTATCCTTTTATTCACCCGGCTTAAATTTTTACCAAATAAAATGTAGTAGCAGGAAATCATTAAGCCTATTATTCCTTTTTCGAATTATCTGAAGGCAATTTCCCTGTGGGATAAATCTCCTTAAAAATATTTATCTGTGAATTTTTCTATTTTGTTTTGCCTCAAAACAGCATGGCTTGATATGAGATAATAGAAGTGTAGCATACTTCCGGTTTCAGCGAACCTAATTTCCGGTTGGATTATTATACCACCGTGTTCTTTCTTGAACCCATTTTCACTGACTACATGTTCATCTTTTACTTCACCTACTGCCGTCACGACAACTCTCAGTTATCGAGATCTTCCAGACCCCTCTACTATTAGTAACCAAGATTGACAACAGACTGTGTTTAGAGAGATGGCAGTGTCGAGATGTCTTATAGTGTCGTAACAACTTTACTAAAAATAATTCACTCCGCTACTGACAAGGGGTTACTGGAATTTCAAAGGTCGGGTCTCTCATTCTGTTTGGCCATTAGCCAACTGTTTGTAAGATAAACGAAAGTTGACAATTACATCGTACAAAAAAGAAAACGAAATCGTCCCCATCTCACTCTACATTCTTTAAAAGACTTTAAGGTTAACATTTATTGTAGTATTTTCACACATCTTGTTAAAATCTCGCTTTTGTCAGAATTGAATAGGGGTTCAGCAAGTGTAAAAACTATTTTTTATTGTTCGGAGAACCAAAATGGATTTTTGGTTCTCAGAACGTTTAATACGCCAGGGTCCAATTTATAAAATATAAAAGAAAACTGAAAATTTCTAACTTTTTTCCCAGCAAGAGTGTACATAGAAGTCTTAATTATTATAATTAATCACATTTCTCCCAGTGCAATTCTTTTTTTTAAGTATATTTTACTCTTTCTAGTTTTTTAATTAAATATTTAAACATAACTTTTACTGTTTCCTTTTTTTTTTTTTTCGAAAAAGCAAATTTTAGGTAATTCTTTTAAGTATTCGGGAATTATTTTGTACAGTTGCATTTATTGGATAATTAATTAATTTTTATTAATCGGAAAATAATTCTACCATTTGGTATTTTGTCATTGTTGAAAGTAATTTTAAGTTTATTTTGGAGGTTTATTTATGGCAAAAATTTGTTTTTTTAAGGTTTGTGTATGGCATTTGTGCTTTTCATTGTTTCTAGAATATTACTTTGTTTCATTATTTATTTATTTGTTATAATAAATATTTTGGAAAAGTTAATTGTAATTTTTCAATTGTTGCTAATTGAGCAATTGAATGTTCAGTTATCGAAGAGAAGCCAATTATTCGTTTCAACAGTTACTAGAAAACTGACTATTTCTTAATTGTTGCTTGAAAACTGACTGCTCCTTACAATTGTTGCTAGAAAGCTAATTGTGTGTTTCAATTGTTGCTAGAAAGCTAATTGTAAGTTTCAATTACTGTCAGAAAATTACCTTCTCCTTTCAGTTGCCACTAGAAAACTTTTTCCCCTTTCGATTGTTCTAGTAAACTAATTTTTTTGTTGTCCTTGAATTTTGAACAAAAAATATTCCCTGTCTTTAAAGGTTTTTAGTTAATTGCGATATAAATGAGCGAGCAGCTCTATTCTCTAAAATATTAATTATAATATTTAGTTGAAAATGAATACGTTATTTAATTTTTAATTTTTTTCCTTGTAGATCTTTTGGAATTAATTGTTTTACTTTTTTGTTTGATTATTGGTTTCAAGCTACTGTGTTCTTCATTCATATGAAATAAAATTTTAAAAAAATTCGAAACAAGATAAGAATTAAAATTATTCTTGCGTTTAACTAATAATATACTGCATAAGAAAAACAGGATAAATATTATTCGAAGTATTGTTTCGAGATTTATAACTAGGCCTTTAAGAATTGTCAAAATGAACCTCTTAAAGCTCATTAGTACTGTGTCAATGGTAAAGATGACCTATTACAAGTTGTTTTATACTCCTGAACGTGACAAGACATTAGGGGAATCTGATCCACCTGCTTTAACCCCGGCGTCTATTCTTATCACGTTTAATATTAAAGGTTTGGCATCATAGCTACAGATATGAATATTAATTGTTTGATGTGTCGTCCAAAGACTCAAGTTAATGTCGTTAACGACGAGGTCATATTAGGAGGTGAGTGGTTGTCTAAACTGACACAACAGCACGCCTGTGTATACACGCGCGCGCACACGCACACACACACACACACACATGGAATTTGGAATATAACTATAAGCACGTGATCTTTTTTTACCTAATGTTCATTATGAACACAAAAGAAGCATGTAGATGACCTCCAATGAGACAAGTTGATTTTTTTAATTTCTCTGGGTGTCTTTAAATTATTCCTACATAGATCGAAGCAAACCAGGAAATGGTCATTCATATATGACGCCAAGCGCCTAACTAATGAAATCAGAGAAGAAAAACACCCACCTGTTTGCTAATCCTTTTCTTGAATGACAGAAGGTGACCTTGAATTTCTTGTAATGATAATGTTGTAGCGTGTGTGTGTGTGTGTGTGTGTGTGTGTGTGTGTGTGTGTGTGTGTGTGTGTGTGTGTGTGTGTGAAGTTATTCCGTGGAAAATTTTCAAGGAAAGATTAGAGCATGAAGCTGTTTACTCTATAATTATCTTAAAACTGGAAAATCCCGTCCAGTTTTTTGCTCATTGTGGAATTCTACGAAGAAAACTATGGAAAAAACTGACCATAAGAATAATGAGAGAGAGAGAGAGAGAGAGTATAAGAATTTTTTACGAATTAACAGTGGTGTTACAAAACACGTCGATATTTAAACCAACAAATGGAGCAGCGCTTCATTCAAAGTATTTACAACAATTGAACGATTTATTGCTCGGTGTCCATGGCCTGATAACCGCGTGATACTCGGTTAGCGATTGTGGCAACAGGTTCCATTGTTAGCTCACAGACTGGAATTTCACAAATATGTTTGTTATTTTGAGGAAACCCATTTAAACTCTGTAGGATAGATGTAGACAATGTCGTATCCTTGTACATGAAGAATTGTAACAAAAGATTTTCTTTAGAATATAAATTGTTTATTAAGCAAGATGTCTTTTTGTGTGTTGTCTCGATTACAAAGAGGAATGATTTATGATCTGACAAAGGTTCGAACAGCGACATTCCCTGCGAATTTCATTCCATGCAAATTCAGTAAAATTCAGAAAAAAAATTTAAATAAAATGTGAAATGCTGAAATATTTTGAATATTGGATATGGTTAGATGACTCTAAGCTACGTGACGACATTTTTGTCGGGTAACTTAAAGTCCAATTTACAGCAGGTGCATTTGACCTCTCTCTCTCTCTCTCTCTCTTATTATTTACCCTTCCTTTTTTATTATGTAAGGTTAGATGCGCTCTGGCAGCGTGCATGTTTATGTTCTGATTATCAAGTTCAAGTGAATGTGAGTTTAGCCAGTCTCAAAGGTTCAATAGTCTTTCCCACGACCTTCCTCAAAACAGGCAAATCTGTCAGAAATGTAGTTAACAATCATAATACACTTGTCTCTTAGCCTTCGTAACTTCAGCCATAATATCAACAAAACCACCAAATTTATTCAAAATACACTTTGCGATTTGTTTATTTTTAGAGTTGAGGTTGAGAAAACCGCGACTCAAAACGGTCCCAGATTTCCGACACGAGAAACGTAGCTAATGCTTATAATCGAATAGCAATCGTATTGCCAGTTGGCAATACGATTTTTTGGCAACCAACTCCTGTTCGATTCAACCCCACTCCTATCACTATACGGTCCTATTACATTAAACCAATGTTTCCCAATGCTTTTTGGATCATGCCCCACCTGAACGCCTCAAAGATTTTGATGCCCCCCCCCTCTAGCATAATAGTCAGCCAAGTTCTGAAAAAGTATAATATAAATATGTACTTTAAATAAAAAAGGTAAAACTGTTTCGATTTAAAGCATAAATATAACTGAACTCGGGGAAATAAAATCCAAGTTAATTTCGATCCTTGAGCTTGATGTCTCCTGCAATGAGTTTTCATTTGAGGTACTAATTTAGTCATTTTCAATCTCAAATCCCGATGGTTTGTGATATCCAGATGATTTCTTTCTTTCAGTAGCAAGTCATTTAAGGCACTGAAGCCACATTGAACTAAATATGACGACGGGAAGGGCAACAGTATTTATTATTATTTTTTTTTTTAGCAAAACTAGTTGAATTTCTGTATTTCGTTTCTGTCTCGTCAGAAAGCCATGCCATTGTATAAATGTGAATACTAATAGACTCATCATTTTGCTTTTCTGAGAGTTCTTCTTGATACTGAATTTATGTTGACTGCTGTACTAGTGATGTCAGCTTTTTTGCTGGGAAAGCTAGGGTTACAACGTCGACAATTCATCGCCGACAATGGTGAGTTTTTTGAGTATATCGGTGATGAGGTGACGAATGCAACATCGTTTTCTAATTGCCCCCTAAAATATTCAAATTACCACCCTGTGGGGCGTACGCCCCACGTTGGGGAACACTGCATTAAACGTAAAGACAAATTTAATGTCTTGGCATTTACCATGTACTTTTGATTTTTCTCAAGAGATCCAAAGGGACTTGACTCATCTGGATACCAAAAGTATTTTTATTATAATGATATTTCCCTGATTGATCTTCATAGTTATGGTCCATATTTTCTATATTTTGAAAATTAACCTGTTTTATTGTTGTCATGTCCTCACAGTAAGTGGGATTGTTGCATCTTCCTTCAGTCATGGAACATCGCATGGTCGCAGTCTCATTTTCAATCCAGAGAGTTTCTAGCCAGTTGCTTGTTTCTACTTTTTTTTCCTGGCTCTGCAGAATAAAACCCAGAGTTTTATTCTGCAAATCTATGGGCAGTATTTTGTCTTCAGGGTTGCCTTGTCGTTTATTACTTAAAAGACACGAACTCTTTTAAAAAAGCCACCTTTCTATGAGATGAACTAAATCACACCTCACCTTCAAATAAAAAGATCAACAAAATTCTCCGCTAGTCATCAACAGAATTTGAATCCAGATCTTTGGAACTGAAGTACAAATTCCGCCATCGAATTTCGTAAACAGCAGAAAGATCTCTTAACAGGGAAATTCAGAAATATTTGAAAGCATATCATATAAATAATGGTCTTCAATAGTGGATTAAGAGATTTTTGGATTATTAAAATTCCGAATTATTATTTGGATTAATAAGTGATTTTTGGATTATCATCTGGATCATTAAAAGATTGGGACAACATGGAAAAGTTTGCACGAAAATTTTACAAAGGGCTGGTTGATCGAACAATTTTAACCACACTGTTACGTGGTTTAAATTCCATTACAAGTATAAATGCTTCAGAATATCTTTAAGCGAAGTTTATCGCAAGGTGTGAAACCATCACCTGATTCGTAGAAGTATAAAATAACTTAAAAGTTGGTTTGGTCCCGTGGTTGTAATTCAAAATAAAAAAATAAAACCAAACTGAAACATTTGCAGTTCGTTAATAATAAGGTTAATAAAGTCTGTTATTAGTACTTTCTAAGTAAACTGACTGCGCCTCGTCATATGGGTGCACCACAGCAATTAGCAATTTTTAGTTTCCTCGCTGACTGCGCCTTGCATGTGATGGTGGAGAGATCTTATCTCAGGCATATGTAACTAATGATGGGATACAGCAAAGCTTTATTCTTTCATCCCGGCTTCTTTAGTATGTCCCTAAACGCTGATCTCTCGTTCATTTTTTTAAGGATCATAACTTTCTTATCTTGATGCTGTTAAAGCCTGTTGTGTATTATGTTCTCTCAAAAAACTGTTTTTCTGCTCCTTGATAAATAGGGATTTCTCTCTTGAAAATAGACAAATCAGCTGGCGAATACCCACTCTAGAGATATAACAATGTTTTCCTCAAGAAGCTTTAACTTCCTTGGCATTAATTCTCAACAATCCAAAGTAACCAGTTTAATCTAATATTAATAAGATTTTTTCTTCCGAATTTATTTTAATTTTCTATTTTATATTCTATTTTAAAATGAAGAGTACAACTTCACTTTTAAAAGGTATCTAAATCTAAAAAGAATTATCTTAAATTGCTTTGATATCAGGCCAAGGAGTTTTTGATTAAGTCGTGGTGTTCTGTCAATAAACTTGTCCAATTTGTACTTCACTTTCCAAATCATTTGAAGAACGAAGAAATTGAGCAGAGAAGACTAAGAAAGTCGTTGGCGAAATGCCAGACCGTTAATGTTCCGATCTGTAAGCGAAGGAGGCAGATGGGTTCAAAATCTAGGTCAAACTCCCGCTCTTCGTTACGCAACATGCTACGGGCAGCCTTTTGTTTAGGGTGAGTTATAAATGCAGATGCTTTTCTGGTGCTACGCCACGTTATATCACAGGACACACACACACACACACACACACACACACACACACACACACACACACACACACACACACACACACACACACACACACACACTGTATGCAATAGAAGTGCGAGCTCTAGTCTACCAATGGACTTTAATGAAGACGAACATCGTTTCCAGAATCTCTTTGCCATGGAGGGTCATAAAGCATGGCGCCATTGCCTGAAAGGGTCACTTCTCCGCACGACACATTACGTCAACCAAAGGCAAACACGTCTCTATGAGTGGCATGAACAAACTTTATAGCCTACAGAATAGACTTGGCATGCAACAGTTTACTGACTCCCCCACCTACCTAATATTCCAGATAAATTAACTTGTTTTGCCTATTTTTTTAGTATTCATTTCAGTGGCTTATCAATCTTACATTCCTAGTATTTTTCTTGCATTCAATTCTCTTTGATCCTTTTATTTTAATTCTTATTGTAAATATCCAATAAAGTAATATTAACATATTCAATGGTGCTAATTAAATATTATCAAATGTCTTATCTCGTTAAATGCTTCACGAAATCCTATTTTTTTAAATATCCATCTGAACTACATATTATAATAACTCCTTCCACATTAATTAGTAATAATAACAAACAACAATATTCAGTAACATCCGTTGATAGTTAAGTACTTAATTACTAATTAAGTTATCTGACATTCAAAACACAGAAACAGTAATAATAATTACTTTCATAAAATAATTTCTGCTTTTCAATAATACGCCAATAACAATAATAATCATCCTTATTCCCAATATGATTACAATCATTAAACAAAATACATGCACACATATGTAATTATATTAATAAAATTGATTAGTTTAAATATATTAAATAGGTATATTTAACTTATATTTAAATTTAATATATTTCCGTTCGAAGTATATGTTCTGCATAATTAGATATTAATTAATTATATTAATATAAATATTTTAATCAATATATTAATTATTTTAATTATTTAAATCAATCCTACACACGAAAGGTCTCAAGACCTATAACAAGACGGTTCCGTGTGTAGCAAAGTGGGCAAAAGGAATGAATTTGTTTCCAATGATTGCACCTCAGGAAAAACTGTTCCAAAGAGAAAAATACTGAAGATGAAGGAGAGGAGGAAGAGAAATTGGTTCGATAAGTTTGGAGCTGAATTGTACATGGGTGTTGACCTTTGTATAAGTGCAGGATATCTTCAATAACTAGGTGATTCCTCTCACAACGGTGAGTGACCCGAAGGATCACTTTAACTGAACTGTCGATAAGTTCAAGATACATTTGGCGATATATATATATATATATATATATATATATATATATATATATATATATATATATATATATATATATATATATATAGTCCTTATAAGGACTGGCTTAAAGGAGCGAAGCAAGAATGCTTTTCATCGTCCCCCGTTATCTGTAGAGGACTGTGTAGGGATAAGGTGTTATTGAGCTATTAAAGTTGTAATCATGGCAGGAGGGTAACAGCAATAGCCTAGCCTCAATTAGAACTTCATTGGCTATAGCATTGCCATCCATTACCATCCAAGGGCATTCATATTCATTTATCGTCTCCCCTTGCTCCATACACCATATATATATATTGACAATTGACAATTGACATTTATGTCTTTAGGGGTGAAGCAAGATGCTTTTCATATTCCCCGCTATCTGTTGTGGTTACAGTGAAGGCAAAATTTATGAGCAGATTGCTCGCCCTGAATGGGCATGGAGATTATGCATCACTAAAGGAGGCTAATATAGCTTTTCGTCTTCTATATTTGAATATGTCCGTTGGATCGTATGCTGCAGCTTGCTGAACGAAATCGTTGGGATGTGTGGACGTCTTTAGGAAAAACTTGATCGCTAAGGGTTGTAGAAAAGAGAAAATATAGGGAATATTTGTGTCTCTGTGGAGTTGATTGTTTCTAACATCCCACGGGGCGTTCAGAATCATTCTCAAGCACTTATTCTGCACTCGCTGTATTTTGATAATGTTAGCATTAGAGGTGGGGCTCCAGGCCGGAGAGGCATAGGTGATTATAGGACGAATCGTCATCTGGTATAGTTGCAATTTGACTCTGTTGCTGAGCTTGCTATTTCTATTAATTAGCGGATAGATCTGAGCTATGGCTTTAGATGTCTTTGTGCACGCAGATTTGATGTGTTGGTTGAAAGATAGCTTTCTGTCGAGAATTACACCCAGGTAATTTGTTTCTGTCTGCCAGGGAATTTTAGTATTAAATAGTAACACATCTCCTGCAGGGAACATATTGCCTTTTTGAGAAAAGAACGGCTGAGCTTTTCTGGGGGTTGACTTCCAATCTCCACTTGGAGAACCAACCCTCCAGCTTTAGAAGGTTTTCTTGAAGCTTTCTGGTAATGAAATGGGGTCTGAGAGATCTGGTTAGTACTGCTGTATCGTCCGCATACAGGGCCAAAATGGAAGTCATCGGATTGTGCGGGATGTCTGACATGTATATAGAGAACAGCAATGGAGCCAGTAGAGATCCCTGCGGCACTCCAGCAAAGATGTGGCGCTGGGAAGATGTAGAACCATTGATTTTTACTTGCATTGATCTATTCTGGAGATATGAATGGATTAAGTGAACCATTTTTAGTGAGGTACCGGCTGAGATAAGTTTGTGCAGGAGTCCAAAATGCCAGATTTTGTCAAATGCTTTGGATAAGTCTAGGAAAACAGCGCCTGTGCACTGTTGCCAGTTGTAGCTGGTGGTGATGTATTCCACAATTCTGTGGATTTGCTGGGTAGTACTATGGTGTTGCCTGAAACCAAACTGTTCTTTAGGAAGGATGTTTAGGTTATTTACTGAGGTTTGGAGTCATGAGAGGATGACCTTCTCTGCAACCTTACCCAGATTTGAGATAAGACTGATTGGACGATAATTTTGCGGTAGGTGTGGGTCTTTGCCTGGCTTATGTATAGGAATTACGTCAGCCAGTTTCCAGGTGGAAGGAAATCTTAAAATTGCATTTATTATACTGGTCGAAAAGCAGTATAATAAATTGCATTTATTATACAGCTTTTCGGGGCAGAAGTTTAATCAGCCGATTAGTAATGCCGTCTGGCCCAGGAGCTTTTTTGTTCTTTGATTTTTTAATAATGTCATATATCTCAGCAGGTGATGTTGGTGCAATATGGTCAGTGCTGGAGATAGAAAGTTTGAATGAGTGTCTGACCTTGCTGTGAATCTTATATATGTGGTCAAAGTCAAAGTTTCCATACGAAGGCCTGCATTGCTCCTCTAAGTTGTGTGCTATAACTTCTGCTTTGTCTACATCTGTGTGAGCAAGGCCCTGGTCAGAGAATATTGGGGGAAGGGATCTGTCTTTGTTTTTGATATTTTTCAGTAGTCTCCAGATGAAGTGATCAGTAGGAGAAATGGAGATAACTTTTCATCCCATACTTGGTCTCTATGGGCTCTTAGTGCATCTCTTACTGCCCCATTTAATCTGTTTAGATTTATTTTATCTTGTGGTGCACACGTGTTACGGTATCTTTTCCTAGCTCTGTTTTTGCCTCTGATCAAGTTCATGATGTCTTCAGGCAAACGATCTGGCTTGCGGGCAGATTTGTAGGAGGAAGCTACCTTTATAGCAGAATTAATTTGTTGTGTGAGATTTATAACTGCAATTTCTACTTCTTCTTTTGTGCGTATGTGAGGAACAGGTCCAATATAATCCTTCAGTGCTGCTGACAGTCTTTCCCATGCAATGTAGGAGTGAGAAGGAGGACATAGGTATTCTTGATTTCCCAGCTGTAGTAGAATTGGATTGTGATCGGATGATAGTTCATCCATAGATATGATGCTGAATTGAAGTTTAATATCCTGAAGGATAGCTATATCCAGGATGTCAGCGGTGCCGAACGTACTGAGATGAGTTGGTTCGGTGGGGCCTGCCACAACAGCGTTGCTTGATCCTAAGTAATTGGAAAGGATGCAACCATTCTTGTTTGTGGTTGAACAATTCCACGCAGGATGCTTGGAATTCAGATCCCCGGCAATAATGGTGGGCTCTCTGGTGCATAAGATGGCATTTAGATCAGAGTGAAGTAGAGATTTTTGGGGAGGGTTGTAAGCTGAGTAGACTTTCAGTTTGTCAGTGGAGCTGGTGACTACTTCCACTCCTGTGATCTCAAGGTTAGTGGTTGAAGGAATGCTCACAGAGTGGTGCTTAATGTAGTTTTTTATAAAGATGGCAGTGCCGCCGCCTCTGTAGAGTAGTTTGTCATTTCTGTATAGGTGATAGCCCCTTATTGTAGGATTGTCTGAGGGTCTTAAATGAGTTTCACTGATTAAAATAACATCTGGTTGATACCTAGATGTGAAGTGTCGGAGTTCCAGAATTTTGTTTTTAAGGCCATTTGCGTTCCACGCAACTATCTGAAGAGATGCTGGAATGAGTTTGTTACTATTCATTTATGAGAGCTGTGAGGATGACCTGCGTTTCACGAAGAAATCTTTTAGTGGAGGTTTCATAGGGTTTGATAGGCTGAAATTTTGTAGCATGTTTGCTAGTGAGGCCGTAATAACAGCTGTTAAGTTTTTAGTTGCTGTTGGTCGATTATGTTCTGGAATTTGTCTAATTGTACGGGTAACATCGGCATAGCTTCTTGTTTGCTTTCGGGTGTCTCTATTATTGGAGGTCTCCGACTGTGGCCGCTGAGTCTCCGGTTTTGATGTCTGGGCCTCTGGTGTTCTTGTGCTGAAGGAGGAGGGCTGATTGATTGCCTCCATCCGTCTGTTCTTTGGGTGCTGAGTACATCCTTTGTAGTTCGCAGGATGAGGGCCACTGCACTTGGCACATTTGGCCGAGGTAGTCCTCGGCTTTGTGCAGGTATTGGTTGGGTAGCTGTCTCCACATTTTAAACATCTATATTCCGCTCTGCATAGATTCTGGGCATGGCCAAACTTCTGGCACCTGTGGCACTGCCCAGAAGATGATCTTTTACGGAGTGGTTCCGGTGTGACGATGAGACCACAGACTGTTTTTAAGTTGTAAATATCCTTGTATATTTTATGAGTCTCAACAAGGACTAATGGCATGGGAGTCTTGTCTGCTTTGTACATTCTGCTGACTTTGACTGGAGGCAGATCCTGAGAATTTAGGTCAGCAGCTATTTCTGCTGTGTCAATGTCTTCACAGACACCACGAAGGACTAATTTTAAGTTTTTTTCGGAGCTGAGCGCAAAGGTATGATACTGGATGCCTCTGTCGTCCAGTTCTTTGGTCAACGTTCTATAGTCTGTCACTGTTGCTGGCTGGATCTTTATGCCTTCATCCATGTTTTTGGCCTTAATGAAGCCAATGTGCAGATTGGACATTGTGGATCTTAAAGCTGCCCACTTATGCTTTTCTCTAAGGATGATCGGAGGCACCTTTTCTTTGGGAGAAATAGCGGCGTCCGAACCCTGAGAATCCTGTTCCATTTCAGTATTGTCATTGTGCAGTTCATCTGTTGTTCTTCGCTTTTTGCGTGCGCGCACTTCTACAAAGTCTGAAGAAGTAGAAGGCACCGATTCTAAATGATCTTCAGAGGCAACGTCTGAGACACGTTCGGGGGGAAACGTGTCATACAATTTCACTTTTCCCGGCCAATTATCACTCAGCAGCTTTCCCAGTCTGAGAAATTCCTTATATACTTCTTCGAATTTGGTTTCATTCACAAGTTTAGCCATTTCAAGACACAGATGGAGAAAGAGTAGAGATTTCACAGGTGTCCCGAGCAGGTAAAGATAATCCTGTGGACTTTTGAGGGTCCACTAGCAAATCCTGTAGACACTCTTAGGTGTCTACCAGCAATAAAATGTCACTATAAGAAACAAACAAAGGCGATACTAGCGGCTGTAGGCCTAGCGAATCGCCCTTGTAATTACAAATGACTTACCTGGATAAAGCACTATGGAAAATAAAGTGACTGTTTATGGTAGCAAGCAATTAACTACTATTACTAATGAATAAGCATAAATATAAATCGCTAAAAACATATCAAACCAATTCATAATACATCATCAATAATACACGACACTAAACACTAACACACGATCCGCCATTTTTTCTGCTCTTGAACTACTTATTCAAGAAAATTATTTATTTACAAAAGGTGTAAGAAAATTTTTTAAAACATTTTTAAAAATCTTAGAATATTATAAAAATTTAATAAACATATATTTTTTAATTAATATGAAAAGTTTTTGTATAGAATTTATTTTAAATTATCCCTAATATTGGCATATAATTCTGCGATTTTTTAAATTTAACAGTACACAGATTTCTTTCCTGTAATATCACTAAAGTAACAACAACTTTCGATTTTGTTTGCAGGCATATGCTACATGTAGTAAATACTTTCATTTTTGAAAGTATTATGGATGATGTCGATTTTATTTTCTTCACCATTAATATAGTGATATAAATAATTATTTTATTAAGAATAATACTTTGCTAGGAACAATTGTAATAATCAACGCGGCTGTTAATATTAATAATATTCAATTAATTATTCAAATTGTTAATTTACATATATTAATTAACACTTACCACAATTTTATTTAACTTATCAACAAATACAAGTGTTTCATCGGTGAAATAATTGTACTAAAACCAATCTTGATGCGTTTTATTTTTAATAAATTGCTAAGGTTATTTGCAATGATTTTTATAGGTAACTGAATAGGACAAATGTGCAATAACATTCCTATCAGATCTGTTAGCGTCTATCTATCTCTTTTTCTTTCGCCAAGAGTGAAAAACCGAGTAACTAAACTCAGGTTAATTTTACCTAGCCAAGCGAATACAACAAGTTGCGAGTCGATGTTTTTTTTTTTTTTTAATTTTTTTTTTTTAATTTTGTCTTTGAAATGGCTGTAAGGTCGCTAAAATAGTTTTGTGTCTGTGAAATCACATAACAGTGATTTGCTTGTTAAATTGCTGATTTGGTATGCCAAACTTACTGCCAGTTCACTGAGATGTCATGTCTCAGATTACTTACGACATACTTTTCTAATTTAAGCTCAACACATATGAGTTGAAACGCCCCTAACAATCGGTACGTCAGGAATAAATCATGCCTATTCGTCTCTTTTCTTCTGTAGTACACAAAGGAACACAAAACATGAGAACGAGTAGATCTTTTTTCTATTATTCTATCCTTATAAGGATAAGGACTGGCTTAAAGGGACGAAGCAAGAATGCTTTTCATCTTTCCCGTTATCTGTAGAAGACAGTGTAGGGATAGGATGCTATTGAGCTATTAAAGCTCTGATCATGGCAGAAGGGTAACAGCAATAGCCGAGCCTCAGTTAGAACTTCGTTGGCTACAGCATTGCCATCCATTACCCTCAAAGGGTATTCATCTCCTAAACCAAATAATTTGATCTATCGACAGCACACATTTATTAATTTCTATAATTAATATGATTTCTAGGAAAAGGTGTTTGAATAAATATACAAAATAATGAAATATTTTCAAAAATTAGAAATAATAATTTGAATATTAGTATATACCGTCATAATAAAATTAAGAAAATATGTATTTTTTTTAAAGGTGCTTTCATGGGTGCAATACAATTTTGCTGTTGTTTTTTTTTTCACCCTCCAAACGACTCTACTATTATGGCCTGACTGAAACTGCATGCTGGAATTTTCTCACTGTGTGTTTGAATTGTTGGACTCTAGTATGTACTCACACAGTAGCTGAAATATAACCTATCAGATTGTTACTCAGCTCAGATGGCCAGGAGTGAGCAGATTGTCTGTAAATTCTAATATACGTTTCTTTTAGTCTTGTGTCTGGTAAACGTTTTTGCTAGATCCGAGGCACGCTATCGCACGTAAGTGATGTGCCTTTCATGTATATTGTATTCATTGTGCTAAGGAATTTTTCACAAATTATTGTGCACTGCTTCTTTAACTATAACCCCCCCACCCACCCAAAGAGGTGGAGTACAGCTAGATAGTTTAAGAAGCAGTGCAGAATGAGAATGGTTCGAGCTACTAATGTTGCTATAATCTCGAGCCTTGTAACTGTAGGATTAAGCGAGTAGATGCTCATTTGTATGAGTGGGATGGCTTTCTGTATATTGTAATTTTCGGCATGCCCAGAGATACACGAGAAGAGGGGAGTGAGGCTGAAAAGTTGTGATAAACACTTAGAACAAAAATGACATGAAAGCAACTGACATAACCACAAGAAAGAACATATCCTAAAACCCTTTAACCACCACAAAGTATCATATCCAGAAAGCCATCCCATCCCCTTAGATATGTAGCGTGGAAGAAAGCCGCTGGTTTTAACGACATTTTTATTTGATTTTGATACCCCACCCCCTCGAAAGGTTATAAGCCAATATTACATTAATACCATGGGTAAGCTTAAGCTAAATTTTTAAGTGCTTTATATTTTGGAAATCTTCCTCCAGAAAGACATTCTAAACATCCCTACTAGATTGAAAACCACGTCCTGTTGGTTGAAGAGCTGATTACTCAATCAACCATACCGGCAACTTGTAAACTTCATTTTCAGATGTTAGTCATTCAAATATATTTAAAGAATACTGACGAGCATATTTTCTTCATATTTAATAGAAAAACATGATTATGCATGAATTTATGATTTGTTTACCACTACTGGAACTGGCATTGGGTATATTGTATCTATAATGCATCATCTCGTTCGATAATGTTAAAAATAGCGATGCGATGTTAAAACAGGGTTGCTTAGTTTGTTCAAGCTCTCCTTTCTTCCTACACACCCGCACAAACTAAGATCGGCTAACGTATCTGATCTGAAAAAAGTGTTAATTAAAAGTTCTTCCTATTACACAAATGTTTTAATTAAAATCCGTTTTCTAAGCAAGTAGCGTGTTTGTGAAACAGTGATCATGCTACCGACATTAAACAACTGTGCATTTTTATTATGAATTTTATTTTATTTAAATTTTATTAAGCCTTAGATTAAAAATGACGGTATAAATTGACGTACAAGTTTTCTGCTGTAATTTCTCTCAGAATAGCTTCTTTCTGAGTATAAAAGTTTTTTTTAAAAAAAAACCTGTTTTACGCATACAATTTTACGTATTAGTGTTCATAATCTGAGTGTGAACGTGCAAGGTAGCGCTAAGTCTAGTGACGTCATCAGCTGCATATTAGCCTTCGATAAACAGATTAATGGTCTACCAGGTATAAAACTTGTACTGCGTCTAAAAACTTTCCCAAAAATCTTTTCTAAAATGAAATTCGAATTCAAGACCTGTTACTGAGGAGAGATTAAAAAAAAGTTCAGTGTTAATAGGGCATATTTCTAAACAAATATCCTATGGATTCTTATTATTTGTCTTAATAAAAGAAAGCAAGATGTCCTCACTCTACTAAGCTTCTCATCACTCCTGTCTTTCCCTCTACCCACACTCATTACCTCACTTTAATCCCACCATCTTTCTAGGATGACGAAATTGCATTTTGTTCTTTCTGTGGCTAGCACCTATTACCTTGATGTTACGTTTTTCCAAGCTGGTTCGTAAGCGCTACCAGATGGCACTGAACGCATGCGCTATATTTATTCTGCGCTTTAGAGGACGCTCGGTCACACGCGAGTGTCTGATTAGGAGGAGGACGAAGTGAAGGTTGATTCCTTGCGCGCGCGTTGTTGTTGTGTGTGTGTATATATGTTTGTGGATGTGTGTCTAGTTCTCTTTCTTACTGTGTGAACTGTCAGAAAACCCCTCTTGAAAGACAGTAACCATGCCAACAGTGCCCTACAGGTGTCTTCGCAGGTTCAAAATCAAAAATTTACTTGTACGAGAATGCCTAGCTGAATTTCTTGGGACATTTATTCTTATTGTAAGTGATTCTTCTTGATTTTCTTGCTAATATCTTCTGTTCGCTGGATTTATCAATAATGTTTAGAATCATCTACCTGTTCCCATTGAAACTTTATCTGTATGTGAAGATAACAGTTGTCTATTGCACTAAGCATCGAAATTTAATAGATTTTTTGCGCATAGTAGACAAAGCAAATCAATTAATTTGAAATGTTGCAAAAACCTAAATTATTGGTACATAACAAAATAAGAAGAAGCCTGTAATATATTAGACAGTTAAAAACATAATCTTTATTTCGTGATTTTTAAAGGATATTATAATATATAAAATAGTAATTTAGAATTAAATGAATACACTTATTTTTAAAATAAATACTTCAATAATATAATTGGCTTTGCGCATTATTTTCTGTGATTTGTAATCACTTTGTATATGTTGCGTGAAAACTTACAGATATATTTGAAATAGCATCAAATGAAGCTCGTAATTGAAAACCTTTTGCCATATGATAAGATGATATGGTAAGACGATGTAGATTATAGATGAAGTTTTTTTTATCATTCCTTGTGTTTCTTGCAACGATCTTTTCGCATTTATTTATATTTTATTTTAGACATTTAACCTAATTCTTATACCGATCATCATTAATAAGTATCTGAAAAGCTCTTAGTTTGCTGTGATAAATGTGCATTTTCCCCCGATCTTCTAAAATGCAGTTAATTAAAGCAAATACAAATTATACCTTCAAAGTTATGAAATAAAAATGATCAGGAAATATAAATGACTATTACAAACAGAACGCTTTTAAGTATAGTAACATAACACCTTGTTCTACGATGATGTAATCATATTCCATTGCCAGTCATGCAAGTTGAGTGACCTGTTTTAAAAGATTGGAAATCTCGCTCCGTTTGATGTTGTAACATAAAGGGGTGATTAAGGATTTGTTACATAACCGCTACAATTTTCATTTCTACGGATGGTTACATAATAGCAGTAAATCTTTTCTTTCTGAAAGATATAAATTGGGTGTGGAGATCAGGAAAGGATGTTGAAGTCGTATGGACGCAGCCTTCGTAATCGACTGCAACCAGTGCTCTGAAGATATCACGAATGAGATGATCCCACATAACAAAATAGTACATAATATTAATCATTGTGTTTTACTACTTTTAATTTTATACACATACGGTATTATTTATGTCCATAAATTTTAGTATAAATGAATTTAACTTAACTGTTAGCTCGATTCTTTTAGCCACAACTTTGAGGTTAAGTGTGCATTTACGTTCTGTCTAGTTATGTATGTTATGTGGATCCAGCAAGAGGTGGGGGGGTGGACTATTTTTTCTTTAATACGAGACCTAACTCAAAACGTAGATGGTTCCTTATTCTTAACAGAATTTGATCTCTCCTCTTTATAAACAGAGGACATTGCCGCGTATAAAAACCGTAATACCAACAGACAACACGCAATTTTCGTATACTGACAAAACGTATACTCTCAATTTATTTAGTAATAATAAGACCAATTTTCTGTTGTACGAGTAATGCATTATAATTCATTGTGGATCAAAAACTAAATCCAAAGCGAAAAAATTTACCAATCCCACTTATGAAATGTTTACGATTTTTCATAAGTGGATTGAATGAATAATATGCCCGTTGTCTAACCAACAGACTGCGGGTTCAAATCCCGCCATCCATAGGAACTGATATTTCATGAATGTCTTTAGATGATAGATGAATTTCATTTCCCCCAATATGAAACCGGGTATTTGCTTACTGGAGACACTACGTGGCTTAAATCGTAGGAAACAAAATCAGGGTTTCCCGATTATGGCTGACCAAATTTAAAAAAAAAAAACATTAGTCCACATCGGTACCAGTGTGCTATATATGTACAGATATTCGTGGTTAGGAGCCACATGAAAAATCACAAACCCTGTAGTACCTCTGTTACCGAACGTAAGGCGAGGGTTACATAATTCGGAACTAGGCTCTAAAGATTAAAAATAATTTTATATAAGCTAGTTTAAGCTTAGATACGATGATACAAGTCATGGTTTACATAAAAGTATTCCAAAAGATCATGCCAAAGATTTGAACCACGGCCTGTCAGATGGAGAACATGTACGGCGCGTATTCATTCGGCCAATGAGGCAAGTATATAATTCCTCGCTATGTATTTACATATGCTTTAAAATTTTTATTGTTATATAAATAAAACAGTGTCTCAATGTTTTAGATATGTTATATAGATATTTTCATATATAGACAATTATAACTCATATTACACAAATTTAGTATAACTAATTTTAAAATTGAAATAACTTTTTCTAGATCGAACACTTATAAAATTTAGTAAGGTTCAGGCAACAGATATTTGTTTATCAGTGTATACCCTTTACCATGTTTCATTGGGATTAAGAGGACCGATGCGAGTTCATAAACTGATGAAATAAGTATTGGAACATGTCCTTCTTCAAAACGAAATACAGACAGCACAATTACAACCATAGCAGATTGTACATCTCTATACAACTGTTAATGGTACACACCGAACTCGAAAGAAGTGTTATCAAAGAATGCTACTTCAATAGCCTAATCTGTTAGTGGCTCTGGTAAAAGACCATACACAAAATTCTGTGAATCGGATTGCCTTCTTCTGAATATCAAGAATTCTTAGCTTTGGGTTCACCAACTCAAATGTGCTAACAATATTCCGAGGTTGGTCGGATCTGAGACTTGTATAGGGTTTGAAGTCAAGGAGAGAAGGTCCTTGATGTAAAGAAGGAAGAGTGTAGGCAAAAGGACAGAACTCTAGGGTACTTCGGGTACGCGATCAAATGGCTTTTGAAATATGGATGGCAACTACACGGGTTTCTCTAAATTTGTCCATGATCCGAGTTCAAAAGTGAGTCTAGGCCTAGGAGGGTGAGAATGTTGGAATGTCCATTGGTAATTACTAATTTGATGGGTCTCTAGGTGTGCTGAAGAAGCTGGTTGTTGATGGCCTTTTCCATCACTTTCGAGAGCACTCAGGCGAGAACAATGGAACGATAGTTTGATGGTTGCCATTTCTCGTCCTCTTTTAGGTGCAAGTTGAATAAAGGTGAGTTTCCATGCTGTTGGCTAGATGAATGACAGCTTATATAGGTGGTACAGGACTAGTGTTAATTATGAAACACAAACTTTAATCTCAACTAAAGGAATACAATCCGGATCAGAAGCCTTATTAGTATCAAGATTAAGGAGCATTTTTCTATCTTTCTAGTAAAAGATCAGAGGGGGCATGAAATGAACAGTTTTTGGTAGTGCAGGAAGTGATTTTGCATTGGTCGTCTAAGCAGAAAAAGGAAAAGATTGATGCCAGGAGATACCTCACCTTATCCATGGTACAATCAGGATTTGGGAAGTGGAAAAAAGGAAAGTTATGGAGAATATTTTGGAATTTTTTAAGACTTTTTTAAAAAAAAAACGCCTTTCGGGCTCTTTTGGAAGCTCAAGGAGAAGTTGGAGTTTTTAATTTAAGGCATTGAACAAATAATGCGTTTTTATCACGGACTACAGTGCTACACTTTTCTAGATAACCATAGCACTCTACTGTTATTTAGAAAGTGGGACATGGCGGTCCTCATTCTAGTGAGAATAATTTTGGTTATTAAAATACTTAAGGAATTAATTGATTCAAAGTGAATTATCCTAAACATGATAAATGTTTAGGGTAATTCATTATTTTGATTATTAGATTGGAAGCACCTTAAAGGATGGACATACGGATATGCAACACTTCTGGATAACCTACATTGGAAAATACGGAATGAGTCTCGTGTCTTTCAAGCTTGATTAAAATGATGGGAGAAAAACATTGGATCCTCACAGGGTCTCAAGTCTGAAACTAAGAGATGATCTTTAGACTGAAATGGAACAGGACATGCACTGGTGATCACGTGAAAGCGAAATGGTCCAAAATACTTGATTCGCATTATGACATACGGAGAAGAGAATATCTAAAGGGATGTGAGGTATCATCAGGGCTAGAGATAATGACGCACACTACTGAAATCTGTAATTTGGGTTTCTCTAAAATATAGTGCTATTCCAATTATTTGATCACAGTGTATACATACTTCGCTTTTTTTTTATAACTTCCGTTTATGGTTTGGATGTTTAAAAATTCAAGAAAAAATGTCATTAAATAGTTAATAATATAGCAATCATTGAAATGAGTGGTTATACAAATAGTTAAATCACCAATGGAATGCCATAAAACGATAAATTCTAAATTACAGTCGCTAGTTGTCAAAAGATGAGAATTTGCACTTTGTTCCTACCAACTATTGAGTTGGAATCCTATAAATGTGACTGAAATTCATTTTTCTTCAGTGGGAGACTATCATTACTCTCATTCATGACTCTCAATGGCTTGAAAATGTTTTAATTCTCCAGAGTATTTCGGGGAAATCCAATCCTTTATCCTAGCACCAATGTTACAGGTTTGCAAACTTTAGTTAGTGGGATTACCATAGTGACTGCATCTTTTAAATGACCTGGAAAGCCTTGAATATAAAATCTGCTCATTCTCAATCAGACAGGATGCAATCATGTTGGAACATCATTCATTTCAAATGTCAACCCTGGCACCACGACATTTCTCTGAAAATGTGGGAAGAAAAATAATCTGAACTAAATATGTCGAGCAGATTAATTATGTAACTTAATTCTAACATTTAACATGAGCGTTTAAAAAATATTAAAGTTTTGGGATCCCACAAAACGAGACCAAATCCACTCTGGATTCTACCCCTTTTGTTAATTTTTAAACGTCAAACACGAACTTTAAATGAACAAAGGCCCCATTTGGCAAAATAAATAAATAAAAAAAAGATACTAAACATCTATTTCTCATCCAAATATATAATTAAATTATAAATAAATAAACTTTGATTGAAATAAACTACTCTCAAACTGACTAATGTCACATGCAGCTTGAGTCCTAAGGATTGGCTTAAAGGGGCGAAGCAAGAATACTTTCATCTTCCCCGTTATCTATAGAGGACAGTGTAGGGATAAGGTGTTATTGAGCTATTAAAGCTCTTATCATGGCAGGAGGGTAACAGCAAAATAGCCGAGCCTCAGTTAGAACTTCATTGCCATCCCTTACCCTCCCCGGTAATGTTAAGGTGCGGTGTAAGATCCCACGGATGAGCGGTCCGCAGGACCAAGTCGGAATCTTGGAGAACCGGTAGGCACTGCACCATGGCACGTTCCCCCCACCGAGCAGAGCCACTCATTTGCGTATCTCTAAGGCAGGCGTTCCCACCCCTATGCCCGCGGGCACCATAGCGCCCGTCGACCCATTTGTGTGTGCCCACCGCTGTTCAACTCTGTGCCATATAGTTTGAAATAATCACGCAACAATTCATGCAGCTATTTCCATTATATTTAATGGAAATAGCTGCATGCATTGCAAAGCTTGTTCAAGTAAATGCTGAAGAACTGAAGTTAGAGTGGATAGAAAAAAGTTTCCATTCTTAAAAAGAGCAGCGTACAAGATAAAATCGTTTTTTGGTTTCATACACCTTTTGCGAATCATTGTTTTCGACCATGCATATCATAAAATCAAAATATAGATCACGACTCACTGATGAGCATCTTGATGATTTGTCAAGAACTGGAATATCATCATATTCTCCTAATTATGAAGCACTGGCCAATGAAATGCAATGCCAAAGATCACACTAACTTACATATATTTAAATTTTTATATAATGTATAATGTAAACTTTTAAGTAATAAAACATTTGATTATAATGTAAACTTTGTATGTATTCATTTAACAAAAGAATTCAAAAAATTTGCTTGAAAAAATGGATGGTGCCCGTTGCCCTCTCACTATTTTAGAATGTGCTCTATGTAACAAACAGGTTGGGAACCCCTGCTCTAAGGGGCAACAGCCAAGCCTCAGTTAAAACTTCAAAATTATCACGATCACAACATATATATGAACATATGAAGGGAAACCTATTCACCCCACTCAATTTCTGCTTGACAATGGAGCGCAGTAATTTTATATTGAAGATTTATAAATATAAAATTAAGGTGTATTTCTTTAATACCGTCTCTTGAATTTTTATTCTTTTATTTTAAAAGAATATTTCATTTCTTATTTGGTTATAAAGATGAACAAAATAATTAATAATCTTTATGTAAATTTAACCTACATAAATATTTCTAATTGAACTTTATGACGTCAATAGCTTAGGAATAATATTTTTAGCAAGCAAAGCAGGAAATTGATTGTTCTTATATCATGTTTAGATGTATTTATAGTATGAAGAAGAAAATGGGCAGCTGTCTCTGTGAGCCCATTCCTGTCTGTATTTATAGAAGCATGACCACAAATATCTGCCTTATGGGAGTAAGAAATGGCCTTAGAGCAGTGGTTCTCAAAGTTGGCGATCTCTCCCACTACTACCCCGTTGTTAGGGCTCAGAAAAGCAGTGATAGAAATTTTATGTAATTTCTCAGCATGTGCTTTATATAACTTCTGCAGGCTAAATTCATATTTTTATTTTCTGTTTCTTAAACTTTCTTCTGTACAGGAAAAAGAACTAAATTTTTAATTTGACTTATTTTAATAACTTTTCTCTTTGCTAGATAAACAATGTTGTATATCTAATTTTAGCAGTACACCAAAACTTATCTGCAATGAATCAGCTATGAGTAACAATTCATGGAGGTCCACGGTAATGGATGATGATAATAATAACTGGAGCCGTTTTATAAGTGAGGTTGGGCTATTGCCCTTATCCTGGGACGTAGAGTTTCGTTCTCGTAAGTTTTATTCGAAATCTTGCCCCCGGTGAGGGAGGCTTGGATTTCGGGGAAGTTTGTCATGAGAAAGCATTTTGAGTCTCTGGGGAGGGTGTTCTCCTGCGCGACCCGAGAGGGGGCCCTGTCGGTGGATGCTATTCTCTGGAATATGAGCGGTTCTGCTCAGTGGTGGGGTGCCCGTCACTGACTGGAATCAACGCTGAGTTGAACGGTCTTTCGGCCACTCGTAGGGAGTGGTCCGGGGGATTGCCTAATTTTTACAGATGACGTTACTTATTCAGTAGCCAATGAAGTTTTAACGGAGGCTCGGCTATTGCCGTTACCACGCTATGATTAGAGCTTTTAGTTCAATAATACTCCCATCCACACATTTCTTCAATCAGATAAAGAGTCGAGGATTCAGTCCCCCCCCCATACATGGATTGCCTTCCCTCGATAGAGAAAAGCTGTTTCGTTTATAATCAGACGTGTTCCACCCGTTTACATATCTTCAGGGCTTTATGGTGTTCTCAATCTCAAAGAAGTTTCTGAGAAGTTAGTTGATTTATCTGAGTCGGACTACATCGCCTTAAGAAATAAAATTTTAACTAGACAAATATAGGAACCATTAGAAAACATTTTAAGGAAAGAAAATAAAACGATGTAGTCGATAGTTAGGGAAATAATACTGCTTGGTTATTGTACTCATGAAAAACAGTTTTCTTTCCAATACTGCACATACTATTTTGCCGATATAGCAACAATACGTAACTTGGACGCATGCGCTGGTTTTGAATTAGTGTACAGTAGTAGCTAAATCTCTTCGTTTGACATAATTTAAAATCTTGGCGCTTCTTTCTTGTAGAAATAAAAATTCCAATGAGATTGCTATCCCTGTCTCAAATGGAAGCAGCATTTCCTCTGCAAACTTCCCTGTAAATAGACAAACAAACTGGAGAAGATTTCCAAGTGAAAATGAATAAATTCTTGGCCTTAGTTGACGGGTCATAATTCATCTAATTGGAATCTGATTTGATTTAAATCAATACTGAAGAAGGATTCTAGAAAAGTCCAATTATTATTGGACAAGTTTTCTAGTAGGCTGTTGATAACCATACAATCTCATTTGTATCGATCGATGGCCTACTCTTGCCCATGGTGATATTAGACTGCGATCTACTCTAGCAGATCATGAATTTCAGTTGTTTTTTTTCTATGTAACAGCATTACACTATCATTGACAATGATGGTGTAATGCTGACTGTGCTCTATACGGTATGAGTCAGATTAGTTCTCAGAACAAGAGAAAGGGAAAATGAGCATACTCACTGTTTCACATGGTCTAGCTTACAATTGACGTGAGATCGGATAACAATTACATCATCCACTGGCAATACATGCACGCTGTGCCGAACTTTTCAAATAACCCTAATAGTACATCTGTTAACTGTGTATTGTCGTAATGGATTTTTCATTTTGAGATGTTATAAGCCAGTTTGAGAGAAAAGAACCTCTTGGCTAACTCGCCTTCAGTGGAAATCCTTTAAATTTCCGCACGTTCTATACGGGACGACTGTCTGATGCGGTAAATTGACCATTCTTAAAAGTTAATGTCGTGTATTGCGCACTCAGAACTATATTTCCAATACATCGCTTTTGCGCAAGCCGTTGTGGTAATTATAACAGAACCTTTACCGTTATACAGCCTATCTGTTTCTCACCCATTATGATCTGTGCATTTCATGTTAAGTAAAGGTAAACGTTGCAATAATATCTGTAAGTTTTTGACGGTATGTGTAACAAGTGAAATATAACAATGACGTCAACAAAACAGAAGATATTTATAAGTTTTGATTTACACTTTCTATTACTCACATTTCAACAAATGAAAATATAAGTGACTTTAGAGCAATTCATTGTAGTTAAGAAATATGACACGAATGTCAAATGAATTTACATGTAAAACTACCCACTTTTTGACATCGCTATGACTGGCATATAAAATTCGAGTTACTCAATGCTGAGTAATGTTCATTGACGAACACTACAAATATGTAGTGTGTAATGAGTTAAATAACCAGGTTACAACCTGAAAAATCCATGTCATGGGTGAGGGTTGGCGTTCGACTCCACTGCGTTTCTTGTCTGCTTCAAGCTCGTAGTTTGATAAACCGCCGCTGTTGCTCTGTGGCGCCACTTCTGAGTACGTCTCCATCCTTTGAGTTTCTGTGATATGGAAATACAAAACTGATTTATGAGAATAAATCGGGGATGAGTCATGGACGAGAGATTCTGTTTATAGAATTCAGTTGAATGACAATTCAATCTGTTTTTAATGTTAAATCTTGAAACACGACATGATTTATTCCTTTTAAGAAATAAGATTCTGCCCACGATTAATATCTAAAGTATTTAAGTAGTTCGTGAAACGAACTACGTAAATAACAAGAAACAAATAACAGGAAACTTCCCTTATTAGTTTTTTTAAACTGATCTTAGCAATGTATAATTAAGTTCAGGGTCAGAATGCCATTGTCTATTAACAAGGAAGCCATTTTTCCGTTACCACTCATTTCCAGAGGATTCGAATTATGAGAACAATGCTAGGTTTTTTTTTTTTTTTTTTTTTTTTTTTTTTTTCTTGAGTGAAAACATAACAATAGATTCTATTACGTAATATGTATAAACAATTCGTGGGAATGTTGTTTTTGATATAATCACTATCTAGATATATTTACTAATGTGAACAGTCATCTTCAAAAGAATTAAATCTTGGCACGTGCACTGTAATCAGCTGATCTACTTCAATTTTCCGACATTATCAATACTCTTTCAAGGGCTTCGAACTGTTTTTTTTTTTCTCTCTCTCGAAAAGTATGCAATCTTAGGAATACGTCATTGGATACGTATGTATTTCGTGACCACGTGCCTGGCAGATACTCATGCCAAAAATAATTCTTTCATGACATTGCAATGACAGCTTAAAATAAAGCACCTCCATTTTTTTAAAGACTTCAAGAAGGCTACTAGAAGAAATATATCCACAAAGATTCTTTTTATGTGAATTACATAACAGGAAAGAAATGCTACCAAACTACAATAATCCAAGTCTTCCGTATTTATTAAAGTTCAATATTACTTCCTGCAATGCCAAGACTCGGTTATTACGACTGTACTTCTTTATGAATTTGTTATCTGAGATTTTTGAAAAGAAAGACCTATAAGGAAACTACATTCGTATAGTTGGCGCGTTAGTTTCGATATTTTATCAGTTTATTATTCAATAAATTTTAATATAAGACATTCCCTAAATAAATACAAAAAGGGAGACCCTATTAAATCAGCTATCTTTATGCTCCTGCAGTTTTTTAGCGTAAGTACAATTAGGAATCCTGATAACAGGAAATATCCCTCTTTGAGGCGAAATTATGAATTCCAATCGGACTTAAGGAAGTTAGGATAAAAGTATTGAGTGCTCGAACTGTTTCCATAGCAACGAACACGAACTATTTCGCAGTGAACAATAAGAAACAAATTATCTTTAAAAATCCTAAGGCATCTCTACTGTAGGACAATTGTGTTTAGCAGGTAAGCTACTTAGACGGTTTTTTTAATTTTTTTTTTAAATTTATTTTTTGTTAAAGTGCTTAAATCAAATATTAATACTATTACTTAGTAATACGGTACAGAATGTCATTTTAATAATAGCTTAGCTGTAGAAGCAGCACATGAACATCTTTCAAGTTATTCACCTTGAAATTCTGCCCGTCTATGATCACCTTACATCGTTACATAGTATCGTATGTCCTCGCAGGGTAGACAGAATAGTCCCTTCGGTATTGTTCATTTTAGAAGATAACCCAGCTAATTCCGTCTACTTGAATACGTACGGAGAATTTCTATTATTTAAAACCGAGAAAACAAATATTAAAAATATCCATCTTAATTTAAAGACTTTCCTGATATTTGAAGGAGCTCTACTGTTAATCCCCCCCCCCCCATCTATCAAAAAAAAAAAAAACTTCGTTTGACTGTGAATTACTGTTACTTATAATGAAACAGAAAAGAACTCTTCATTTCTTTAGGGATCTGCTTAAGTATCGTCCACAGACGCGGCTATTCTGCAATTAGTAAAACATTCCAATTGTCTGCAGTTTATGAAACTGTTTGTTGGGAAAGCAAGGTGGGGGGGGTGTCAAACTCACGTCGCCCTCCTAAATGAGTCTCTCAACAATTAACTTTAATTTATTTAAAACTGTTTTAAAGAAAATTATTACTTAAGCGAACGTATGCAATTGATAAACGAGAAAATTGGCGAGGAAGCAAAGTTCTTAAACTTCGACGCTGTTATCTTTTGGGCTATACTATACCAGAATATGTGGGATATCTTGCACATGAAAAAAAAAAAAGGAAGCAGTTTAATATAACTGCCTTCTATTTGCTTGAAAACAACGAATTAGAACTCACTTAAACAGTCTTTTATTTCATATTTTGAAAGACATTAGAAATTGCAACGAAATCCATTTCGGTTCTAGTTTCACGAGCCCGTTTATCTCGTGAAATCAGAGCTACAGAACTGCTGGTAACTTCTGGCGTCATTTGGAGCCTCTGAACAGCTGCTAAATTCGAGAACTACAACATCAGCAAAAAGAACCAGGCGAACGCAGATGTTCTAAGATCAACATTGTCATTTCGAATGTCACTTACGTTGTCATAAACAGTTTATAGCCTCAAACGAAGGCTCACACATGAATTTATTTAAAAAATTATATAAAATGCTTTGTGATTTTTTTGCGTTGTTTCCGGAATGCGATTTAAGTTCTGAATGTCGCTTTCAATCCGAATTCATGTCTGATATCTTTCTAATATCACACTTTTATCATTCACTAATTCTCCGTATCGTTGCCTGCTGTTGGCTAATTAAAGCCTCTGTGATAAACTCGTTACGCCTCCCCCCCCCCCCCAAGGAGAATCGTAGCGATTCACATGAAGAGCGAGCCGGTAACTCTATTCTATTTCATAATTTAAATAGTATTACATCACTTGTCACACCAAAATTTAAAAAAATGTGTTAAATTTATAAAAGAATTTTATTTTAGAAATAAACTTTTCATAACTCTCTTTTTTGCATGCTTAATTAAACTTTATAACTACACCTATTTAAGTTTTAAATACTGAAATTACGTTAAACAAATACTGCAGTGAAGTTGTTAAGACGAGATGTAACGGATCGAGCGGGAATGAACACCTGATTCCCGGAAAAGTCCTTTTTAGGACTTCCAGGGTGACAAATGGCAATGCTATAGCCAATGAAGTTTTAACTGAGGCTCGGCTATTGCCGTTACCCAGCCATGACTAGAGCTTTTTAGCTCAATAACACTCCATCCACACAGATTTACTTCATTCAGATGACGGGATAAAGAGTCAAGGACTCAGTCCATCGCCCAGTTCTTTTAAGAACTTAAGAAGTTGTTAATGATTATTTTGCAATACTTCATTTTGGCTAAGAACAAGCAGATATGGTCCTACCAAAATCAAGCGTCCAACAAAGTTTTTATTTAAGATGAAAAGTCAAACGGCTATTTTTTTCTGGCGAAGTTGATAAATTAAGGGGATAGGGATTTTTATTCCCTTAATTTAAAGTTTTTATTTTCCAAGATAAATTTCAGATCAAGATTTGAGGACGTCTCTACGAGATAGATCAATTGTAGACACTGCTCGACACTTTTTTCCATAGGAAAAACATGCTGCATCAAGTGTATCCGTTCACAGGGGAAGTATTCTGATTGGAATGGCAATCATCTGTAAGTTAAGCCTACAATTAAGCTAATCTAGAAACGTTTGGGTAGCACTTTGTACAGTACTAATCTATCGTATTGTATAATAAACTTCCAATTAATATTTAGGCAGGAGTAATGGCTATGACTTTATCCTATTAACGTACTAATAAAATACATCCTATGCGCTTAGTGTAGACGATTAATTGATTTGTAATCCAATCCTTTTGATAAATGACCAGATTTTCAAATCCCACTGCGAAAAAAAAAAACTAAGTTTCTAGCGGACAAGATACTTCGACGAAACCAGTTTGGAAAAGTGCATTGACCCAAGTAAAAAGTGGGGGGGGGGGATTAAATATCGCAAAGTCATACGGGCCGCTAGTGTTGTACAGGTGCTACAAGTAGTTCATCCGAATTATTCTAAGAAATATTTGGCATCATTATTGCCTAACCGAAGAATGAAGGTGATCCACATATGGTTGAGTCACTAGCATTCTACAAACATGGAATACGTCCTTGAATAACCAGGTTTGTAGTCATAAAAAGCACCGCGGGTGTACTCTAATTAGATTGTAATCCCATAATGCTTACCTATACACCATTATTCTTTTACAAGCAGTTTGTATGCTTTTTTAATGAAACCGTCTGACGGCATAGCGCTTACGGATACATTTTAACCCCAGGCTTGTGCATGACTTGGCGATGTCTTCTCCGCAGGTGATTAATGTACATTGGTTGGCACAATGTTTTGGATGTGACATCAGGACAACTTCTCTGATTACCGTAGCTTAATTTTGTTTAAATGAATTAACCAGTTAAAATTTTATTATATAAATTACTTCTCAGTTTTCGGCATTACTCTTCCTACGGCGTTTAAAACACGATAACCTATTCTGTTTTTAAATGTAAAATATTAGTATAATATACTATTTAATATACGTGGATGATCCTTAGTATGAAATAAATTCGTTTCTTGAATGTTCAGGAAACCAATCAGTATTTCTATAAGTGTAAATTAACGTATCCGATATTCATCTAGCAGGCTACTGGCTTGAATCCCACCTGTGCTTCTCTACAAGTACAGGTGAGCTTGAACGCGCAGGCAATAACGAATAAACACCACCTGCTATGCCCTTTCTGGGTTGCATTCGCTCAGTAGTAAAAGCGTGAAAATGTTATTTATGTCGTAATTATAACTTAATAGTAAATATCAATACTGAGAGTGGATTCCCTTCAAACATAATACACTTAAAATACGTATTCGAAATTATCCATTTTAAGCTCTATTAGAATGTCTTTGCTTAAATTTGAATGTATTTATTCAAACACCAGATGGGGTTTCAGTATTCTTGCTATGTTTATCTTAATATTTAAGAAGAGGACCGGAAGGAAGACGTACCAGAGACCGGAAATACATCCGGTGGGTTACTTCCTCTGTATATTGAACTTCTCAAGAAATCTTTTGCTTGCGTGGCAGCTAAAACAATAAAAGGAAGTTAGAAAATATGAATATTACAATTTTTACATACTCTTCTGTATTTGTTTTTAATAATTAAACGGGATTCGAACCGGTATCTTTCCGATTGGGAGATACGTTGCCATGTACTTGCACATGCGCTACAGAGGCATTGAATTCTCAGGTGAAAATAAGAAAAACAATAAACGATCTGTTCTAACTGACAAGTCTCAACTAAATCCCTAACTAGAATGCAGACAGAAGCTAAGATGGAATGAAATTCACGTCCTTCTGGAAGTTATTCTTTGTAAGCACGTCTCTGCGAACCTTTTCCAAGCATCCCATCAATGTCACTGTCACTTGCACCTGCGTCTATTTTTAAAGTTTAAAGATCAACTGTCTTACTTTCTTCTCGACACTGCAACTTTTTTTTTGTACCACAAGTGGTTCTTTTTACTCCCCCCTCCTCGCGTTCTGTCTGCATTACGTAATATGCAACAACGCTCTTTACTACGTGATGCTTAACTCCGTTGTAATTCATTCCAGACTATTTACTTCGCAATAATAATCGCTGTCATCAATATCGAACAATATTTGAGTGTTTGTAGATATTTTTAATGAACTTTAGTGCGAAAAACTTGGCTAAAAGTTTTTCTCACGGACTTGACTACAGCAATTAACATTCGGCTGAATGTCAATTACTTTAGTCAAATTGGTGGCTTTTTACGGCTTCCGTAGATTGGACTTCTCATTTGCCGTGTAGTTCTAGGAAACGGTCATTAACCCTATTAACTGCAGCTAAGGAATGACATTCTTTTGTCGCAAATATTTCATCAGAACTTTTTTTTCATCCAAGTCTGAATGTTCGCCTATTTAGTGCCAACTTCGTATACACTGTAAAAGAATGTGTCTGCGGGAGGTAGCTAAAAATAGGTATCCATAGTTCACCTTCCTGTTTCTGAACTTCTGCTGCAAACTAATCCTAATGGTAAATGTATTCTGTGAATTGATGGCTTTTTACGGCTTCCGTAGATGAAAATAACAAATAATTTTATGTGAAATAAGCTCAATACAAAACTAGCAAACTATGAAAGAATAAAACAGCGTTATTTCTTTCAACTTCTTTTTTATATTCGAATTTTGCAGTTAAACTAAAGAGAATATTCTTCGAAGTTTTCTATTTACATGTCTTCTAGTAATAAAGAAAAAAAACTACTATTTTTGTACATTACTACCGCAGCTTGTACACTTAATTATTTAAATACCCTTCAGTCCCTTTTTATTTAGGAAAAATGATATACGTCTCGGTATGAATGCTCTCACAGTGATAAGGGTGTGGCTGAACACCACCTCCGATCGCCCAGAAGGCACTGTCTTTTGATTTTTCTGCTAGAATTCAGAAGATTTAACAAGTTGCCACCCAACAGTCCTTTGTACTGATAACAGAACAGTGGCGGTGCAAAAATCAATAGCCATCCAATTACTTAATATAGAGGGCGCTCCAGAAGCTTTCGAAAATTCAAGGAAATAATGAATCTGAATTTAACTCCCGAGGCGAGATCGAACTCTTTCTACAAGTTTTTAGATATATAATCCGCAGTTTTAGCCAATAGGAGGAGCCACTGAAAGTCTCATTTCCGTTTTGTATAAACTTTTATTTTGATCTTGGGTTTCGATGACATTGCCAATAAATCTCACAGGGAAGGAGTTTGTTCGTGAACACTTGCTTGGTTCTTATTAACCCTTCAGCCAGTTGAGGAAAAAAGTTGCTTAGTGCGATATGAAATCGGAAGTTGTCAGCATCATTTCCGGTCGATAAAGAGGAAACTGCCTACACGCGAGTTCATTATCAGATCACTACGTATACCGAAATCCAATACATTACAAAAGCATCAATCAAGAAACCCTTTTTTCACTTAAATGAAAACATTTGCGATAGGAAATTCTAAATCTGGATCGTTTCCAATAAAATATTAAGAGCTTTTTTCTGCTTAATTCATACCGAATTTTCCCATTTAATTTTCTGAAAAGTATCTTTCTTTGAAGGCAATCAAGTAGATCTATTTTTTTTTCCCCTCCCAACATGAAATATTTTGGACCTCACTATTCAGAAGAACATAAAATAACAGCAAACATACGTGTATTGGTTCATATCTTTCTACTAAACTCAATTGACTTCTCAGAGTAATAACATTAGTATTAATATCCTCCTTAAAATCGTACATTATAACTAAAGGAATTGATAATAGCGAAAAGATCCATTATCGCTTAGAAACATTAATTTTCAAGAAACTAACTTCCTCTGACCGCACTCAGACTTCGTATATGGTTTCCCCTATGGAGAGCTGGAAATGAACACTGTTTTTCATCAGTGCACCTGCAGACGCAAATATTTATCCAAATGTCTGTACATGTTTTTATTTTTAGGTCTTTCCGTGCATCTTAAATTCGAAAGTCAGCATGTTGGCCCACATTTTCTACCTGTTCATACTTCGCACCTCCTTGTACATAGAATTCGTTTGCCCAAAGAGTAACATGAAATGTGTGGGAGTAGTGCCAGGCTGATGTGATGCCAGAATAACACTGCTGTCTTAAAATACTTCCCTCCCCCCGTAGCTCAGATGGTCGGTCCCCTTCTTTGCTGAAAGACGGCCTTGATGATAATGTCGAAACCTTCATACACATCTCATGTGATGCCCACACATTGTCTCCAGCCGAACCTAACCTTTCACATTAAAATCTCCTTCGTATGACCCTTTTACGCGTTGATGAGGAGAAATATACACACACTTGTTTCATAATTCTGATGGTTCGTCCTTTTATACTATTCACGGTGTTCAGTTTAGCCGTCTCGGCTGTGTTTTATTTATTTATTTTTGTTAACCTCCGTAATAGGAATGGCGCCGTAGAATTCCGATCAATAGTAGCACAGAAGCTGCGGAGAAATGCCGTATGGCTTACAATATAAAGCGTAACGATTTTTGCACACCTACACTGTTTCATTTTTACGTATAAATGACTTAAATTGTAAAAAAAAAAAAAAAAATTATTAACTGATCTCTTTAAGTATTGCCTCTAGGATGGGCGAGAAACTACGTTTCAGGAAGCGTGAGCGTTGCTATGGCAAAACATGACACGCCTGAGTTGAAATGAACCATGACGTCATCCACAACAGTGAGGAGAAATTTTAAGCTTTGGTAGTTCATCGTCCTTACAGTAGCAAATAAGTTATATTGAAGTTGGTAGTGAAAAAAATAGTCTACCCTTTATAAGTGACCAAAGACGATTTCTTTTGGCGTTGACCTTCAATGTCCTTTCCTTGTGAAGATGCCAAGAAAGTGTTGAAATTCTATACACAACGCGACAGGTGATAAATTTTACGCCAACAAGAAGACATCGAATTTCTACTT
The DNA here is from genome assembly GCF_054136105.1 of Typopeltis vanoorti. Classification (NCBI taxonomy): domain Eukaryota; kingdom Metazoa; phylum Arthropoda; class Arachnida; order Uropygi; family Thelyphonidae; genus Typopeltis; species Typopeltis vanoorti. Next base: position 14,775,891 of record NC_143572.1, on the reverse strand, counting down.
CACTATATCCCGGATATTGAATAATATATATTTTTTTTTCACCAGCATTATTAGATCTCACTAATGCAAACGCCTTTTTTTATGACGTAACAATGATCGCTATCAACAATTCGGTGATTAATTTAAATGAAAAACCACTCGCTAAATCAGTAGTAATAATCTGTTTATAATATTTATGTAGGTTGCTAGACGGGCGTGGTTTAGAATTTAATAATTAACTTATGAAACCAATATTTAACTACTAATTAACTCTTTAGAGAAGCCTTGGAAGCGGAATCAGAAGATGGATTTAAAAAATGCCTTTTGTACTTCATGATGACGCTACCATTAGTAAATATGAACTTCGTTAGCCATATCATACTACGTTCCCATAATCCCCCACCAGAGATCGATTTGCCGCTTGACGATCAATAGTTCAGTGACCACTGCGAAGCAGTCGCACTTTTGGGGACATCAGGAAGAAACATTTGTGAATTAGCAAAAAAAAAAAAAAAAAAAGTCGTCGAAGAAAGAACGCTTCGGTGCGCCACCTGTTGGTAACTTTCGAAACCACTTCAAGACTGACTATATTAAGATGACCCAGACTAAGCACACACTTAAATTACTCTCGTAATTTAAGTGTGTCCGTATCTTACATAAAAATGCTATCATTCGTCCGCCATTTAAAACCCAAGTAATTTCACATTGACGATATCAACAGACATTTCTGTAAAATAATCCACTTCATACTCTATCCAGAAGATCCGTTGTTATGACAACAAGTGAAATAGACAATGTTTCCAATCATGCGATACCTTTTTATCAACAAGTCGCATGTTCTTGAATTCTCGCGTGACGTTGTTGGAACGAAATATAAGCAAGTGCGATCATTATTACGTCACAGAGCAGGTCGGGACAAAAATAATTGCGATAACAGCGCAGTAATCGACCTGCTGACATAACTAGTTTTTTTATGTGTCTGAGAAGGATATATATAACCGGACTAAACCGGAAGTGGTTTGTTTACATAAGTTATATTATTAACAGAATTGACTGTTTGATTGTTTAGATCGTCAATGAATTTAGTGCTTGGAGTTTGTATGCAAGTGGTTTTTTTATAGTCTTCTGCATATATATTTATATAGGAGGGATTTCGCGTGTAATTTTCAGGATTTCTTGTCTTTTTTTTTTTCAGATCTTTGGCGATGCTGCTTTCGCCCAGGTAGTAGTGGAAGGGAGAAAAATTGGCGCTCATGTATTTGATATCACTTTTGCATGGGGTGTCGGTGTCACTCTTGGAGTTGCTACCGCTGGAGGACTTACAGGTAAGAATCCTTTTTTTCCCCCTTTAATATACGTATGTCGTTAAATGAGATTTTTATAGAATCTTGCTAGCAAGATTCTATAAAAAAAATCTCCTATTCTTAACATCCCTTCAATCGGAATTTCCTATTCTTGACATCCAGACACAACAGTCTTTACTAACTTTCTTAAAATCGTGGATGACGGCCAATGAATACAGTCTACGATGAGTCTCATTCACCCACGTTTAGTTAATAGCGTCAGTGAACTACACCGTTTCAGTTCTAACAGATTCTTGGCATCCCAAGTCTGTTACCAAAACAAGAAAACGAAGTAAGTAATCTGACAGTTAAATACTCTATAATATGCATTTACTGAATTAAATAAGCAGTAATTTCTTTTTTCCCCACTAGGTGGCCATATTAATCCGGCTGTCACTCTAGCCTTAGCAACTCTTGGTAAGATGCCCTGGAAAAAGGTCCCATTTTTTATTCTTGCACAACACCTTGGGGCATTTGTGGCGTCTGCAGTTCTTTTTGTAACGTATTTGGGTAAGTGATCTAGCGTGATTTTATCTTATTTAGTTTTAGAATTACTTTCAAGTATTTCAGGTTAATTTATTAGTTTTTGCTAATTTCTAAGTTAATACTGATTAAACTAACTTTAATTTTTCTAATCAATAATTAAAAATGGAATTCATAATATTACAGACAAAAGCGTATTTTTAGTTCTTACAAAATTTTAATTTTTTTTTTTTTGTAAAAAAAATTCTATTTCATCTTTTTGCAGATACTTTGAATCATTATGATCCAAACCGAACAGTAGATGGAAGCACTAGAACTGCTTTAATATGGGCCACGTATCCAAGGGATACCGTATCAATTGGAACCTGTTTCCTGGATCAAGTAAGTACATCCTTCAAGTTGTTAGAAAAATAAAGTGATAAATTTATTTTCGTTCTTTTTGTTATTAAAATGCAGTATTCTACGTTTAATTTCCACTATTCTAATCACTGCGGCGCTGTGGTTCTTTATGTTCATGAAAATATTTATTATTATTATTTATTTATTCTTGCTACTACGATATATACAAAACAACTCATAAAAATTGATGTAATTCGTTACTTGTATCATTTTGGTAATTTTTATTAACAATACTCAATTTAAATACGCCCTTAAGTCATCATTATTACGTCATCACCATACACGTATTATAACAAAAAAAAAAGTAAAACGAAATATCAACTGCTTCACGTGCCTGCAATTTCTGTGCAACTATCTACATTGTTACGAAATAAGCATGAAAACTCATCCACGTGAAACGCCTTCTGTACAATCACGTGTGCGCGCTTTTACATCAAAATATGATTGTTTTCTTTTAAACTATATTGGCTTAATTTAGCTGTTATGTAAGTATGAACTGTATTTATTAAGAAGTACTTTCGAACTGCGTTTTGATAATACTTTATTTTTTTCTGACGTGTTTCAGATCGTAGGGACCGGTCTATTGATGTTCACTGCGCTAGCGACCATTGATCCTCGAAATACCAACATCCCTAAGTACCTACACGGATTGATATTAGGATTCATGATCTGTGCCTTAGCCATGTGCTTTGGCGTGAATTGCATGGCTCCACTGAATCCTGCTAGGGATTTTGCCACAAGGGCGTTCACGGCGATTGCCGGATGGGGATCTATAACGTTCAGGTAAGTAGACCACACCGCTCACATGTTGAGATATTTTACAGTATAATCACGATGTAAGAAAACAAATATTCCTGATTTGCAAGTTCATTAGAAATACATAAATGCTGGTTTTCTCTGTAGGATATTGAAATTCTAAACTACACGTATCCCTTGATAAAAAATTAATCCCCGATGTTACTGCGTATATCAAAATCGCGTTAATCAAATCTAATAATCAATGGTAAAAATTACAATTCGTCCATGATCAATTACTGTATTAATAATTCCTTTTATATGGTACTCTTTTAGGAAAGATAAAAATGAATTCAAGGTAAATGTTTGCTAAACGCTTTAGTTACTGCATTTTTTTATTTTACATAAAAAAAAAGTTATCAAGAGTCGTTTGAACAGTTTTTTTTCCTATCAGCAAAATTCTAGGATAACAAGCAAAATGACTCTGTAGGCTTCGGCAAACAAGCATTCTTCGATGAACAATTGGATCCATGTCCATTACTTGCTGCTTAAGCGATCCTAAAATGCGAAATATTCCATCAAGTTCTTTGATTGTTATCTCATCAACAGGATTTTGAAAACAACCTAAGTTATTAGCGCATTCTGCAAAAGAATGTTTTTCAAACAGCCGTCATACAACTAGAATACACTTGCTCCCACGAGTCATGAATGTGTTTCAATTGCGATTTAGTGTTAAAATTTGTCCAAAATTCTTGGAGCCTAATCGCATTTTCTCCCGTTGTTGTTTCTACTGCCTTTGAGAATGTCTTAAGAAAATAGGCTCTGAAAGTTGCAATGATGTCCATGGGTTGCAGCAATGATGTCGTATTTGGTGGAATTTTGGTAATTTTAAAGGCGCGTTAATTAAAACTCTTGCCGCTTATCAAGGAATTGTCGCAATTAATTTGGCCGGCTTAAGTAAGGGATACTTGTATTACTTTGGGAATAATACCTGGGCCTGTAACTTCCGGTATGCTCCACACTGAAATGAAAGCAGACCGGAAGTCAAAGCATACTGCGTTTTATTTAACCATGCCCTTTGAATGCAATGAGGTAAATGGATTCGAATCCGGTCTAAGATGTAAACTTTTTTCATTAAGAGCTTTTCAAAGGAAAACAGGTTTTACACGGGAGGTGGAAAAGATTATTTCCTCCCTGAAGCTAGTTTTTCTCACCCCCCCCCCCCAAAAAAAAACGAGAATAAACACACTCATTGATACAGACGGAGTTAACGCTTCCTGACCAAGCTGGACATGCCTCTGAGCATATGGGATAGTGAAGGAGAGTATTTTAAGACCTGCAGATTATATTCTTCAGAAATACATAAAAAGAAAGATTTTTTTTTTTTTTCAAAAGAAAAAGTAACTAACGAAACGAAGATTTATCCTGAGAAAATATACCATCTTTTCTAGATTGTAACAAATAAGACTAGGAGGGAGTGAGATATGAATTTTGCCCGGATTGAAATTAAGGTTATCAGCAACCCTTTTGAACAGTTCGTAGATCGGAATTTATGGTCAGTAGAAGTAGATAATCTATAGGATTTGGTCGTTTGTGTAGCATAGGATGTGTCATCAAGTGAGAAAGACGAGTGCCTTGAACAATGCCTAAAAAAAACCTTAGATTGGTGGGCATATATAGAATATCACACTACAGAACATACACTACGTTGGAATGAATAATCCTAAATTTTCGTTGCTAATGCAAAAAGTCATCCGACAGTCTTTGAATGGCAATTTGATCGTAAATGATACTGACATGTGCATAAATATGTAATTATTAAATTTATGGAAACTAGGGTTTTTTTTTAAAACAAAAGTTACGTCAAACGGAATCTTTTAGTTGGACAGAAGATCAATAGTCTCAAATGATCGCCCCTTAACCCAAAATAGAATCAGTATTAGGAACCTTATCCCATGAGAACAGTTACGGGAGCTGGAAATGGTGGAGATCAAAAAAGCAGATAACAACAAACAATTTGGCTTTTTTAATCAATTTGTTTTCTCGTCAGTGATTCAAAATAAACTTTTGTCTCGTTCATTTTAATAGTTGGGAAAGTCTGTGATAGTATTTATATAGTAATTTTCTTGTATAAAAATATTATTAAAAAATTATTTGTTTTTATTTTTATGTAAAATTTATATTTATTTAAAGCATTCAAAAATTTTTAAATTAAATACGAATACACCTTTTTAAAAAATCTATATCGTGTGCTAATTAAATTGAAAACCATTCTTGGTTTTTAATTTAATTAGCACACGATTTAGATTTTTCCAAAATCTTTTTGGAAAAATCTAAAAAAAAGTTTCTGAAATTTAATTTCAGAAACTTATTTTTCTGAAATTTTTGCAAACTTAATTATTACTGTATTGGGTACTCTCTGATTAGATATAATATCCATTTAGTAATACATTCTAGACGGTATTCTCAACAATTTGTTGAGCTGTGATATAAAATCCAAACACGCAAGATTATCACACTATAGTGCATTAGTATCACGAATGGCCTGAGATTCAAGATAATTTGGACACCATGTTCGAGACAAACGTTTTTCCAATCTGCCGCAGGTCTTCAAAGAACAGGGTAATAGTCACATACTAGACAATGAAATTCATTACTACCTGAAGATAATCAAATGTACATGGTATAGTTAAATTAATCTCTTGAATACATCCAGAAAGAGGTATCATGAGATAAATTTTACCATTTATGTATTTAGGAAGAAACTGTTATGAGTATTTTTTTTAAAAAATACTTTTCTGTTTATCAAGTTGTATCATCGAATAAATTCTCACCACTCCCTCAAAAACAGCTGTGACAAAAGTATTAAAATATGGGCTATGAAGATCATTAAACCAAAGGCCGAGTTGGTTTCCAAAATTCAAGAAAGACGTATTGTTAAACTTGAAATGGCATTTCAAAATTTCATTCTAATATTAAGTTTTCAAAATATTTCTCACTTTGGCATGCGTAGCGATGGCCAGGAATACCATTAGAAGAGTCACTTAGGAGTATTTGATAATCCTTCCTATGTGAAACCTAGGCTAGGCGGTCATGGGACAACTAACCTACTACGAATGTACCGATCTTAATCATGGACTAGTTTCGTTAAGAGTTTTGTAAGGTATTTGCTGACGCAAATTGTAGGGGGTGGGGATATACCTTACACTCAGAATAAAGATGTAAATGATTGCAATATCTACCAACCTGGTTTTCCCTTTCAGTCGCTTTCCGACCGTAGGTGACATTGTAGGCATTGCCCACAAAGTATTCCTGGTGAGATTTTTACAGGGTAGTTCACCATTGTTTCCCCCAATTTTATCCCGGCTCAGGACTAGCATATGGATGGGACGTATTCATGATTGTAATCCATGTGTGTACACGAGGCCAGCTTACACATGGATTACAATCATGAATACGTCCCTCTACCTCCGTATCATGAATACGGAGGTAGAGGGACGTATTCATAACCCTCTACCTCCGTATGAGACCGGATAACTCGCCTTTGGTCGAAAGAGACCAAATAAAGGTTCCTCACGTCACTGACGGGAGTCGAACCCAGGTTTTTTTCGACAAAAGGGCTTCGAAAGAGCAAAACTCATCCTAGAAGGTATTCTGAAAATAACGGCAAGGAAGTAAAAGCAATCTACTACTCCTAGTACCGTAATTCAAATATTTTCTTGCTTACGTTATCTGAGTTTGAGTTAAAAATAACTTAGACTGATGTTGAGTTACACAAAAAAAGAAACAAAAAAACGAATATTATCTCCCCCCCCCCCCAAATATCTCCGATTAGTGGATTTGGATAACATTGCCGATTTGGTTTTACTCTCCAACCAGTTTGCGAATTTTAAGTGTTTTGATCTCTAAAGCAGGGGTTCCAGATTACGTAATAAAATAAAAATGAATAAAAATAGAAAAAAAAAGTCCTTACCAGACCATAGTTAATATACCATGGGTTTGTTTCTTCGGTGGAAGTTACATAAACACTTAAAGATGTGGGTGAGAGTGAACGGCCTTTTTTTGGGGGGGTCTCCACCTACTCTGAAATATAGTGATGAAGCACAAGGGAAGATGCCGATCTAATCTCGTCTTAAAAATCGTTCAAAGAAGCAATAAAAGAGGATATCAATGATTATCAATTGATCTTTAAGCTGCAAGAAAAATAAAGGGAATAAATAAAATTAATCCAAGATTCTGCTCAATTTATTATTTTATTGTTGCAAATATTAACGAACCCTGCATATATTTCAGCAATTTGTGCACTGAACTTCAAAGGTTTCCTAAAAGCTGAGAAAGAATTTAACTTAGTTTCACTGAGACTTCTTTTATATTCAAGTTATCTTTAATTCTATAAAATTCTGGTAGATATTTCTTTCACTGCCGAATTGTGAGAATTTTATTAGGAATACTCCAGATTTTATAATTTCAATAACAAAGAATTTATGAACGGAAAAAATCAAAATATTATAAATCTTTCGGATTAGAAGTCATTTCAGTCGAAAAGACATTTATAACCATTAACGCTACTGACAGGATGGGTGAAGCACACGTGCTTTTCATATTCCCCTTTGTATATTAAAGAACTTTATTTTGTAATATTTTTATTTTCACATAAACTAACAGAGAAAATTTGCAATAACTTTAGAATGCTATAGTATTGCATAAATTTAATAATATTTAATTCCCTTTTAGCCAAATTTCATGTTGTAATTTTATCACTTGAGTTCGGTTTCACTCGCAGAAGAAAGCGTTTTCTGAACATAAACAGTAGCGGGTCTTATCCCGCAGGTTTCATTTCTGCTAATTGAGTCTTTTATATGACGAAAATTACTTAGAACAATTGTGTTCTCCTATAGTTCTAGATTAATTTTGAAATTGTTTTTGAGATATAATTGAACATGACTTTTTGCTCGGTTGTTTCTAGCTAACACCATATTTAAATTCACATAAATATAAGTCAAAAGATTCGGACTTACCATGATTTTTTTAAGAGAATGGAATCAATCGACCGTGAGATGCGGTTAGATTGATTCAATATGAGATGCCCATATAGGGTAACGGATGGCAATGCTGAACCAATGAAGTTTAACTGAGGTTCGGCTGTTGCTGTTATCCTGGGTAAATGAGTTCGCTCTCTTAGGTTTTGCCATAAGGGAGCACTTTGAGTCTCCGGGGAAAGTGTTCTCCGGCACGGCCCGCTGAGGGGTACTTGCCGGTGAATAAATGAGTTCGCTCTCTTAGGTTTTGCCATAAGGGAGCACTTTGAGTCTCCGGGGAAAGTGTTCTCCGGCACGGCCCGCTGAGGGGTACTTGCCGGTGAATAAATGAGTTCGCTCTCTTAGGTTTTGCCATAAGGGAGCACTTTGAGTCTCCGGGGAAAGTGTTCTCCGGCACGGCCCGCTGAGGGGTACTTGCCGGTGAATTATTTTCCTCGGGATATGAGCGGTTCTGCTCAGTGGTCGGGGAGCCCGTCACTGAGTGGAACCAACGCTGAGATTAGGACGGTCTTTCGCCCACTATGGAGTGGCCTACAGATCGTCCGTATTTTTGAGATTTCACCTTTACTTACATAGTCGGTGATTGATTTTATATGAGATGCCCATATAGGGTAACGGATGGCAATGCTGAACCAATGAAGTTTAACTGAGGTTCGGCTGTTGCTGTTATCCTGGGTTAACGAGTTCGCTCTCTTAGGTTTTGCCCTAAGGGAGCAATTGAGTTACCGGGGGAAGTGTTCTCCGGCACGGCCCGCTGAGGGGTACTTGCCGGTGAATTATTTTCTTCGGAATGAGCGGTTCTGCTCGGTACTCGAGTTTCACTGAGTAGAACCAACGCTGAGATTTGGACGGTCTTTCGCCCACGAATGAGTGGCCTAGAGACTAGAGATCGTCCGATATTTTTGAGATATCACCTTTACTTACACATACGGTGATTGATTTTATATGAGATGCCCATATTGGGTAACGGTTGGCAATGCTGAACCAATGAAGTTTAACTGAGGTTCGGCTGTTGCTGTTACCCCCTTGGATAATGAGTTTCGAGAGTTTGCTCTCTTGAGGTTTTTGCCTTAAGGGAGCAATTTGAGTCTCCGGGGAAAGTGTTCTCCGGTGAGGGGCTTTGTCGGTGAATTATTTTCTTCGGAATTTGAGCAGTTCTGCTCGGTGGTCGGGGAGTCCGTCACTGAGTGGAACCAACGCTGAGATATGGACGGTCTTTCGCCCACTATGGAGTGGCCTAGAGATCGTCCGAATTTTTGAGATTTCACCTTTACTTACATAGTCGGTGATGATTAGTACCCTTGGAGGGTAATGGATGGCAACGCTGTACCCAAAGAAGTTTAAACTGAGGCTTGGCTATTGCCGTTATCCTCCTGCCATGATCAGAGCTTTAATAGCTCCATAACACCTTATCCCTACACTGTCCTCTACAGATAACGGAGAAGATGAAAAGCATTCTTGCTTCGCCCCTTTGAGCCAGTCCTTATAAGGATTTTTGAAGGAAATATCGACAATTTTCTTCTGCTTCTCTCTCAATTAAGCAAGGTTTGTGTTTTTAACGAGTATCCTCCTGTCTTGGGCTGTAACCACATCCAAGTTCATCCTCAAATCTTCCACCACCTCCCTTCTTTGGCCGCCGCCCTTCTTCCCTGCACATCCATCTGCATGATCTTTCTTCTCACATGTCGACAATCAGTGTAGATATTTCTTTATAATAAACTTTCTAATAAAATATTAGTCGTTTGGTGACAGACGCATTCCATTGTTAAGTTACTGGTTTCCATTTAATGAAAAACAAATTTAAACCATTCTTTTCTGCATTTATCTTTCGCGCAGCGTGTTGAATTCAAACTCCTTGAATAACTTCCAGAATATCGTTTATTTTTTGCAATGTTCTAGGTCTCCTTACCTTGTTATCTTTTCTTAATTTTCTAAGCACCATTTTGCCTATCATTACCTACTTGCTTACCAGGAAATGAAATACCTTGTGCATTATTACTGCTGAGAAATAGAATGGCCTTTTGACCTTCAATCATCCATAGGTTTCTTAGTAGCATCATTAGAATATGTAATTAATACAATGAATTGCTTTTCATGGAAGCATGGGCTCCACAAGTACACTATTAACTCTGCCGGAAGGAGGTCTCTTGATGCATGTCATTTTGCACAAAAGAAGGAATCCCATTAAGAAATAGCACAGTATGCAACGTCTCTTTGACGTTTTCCTTTCCTGTAGTTTAGTTTACTTGTCTAATTTGAACAGCGACTTCATTCTCTGTTAATTCAGAGCAACCTGTCTGATATTAGTTTGTTTCAACGGTCGACAGTTAAATGATACAGGAAGGGTGATTTACTGGTGAGTAACAGAATTCTTCGGGGTTGTTAAGGACAACTTCAGGAGATGTGGGGGGGGGGGGAGAAAGAGAGATTCGATAACCGCGCATGAAACTTATCGTTAGCTTTTCCAGATTGTACGCTGGCAAACTGAATAAAGTAGGCATTAATAATATACCTCGTTACGAAAACAGATTCCGGTAATTAACAAATCGGAATCATACCGGATTAAGTCTTACAACATGTGCAAATCGAAGTTTTTATTTTTGGTATTAAGTACACGAAGTATTCAGGTAAACTTCTCTGAATGAGTATGGCTTGCTGCTACGTGAAGCAGATCTAATCAGAGAAAATTGATTCAAAAACAAGGCTCTGAAAACAAGAACATGTTTTGGTAAATAGTGCGCGACACTTGAGAACTTGATGGTAAAGAATTTGTGCTATGAAAAAATAGTTTCCAAAATGTAGTACTCAGAATGAAAGTTGAAACATAGATATAAATATAATAACTAAACAAATTACTTAAGAAAAATAGATGCGATTTAGAAAACAATTTTTCGGTTTATATTTACAGTCACAGCTCCCATGAAGATGGGCATTCAGAGGTATATGTGCAGTTGGTTCCTTTTGCAAGGGGATATGATTAGGAAATTAGAGATAATATGCAATTAGAAAACACGCATTGACCTCTAAATACCTACCCCCCCCCCCTTTCTATTTCACAAAAATACGGAAATAAATGCACGATTTCATCTAGAAATATGCATTCACTTTTAGTTTTGATGCGAGCCATGATCGTAAATATAAGTCAATTTTTATAGTCACGGAATTTTTTTTTTTGAAAATATTAATTTAACAAATAAATGTATTTTCACTGTTTCAGGAAAAAATCAAACTAGGATTTTCTTAAAGTATTAGAACAGTAAAATACAGTATAATCGTATTTGCATGCATATAGTGTCTGAAATGTTTAACTTTAACAGCTTCGTTTATGATTTAAGTTTCTCATATTGCAAAATATTGCTTCTTATGTATGACGCTATCTCATTTAAATATTTAATTTTTTTTCAGCTATCGGAACTACAGTTATTGGTGGGTCGGCGTTGTTGGCCCTCACTTAGGTGCCATAGTTGGTGGGTGGTTGTATTATCTTGGTATCGAGTTACATTGGCCTGATCCGGAAGACGATGGAGACATGGCTCTAGAAGGAATGAATGGTAGGAAAGGCCCTAAGTAGAATTGTTAGTATATTTCATTTTCATTCCGTACAACACTAACACACAGACTAACAAGTAAATCGGATAGATATTTAATTTTAACACTGTGAAAATGTGTGCATTGGTGAAAGAGAAAATATATTGGAATTTCAGGGCAGTATCACATGCTAAGATTAAAACTAAATATGTGCCTATTGAGCATATAATGGAATACATCATTATGGCACGAGACAGTATCAACTAACAAATAAGTCCCCATAAAACATTAAAGGAAAAAGTTTGACCTTCCCCCCACAGGGCCGGAACTATTGGTCATTCATCATCCAATTCTCCATGCGGGTTTCTATGACTCATATTTGTGTCAGTTTTTGAAAAACCTGCTGCTCAGGTTAAAAATTTTCTGAAAATTATCTTACGCTTCAAAGGCATGTATATTTGCACGATGCACATACCCTCCAATGAATTTAGAAACGCGTGTTTAATACTGTGTTGGACAACGTTTAGCGACTGCCACGATCCTCTTCAATTCTCGCGCATAGTTCGGTGAGATGTGGATCGGGAATAGCCTTCATTAAATGTTTCGTCCATTGCTATGAACACAGGAGGTTCTGTTTGTCAGTACAAGCGTTACAGACGATCTCGTTCCTGACAGACTGTCTTAGGACCACAGTTACTCCCTCTTAGACAAGAAATATGGGTTATTTTTTCACTGACTAAACACCCGGGATATCTCGCCTTTTGAGAAACCAGCCAGCTCTGCTGATTTCAAAATCCAGCCAGATGGGCACCCCCCCCCCTCAATAAGCCGTTTATCGAACTCCGAAAGATCCTTTGTTTTTCCCATTGTGATCAACACTATTGACGATTACTGAGCAGCAACATCCTAGAACACTCGGTGACGCACGTGACCAAGTATTTTGCATGAGCACTGCGTAAGTAAGGTTTACGTACATCTACATAAAGGTTTCTAATTTAGTGGTCAGTATCCGAACTCATTTATATCCAAATGTTGCAATATATTGCCAAATTGTGGGGCGAATTAATCTTGCAGGAGCAAGAATGTATTGTAAGTTGAAATTCATCTTGCTCCTGATGACTCCTATGGGATTCAACGCTAAAAGCATGTTCCACGATGATACAATGATGATATAACAACTCGCGGATTAAAAAAAAAAAAAAAAACTGTACCCTGTGATGCGTATTAGCAGACCTGGCCAGAAACAATTTGCTAGTGATACTGTTAATCAGTATGAGCTTGATTTGAAGTGGCCATTATCAACCCTGTTAAGATTATCTATATTTAAACTTTTATGTCTTCCCACTCTGCTGATCAAATATTTTAGCATGCGCCACCTAAAAGGATAACCTCGGATATCTACTACGAAACAATAGCCATGACACGTGCACACACAACACAGTTATGTGAATGCTTGTTTATAAGCTATCCATAATTACTAGCCTTTTAAATAATTAGTTAGATATAATTTAGTAATAAAATGTTTAGTAAAGCATGAATTAACTAGTTAATTATGTAATGTTTGCTTCTGATAATGGAAAGTTACTCATGACCTGGTTTCTGTGGGTTTAACTTCCTGTCTGGGGCTCTTACGGTGTGGTGGGTAGAAAACTAGAGTAGATCTATGCTTGCTTGCCTCATTACTAATCTTTAATAAATTTCGCAGAGGATTCAAGTATGATTGTAAAGCCACCAGGAGTGAACGATGTAGGATCTGGAGACATGAAAAGTAAGTGCGTAAGAATCTTGCATCCCCACCCCTATCATTCTTTACTTTCTTTCCTTTAAGTATTCTATAACGTTAGGGTAGCTTAGAATATTTGAGATATTATAAATGATCTCCTGCATGTTGTAAAATCTCTTTTTTCGGGTTTGGGAAGTGCAAAGACTTCAGGTTTATTTTCTTTCCTTGGGGTGTTCTTAGATTTCCTTTTACCTCAGTTTTGCTTTTCTTTATCTACAATATATTTGCTATTATCTATTTTCTAGCATAACTATTAATTTAAATATCAGAATACAATATTTATTTTTAACTATCATACTTATATACACTTTTCTTTTTCAGCACGAAAAAATCGCACGGCTGTCTAAGGTTCCTATTAGAATCCATCCATTTGATGTTCATCTGAAGAAGAAGAAAAAATCATCGCAGATATTGAAGATTTGGTATTTTTCCGCCGTGTGATTTTTTTTTTTTTTTTTTTTTTTTTTTTTTTTTTTTTGTAAGAAAGTATGCTTCTAGATGGAACACGAGGTTTGAGTATTGTTGCAAATACTCTAATTAGGAAATATAAACTAACCTAGTGATGCCATCTAAGAGAGACTTTCTGAAAAAAAAAAAAAAATGTGCATTTTTGTATTAAACTTGTGTGGCTGAAATGTCTAAAAACTGTTCGCCATTTTAAAATCTATTTTGAAATAGTAAAGCCCATTTTAAACCATTTTGTGTACAGTCGTGTAAACCATGTTGTAAAGTATTACTGTTTAGAAGGCACTATTGAAATGTATTTAATCCCTGATGCAAAAATACGGGATATTAACTATAGTTTTGTATAGATATCGTGATAAATCTATTTCTGTATGTTTTGTATCTGTGAACTCCTGTAGTTAACGCTAGGAGTTATATTAGAATTTGTTTTGGATATTTTATTACTTAGGAACTGAATCATGTTTGTTATTTCAACAATTGCACTTTAGTTATGGTAAGGCCGCTGAAGAATTGCAATACTTGTACAAGATATATTGCTAATAAAACAAGGAATCAAAATGTTTGTAATATCACGATAACTTTGGAATTTTTTACACGATTTATTCACATGAACAAAGTTTTCAAAAACTCGTACGAATAAAAAAAAATCTCTGTAATTATTTAAATATTTGAAATCACTATCAAAGATTCATTTGCATATTTAATAACCCGACTAATTTGATTTTTTTTAAATCTAGAAATATAATATATGAAGCATTCGAGTACTAAATTATATTTATAACTAACCCCCACGCTTCAGCTGGCATGATTCGTCGAGTGGTTAGTGTATCCGCACTCTCCATCCAATAGGCTCTACGTTCGAATCTCGGTAATGGCGTGAATGTTTGTGACTGCTCTATGTAGAAAGTACATCTGCTACCCTAAACACTTTTTCGAGCAGAAGGCTTCACTTCCAAAGGGTTTCATTCCACTTCTTTGAAAGGAATGAAACCAAGATGTTCGCACTGTCTTTTTTTTTACAGCTGCAGTCATCAGTGAAGCCAACGAATTCATCGTTCACATGTCGCGCTGATAAGATTCATATCGATAGGTTCTTCCTAATTTGCCTGATAGTGAAAGCTATAAAAAATCTTAACACTTGGAAAGGATTTTACTGAGATGATCTCCTAGTGCGCTATACATGGATTTCATACAATTGAAGGATTTTGGCGAAAGTCAACACTGTCGTGACATGTTGACTCAAGAAATCGACTCTTATGAAACGTATATAAACTATAAATTAAGTTTTAGAGAAAGCCGTATTCTATGCCGATTAACAGGAGTTGTCCCTAAACCTATTTCCTCCTTCTAAACTTCATAATGGAATTATATTTGATCTTTTAAAAGGTGTATAGAGATCTTCTTGCAAAATAAAATAATCTAAACAATACTGGTGTTTTTTTATCAAATCATTTAAAAGAATTTATTTTGTAAATATGTTTATATAAATTATAAATATCTGTCAAAGTTTCCTGCCATTACATTTTGATATTTATATCTGGATAATCTGTACTAATATTAAAGTAGCCCAATATGTTTAAAATTCTATCAAACATACACACAATTCTGGACTAAATTGCATAAAATAACTTTTCATTTCTGTTTTTTCTTTATTTAAAATACTTTGATACAAATATACCCACATCATAGGACCGATTTCTACAGTATAATGTTCATTTAACGTCTAAAGATCATGTACATTGCAAATCAACAATGCCGATTGATTATGACCACAAACCTTCCAAGAATCAACTAGCAAGCAGAACAGTTTCATCAAGGATGCAGTTACGTTTTTTCATTAGAATTTCAATTTCTCAATCATTCTAATCTAAATAGAAATTCATTAAATTTGAATGTGGAGGTGTAGACATAAGAATAATATAAAAAGGTTGCGATGAGAAGTTTTCTTCAAGTGTCTACATAGGAAAGATAAGAGATTTTACGGATCAAAAGAAAATTTCAGATTGACATTAGTGATTTTTATGTAGTGTACGCCGTAGCGGTCTCAAAATGAAGTTCAATAGGATTCATTAATGATAGCACCTTTTTATTAATACAACATGCCTACCTTAAGTAGATGCTGCAGTGTATGTTATGGCTTATATGGACTTTCTAACAATACAGAAGTATTGTTATTATAACAACCCATTCAAGTGTAACTGTAAAACGTAACTGTACCCCATGTATTAATAGCTGTGCAATGAGTTTTCTTAAGTAAGAATATAGGCATCACTTGTCCATTTAAACGATTTGGTTCATGAATAATATGTACACTTAATTTAATTCTCACTTAATCCGATGATGTGATCAACATGAAACAACATGGGGAAAAATTTTTTCTGGGAGAATTTCCAGAAAAATTTTCTCTTTGATGCTTGATGCCACTTTTCCCAAAATGGATCAAAAAGAATGTTAGGTGTTTAAAAATAAATATCAACAACTTTATGTGAGTTGTTAAGACATAAATATTAACACCAGATTCTGCAAAATAGAATTAAATTACAGAATATTTTATAGAAATCAATCTTATTTTTTCTGGATTAGCATGATTTATCTATGCTACTTTCTGTTAGCTTCAATTTCTTACAAAAATTCATTTACCGTTAGTTTTTATTTAAGACCTGAAAAATTTAAGAAAACACATTTTGTAATGAAAAAAGTAATAAATCCATCTGACATGGTGGGATTAAATACAATTTATTTATTTACAATGGCTTCTATAACTTGAATCGTGCAATGACGAAGGGTTCTTTCTTTTTTTGGATTATCTACGATCATTGCCATACTTGATCTACATGAAGAATGCTTATAAAGCGAGCAATGATGATGCAGTACAATCAACCAAAAGCATGTGAAGTTTCCTTTAATTACAGAAAAAAAATCTAATTAATGGAAAAGACAAATGACAAAAATTGATTGCGGGTTGCGCAATTAATTAAATGAATGAATAATCATCCAGAATCTTTAGGAAAAAAAAACAAATTGGAAATTCTGACAGTGATAAACATAAGAGCTTAATTTGCTCATTTTCAGAAGTATCCTTCAATAAATATGATCAAAAAATTAAATTGACTAATAGCGACATGATACTTCAATGAAAATATTAACGAAGTTCTCAACAGTATGGAGACTTAATGACCTTTTCTTCTTGAATCGACGGCAAATACGTAGTTCAGAAAGCAAACGTGTGTGTGTGTGCAACATTCTTACGCGTAATGTTACTGGTTGGATGGGTGAAGAAAACATGCTTTTCGTATTCCCCTTTATAAATACGGGAATACACTCGCCGGCATTTTTGAGGTGCCGTAGCGCTGATCTTATAGGAGACGTGAACGCTGCCCACGCGTCCATACATTCGCCTTCTACTGAGTCATTTTCATAATTTCACTGGCCTGACAGCTGTTTCGAACTGGTTGTTTCTCCTCGGACATCTCTCCGACACTTCGAGTGCCTTAGTACTGAACGAGTGTTTTTTTTTTTTTGCTCTCCTAAGGTTCCTGCCGTTCAAAGGTCTCTGAGGAGAACCAACCAGTTCGAAACAGCTGTCAGGCCATGGAACCTTATTAAAATGGACCAATAGAAGCAGAATATATGGACTCTTGGGCAGCGTTCATGTCTCCTAATAAGGTCAGCGCTACGGCAACTCGAAAATGCGGGTGAGTGTATTTCAGTAAGCTCTCTGGTCAAATTTCGTACGAAACTTGTATAGTTTCTGTATTCGGCTTTGAAATAATGCTGGATTTAATATCCAATTGATTTATATATAATTGTGCATCGCCGAAATGAAGCCTTTGGTTCTTTATTTTAGTAAATATTTCCCTTTGTAAAAGAAATTTTGCGGATGACGCGTTTTTCGAGCTTTATCCCACTGGGATTAGCTGTGTTCAGCTGGGAGTAGAATTGAATTGGGTCTTTTGTATTTGCAGTACTCTGCTTCATTATATAATTGACAGCTTGTTTGATCAGCAGGTGAGGGCGTGCGCTTGTTTTAGTGAAGAACTTTTCTGGTAGAAGGGAAGAGATGTACGTAATGCTGACTTCACGGTGGATTTGCTTGTTGCAAATTAGTCCTTATAAGGACTGGCTTTAAAGGGGCAAAGCAAGAATGCTTTTCATCTTCCCCGTTATCTGCAGAGGACAGTGTAGGGATAAGGTGTTGTTGAGCAATTAAAGCTCTGATCATGGCAGGAGGGTAACAGCAATGGCCGAGCCTCAGTTAGAACTTCATTGGCTACAGCATTGCCATCCATTACCCTCCAAGGGTACTCATTTTAGTCGCCTCGTACGACATGCATTAGCTACGTTGGGACTATCCTTATTCCGGCCACCACACGGAAACTAATTATAATTTAAAGTCGTTTAAGTAGTTAGCGTTCGTCAGATTTTAATTGGAGTATAAGACTTTCAAAAAAATTAAAACATTTTAGGAAAAAAATTCAAAAAAAGTAATAAAATCTATTAAAGTTTTAGAGTACAAAAATATTACATAAAAAATAATTCATAAAACATATTTTTTTTGAAACAATTTAAAAGTGCGTGCAAAAACCTCGCGAGTCATGAATCATCTTGCAGAATATAATGGATTCGGCGTATAAGTAAATTCCTGGAGACTCATAATAAAAACAGGCCCAACATCAAATCTTTCGTAGAAGATTCAGGATGAAACTGGGGATTAAAACTCGATATCCCTTACGAAGTATTTTCCTGTAGTGTTTTTTATTCTTTCATTCTGATCATTATTTGTAAGTATTATCCGTAACAAAGGTCAATGAATGCTCAGTATCTTAATAATGCATTTCGCTTTTTTATTTCAATAAATATACAAATGATCTTAAATACTATTTAGAACTCACTAGGAATAAAGCTACAGAATATTGAAAAAAGAAAAAAAGTGGAAACATTTTTTGGATTTGTCTGCTGTTTTCCCACACCAAATTTCTACCAACTGCAACCAAGCCTAATTGATTTGGTTAGTTTCCACGTTGTTTCACTGAAGATACGAGAGATAACGTTATTCGTATAGTTACCATAGCATCGTTACTATGGCAACTGTCCGTTATCATGGTAACAGCAACCAGTGGCGCACTCAGGATTTAATCTTGGAGGGGGACGAGCGCGCAGGATTTAACCTCTGGGGGGTCCGAATTGCGTAGACGTTTTGCGAATACACACTACACATCGCATACGACCTATAACTGAGCATCTGCAGTGATCGCTAATTCATAAGTAGCACACAACATAAATAAAAAAAAAAATGAATTTTAATTAGGAAAAGATTTTTGGAAATTTTTCTAGTGTTTTTTCCTTTTCTTTGGGGGGTGCCCGGGCCCCTTCCCCCCCCCCCCCCTCTGGGTGCGCCACTGACAGCAACGAATTATTAGCGAATAGCATTCAGGAGAAAGTTCTTTTTATTTTGTGGAAAGATTAATAAATTTCAACAAACTATTTTATGCAAACATGACAAAAAGATTTTTGTTTATATTTGCTTATGTATTCAACGCGTCGTGATATGAATGCTTCATTTACTTTACATATTATTATTTGTTAAATTATCGCGAAAGATATCCATTTCTAACCACATGAATGTTTTTTTTATCCGAACAGTTAACCAAGGCATACAAGTCCGAAAGGACAAAGTCGGAGATCTGGCCGAGGCGAACATTCAAGAAAAGATGAAATACTGACTGTTGTTTGCCGCAAAGGAACGACGCATAGCTACTATTCGTAGTTCACATAACCGAACAATACTTTCTCTTCAGCAGTTATATTTAGAATCATATTCCACTTCACATTTCAAACTCCCAGCGCATGCGCTGATATTATTTATTTAATAAGTCAGAGTTTCAGCTGTATACTTGCAACGTCAAGTAGATTTTTAAACTTCCTTAATCGTGAGTTATACGGTGGGCTAAATAAATAATTTAATTTTGGATTCTTGTATTACAGTACTTACAATCGTGCTGTATTTAAGAATTTATGAATAGTATTTTTCAACCTTTGAATTCCAACTTCGTAAGGAAAGTGTAGAGGAAGTTCCTAATAAGATTTGAGGTAGATTTCGATAAGATTTAAGTAAAGAATGCATCATAATGGTAAAGATTTCATTTTTTTTTTTTCCGGTCTCATCGTTGGCAGCGTGGTTAGCGTATCCACTAACAAGATGTAAGTTCGAATGTCTTAGTGGTCATCGATGTTTGTGACTGTCTTTAGGTGGACGATAAATTTTATCGCTTGGTGTGACACCACCATCCCGCATATTTAAAAGCCTAAAGTGGCTTGGAAAATAAAGTTCGACCTTCATGGTCTAGATCAAGGTTTCAGGATTATATACTTTTAGTTTCCCATTAATGTGCTTATCATAGACGAAAAGTAAATAAATAAATACGGACGTAAAAGACCAATAATTGGACTTTTAAGTAGGCTAAAACATGTTCAAATAAAAGGAGATTCGGGGATTTTATCAAACGATTCCTTAAGAAACACGAATTTTCACCCGATTCTAATAAGTATTTTCAGATCTCAGTTTACGTATAAAACTTGTTGACTGTTTATATATGTACAAATTCTATTTATGTATATGGTAATTAATTCTATCTATTTACAATAATAATTATTGTTGTTGTATGGTTGAAAAATAAAGTCCTAGTTACCAGATGTTTGTATTAATCAGCGATCATATTCATTGCTGCTATTTGGCGTTGAAAATGTACTTCATTCGAACCATCTTTTCCCAAAGCGTGGCTTACATATAGGGACCTGTGCTTGGAAAAAATTATCGGTCCACAGAAAATATAAATATTTAAATATGGTATGTGAGTTATCGATAAATGTGAAACTATCGTTTGTTGAAAAATAATAGCAACAACATGCCCATACACATAGGAAATACCACTTAATCCAGGCCGGTTGCCTAATCGATATAATCTTAATATCATTATCAGCAACAACTACCACCATTGCTCCAATAGAAACAATCAGATCGAGTAGATCAAAGCTTTCTATTTATTTCTATTCTTCCAAATCCTTTCTTCATGAATTACAAATATTAAAAATTTAAAATTAAAAAAAAAATTAAAATTAAACTTGTACATATATTCTCTGATTTAAAACCATACTTTCTCGTTCATACACATATACATGCATGTTACGTGATGTGCTATAAATTGCTTTTAAAAAATGAAATGAAAAGGGAAGAAGTCCACATTTATATAAAATTTGGAAAATAATGAAATGCTATTTGATTTGGCTAAATATGTGGTGCCATCTAGGAAGACAGCACGAAACTATATCCAATTTATTTCATAAAATTAGAAACGGTCTACTATTACAAACGCTCTACAATGGATGGAGCTCTGTGTTTAGAACTACTCATAGAAAAAAGAAGAGAATTTAATTTGGAAACTCATCTTTTGTTTATAGATTACGAAAAAGCATTTGACAAAGTAAAAATATATATACTGTTTGATATATTACAAAGAATAAATATACCTAATATTTTACTACATGCAATATTGAATATATACAAGATAATGAAATAAAATAAAAATAAATGAAAAGTTGTCTGAAAAACAATCTATAAACCAAGGAGTAAGACAGGGGTGCCCTCTGTCTCCAACATGTTTCAATATTTACATTAATGAAATATTAATACAGTGGAACACCTTAAACAATCAAGGTATAGAAATTTCCCGGAATAACAAAATAAATAAGCTATTATTTGCAGATGATCGGGTAATAATATCATATAAAGAAAACAATTTACAAAGAGCAATATATAATTTAAACATTATAGTAGAACAGTTTGGGATGAAAATTTCCATAGATAAAACTAAAACAATGGCATTTTGTGGACAAACTCCAGTTACAAGCAAAATAGTTATTAATAATAAAATAATAGAACAGATAAATACTTTCAGTTATCGTGGATGTGAAATATCATATGAAGGAGAAAAGACAAAATTAAAAACTTCAAAATTTTCACAGATTATAGGCCTGATAAATAGAACACTCGACTCAAATATAGTACAAAAAGAAACACGCTTGAAAATATACAATACTTTAGCAGTGCCCACATTATTATATGGCGGTGAAATTTGGACAATAAACAAACCAACAAATAAACAAAGAATAAAAACAAGTGAAATGAGATTTATGAGGAGAACTGCAAAATACACATTATTAGATCAAAAAAAAAAAAAAGGAACGAAGACATTTTAAAAGAACTAAAAAAAATTAATAGAAAAAAACTAAACAATTATATACAAAAATGGATTGACCATGTAAACCGAATGGCCAACACCCGACATCCTAAACAAATACTAAAATATAAGCCAATTGGAAAGAGAAGGCGGGGTAGACCTCAAAAAGGATATTGGATGGATAATATAATATAATAGACCGGAACAGACCAAGATGTCGTAATTAGTGTTATGATGATGATGCGAAACAGTAAGATAGGTTCAAAAATACGACCACAGTGGCAAGTGAATTTTTAGGAATATACATAAATTTTAAATACTATAAAAACTGTAAAAGATAATATCGTACTTCAAATGAAGGAGATTATTTAGTTTATTGCCTCTTCAAAACAAAAAAACGAACTAGTCAAACATTGACTAGTTCTCAAGTTATTTAGCAGAACATTATAAAACCTTCCCCCATTTTTAAAGTATTTAAAATTCTATGATTTATTACTGCTGCTGAATATATGGAATTTAGTATTTCAGATATACACAAGACAATACTCATATGATGCAATTTTTTTCATACAATTCATTTTAATAGCAATTTTTGAAAATTAAAATTTGTAGAGCCGTTTTAATTTTGGCTTCAACTGGCTCATCTGTAGTTGCAAAATTACGAATGACTAAATAAATGCAGACAATCACTAATCATAAAAAAGGCCATTTTCGTAATTAGCGTTCTTTTATGGTGACGTCATTCATTGTCACAACAATGGAACATAGCACAATTTTTAGTACACAGCAAGCATAATCTTGTTTCCCTGATGTCAGTACTAAAGTGGTCCAATTAAACCAACTAATTTTAATTATTGTAAATTTTAATAGCACTAAATAATGAACTTCATTAAGACAAAAGAGAATTATTATAGTTTCGAAAACAAAAAATATTAATAATAATAATTATAATTATAATTGCATATTGTTTTGCTAATAAAAATGAAATTATAATGAAACTTTTTTCATCGATTTCTGTTAAACGTACGACGCATAATAATGAAAACTACAGTTCTCTAGCCTACCCATATGACGAATAGAGGGCGCTCTAGCATTCCCTCTTAATTGTTCTTAATGCTTAAGCATTCTCAAGAGAAATAAGTTATTGCATAATAATTATAAAACAATTTAATTCATGATTTTTATGTTGCTAATTGGCTACACGTATCTTTCTAACTGCTATAAAAATGAATAAAAAAATAAAAAGAATTGAATTTTTAAATATAAAATAAAAAAATTAAAAATTCTTCATCCACTTGAAGTCCCAATGTACTGTTGGTTGGCAGACATTTTTTCGCCTCTTACAAACGCCTTTTAGAAACGTTAAAAACATGTTTAACATTTCTTTTCAGACTTCTAGTGAATATTTCTCGGAATTTATTTAAAAATTTAGAAAACATCAATTATTTTAAATTAAAATTACATTTAATTATTATAAGTAATAATATTCCTTTATACTTTAAAGTTTATATCTAAATTTATTAAATAAATTAAAGATTTTACAAATACACCTTTTATTATTTAATATCAGTTGATTGAAATAAATTACACGTACCTTTCTCACTAACCAGGATTGATTCATTCAATCCAATATCCTTGAAGGGTAATGGATGGCAATGCTGTAGCTAATGAAGTTCTAACTGAGGTTCGGCTATTGTTGTTACTCTCCTGCCATGATCAGAGCTTTAATTGCTTAATAATAACACCTTATCCGTACACTGTCCTCTACAGATAACGGGGAAGATGAAAAGCATTCTTGCTTCGCCCCTTTAAGCCAGTCCTAATAAGGACTCTCACTAACCAAATGAATTTTTGGTAATTCCACATGGAAATATTATTAGATAGTTCTTCATATATATAATTAGGCTGATCATATTTCCTTAAGACAAAAACGTTACATTAGGATGACAAAAATGGGACATTGGGATGGCAAAAACCGGACGAGGGCTATGTAATATTTTATATTCATGAAAAAAGCAATAAAAGAAAGTTTTATTACATATTACATAAACATTGAATTACCACTATTCTTCAGTGACAGAACCCATACAAAAAGTTAGGTAGACGTAGAGGGGACTGTATTTCGCCACGATCATGCCATGAATATATTTCTCCGATGAAGTGATCTTACGCAGCAAATTTCGGTCTCTTTCGACACCTTATAATAAAGCTTCTCACACGCCATGACATAATTTTGTCTTACAACTAACATAGCCTTCATTGTCTCCTTTGACCACATCCTGTTCATAACAGAAAATATTCTTTCAACAGGTGCTGCACTTCCTGGAAGACAAATAATAAACTCTACAATATTACAAAAGTTTTGAAAGTCTAGGCGGTTGTCGCTCATTTCAGAAAAAATCAGTACCCATCTATCAGATACAGGAATGTTTTCTTTATTCCATGTATCCAACTGCCTCGCAATTATAGATTTTAGGAGGGTCCACTGATCGAATACACGAGTTTCGTCTGTTTCTGTGCGTGTAATGAGTTCCTCGTTCAGGATGTTCTGTATTTCTTTCCAATCAGGCTTCCTTAGAAGCACCCAACTTGAACTTCTCAGTGTTTCCTAAACTGCACTTCCACTTGTTGAAATTAATTTCTCCTGAATCTACTAACATTTTCAGTTGTTTTTTGACTTCAGTAGTTACAAACGCTTCACTTATTCTGGACTATGAATTGTTTACTAGATTTTAAGTGTTCATGGCTACTTCTGTAGCTGAAATATTATATTTTTCAATTAAACTAAGGTATGTTTGGAACGTAGACACTTGATCTCTTGCAAATGACAACCATAATTTCAAACAATTTTCGCAACATGACAGAGCATTTTTCTTGAGAAAGAAAATAAGACCGAAGCTCATCAGACATGCTTAAAATTCTGTCAATTGATGGATCCAAGGATAAAAATCTGGTATTTCCATGCTCTAACAATTTTGCGTAATTGTTTTATGCAAAGTCACACACGTTTTTTAGTTCTTCAACTCTGATTGTATATACATTGAAGTATTTGTATACGTTCACTGCAAAACATTTAATATCAATTGATAAACAGTCGACAGCACACTGGAAATAATTGCGTATAATGTGTCCCCCACAACCAATACCGATAATTCAGTTTCAAGTTTTTGCCACACATTATTTTTGGGAAGTCTTTTGCACCCACCAAAACTGGTGTTCGTGTTATCTGCACACAAAGTAACAATTTTGTTTTGTAAGGCAAATTTGTCACTTACTTCCTTCAACATAGCACACTGTAGGTCAGATGTTTCACCAGGTAAGGAAATAAAGTCTATGATTTTGTCTCGAACACCACAATTTGGCAAAAAGTATCGCACAACTATTGAAAAAAGTTTGATGTCTTTTTTGTTTGATGTATCTAAACTGATTGTAATGCTTTTTGTTTTATTCAAATCCTCTATTACTTCGCCCAATATGATATTGGGCGAAGTAATTGATTGCTGTCGCTTCTGCCTCCATGAGCAACGAAAAAATGGACATTGCAATGTTGGCATACCACTTTTGTTCATTCACTACACAGCTTGTCCAGTTTAATAAATTTGAATTCTTTCTGTAGATCGTGATTAAAAGTGCAGATTCGCCTCTTTGACATTGCAAGGATAGACTTAAAGCTTTAAAAAATATGAAATTTAAACCACCGACATTGAATAACAAAGCCACCGGTTAGCATACCTCAAAACAAAAACTAATTCGACTAAAAACCTCAGAGACAACAAGGAAAATCATTTAAAAAGTTTCATCTCTTTCTTAATTATCAGCCAATATGAGAACTGCTACGTATTGTACCAACTCCAAAATTCTGAATAGGCAAAAAAAAAAAAAAAAAAAAAAAATCACTTTCATCCTTTAAGAAATGCACTGTATATCTCCCGCAGTTCCGAGTTTCTTGTAGAAAGGCACCAAAAGAATCTTAAATAACCTAGATGTGTGAAATAATTCTTTCGGTCCTGATCATCTTCACTTAGACTTAAAAGTTCTGCTTCGGAACTAAGATAATCGTGTATCATTTCTACAGTGTTTAATAAATAGATTGCATACACTAATATCGTTTTTTTTTCACAAACATCAAGACTTCCTATTATGTGTCATATACCGGCAACGTTAGTTACCTTGTGTGTTATTTCAAACGATCTCAAGCAATGAATAAATGTCATTTGATGAATAATTCTAGGAGTTAGTACACTGACTGTCATTGTCGGTAATAAATTTCCAATAGTTTATATTCAGTCCCATAGATGGCACTACCAACCATTACTAGAATAGCAAGGTGTTTCGCTATACAAGAAAGAACTCGTATAGATGCCGTTTACCGATAGTACAGTAATATTAAAATACATTTAATGGAGTTTTAAATAATATTTAAAATATATAACATGATATTTTCTACTAGAAATCAAGAATTCGATTTTATTTTTTATTCACCACTTAAATGGAACAATTTATAATATACGGAATAGTATATATATTATAAATTGTTTCATGTATCATATGATTTGTATTATGTATGTAATATGTATCAATATATTAATAAATTTATATATAATATATATATAAAATATTTTTGTATTCTTTATATAATCTTAAATTATACATAAATCATATTATAAATATGGAAATTATTGCATTTTTAAAGAATTAACAAAACACCTAATAATAAAGTAAATAAATTTTATATATAAATTAATTATCGTTGGTATATGGATCTAATAATATCTGAGGATCTAATATAATGATAATGATATAATTTACCAAAGCACAAGTGACGCCTTTTGGCTAAGATCAAGCTTGTAGTTTCTGTGCGTATCATCTTGATTGATAGGCTAAGAGCAAATTGTAGTATCTGTTCTTAACCGTTAATATCGGTACTAGTCCCATCGGGGTTCACGATGTTTATTTAACCGGAAATTTACAGAACTTCCTAAACCCCGGGCTGGGGAAATATCAAACACTTGGTGGTGGGAATAGTTAGGCTCCCCCCATCTGATCATGCACTCCATTCTGCCGCGTGTGCGTACCCTCGGAATTGAGGTTGACGCCACAATACGGGCGATGGTGAAAGCTATCACAGACTGCGTCGGCGCAGAGAACATTTTTGGATTTACCCCTTATGGGGGAGGAAGATACCAGGAAGTGACCAAAAATAAGGAGACCAGAGAAAAGCTTCTCCGAGGGTTTGACTGTGGTAAAGTAAAAGTATCTCCCTTCATGGTTGTGAGCATCCTGAGAACCTTAATATGAGAATACGCTATTATATGCTAGATATAATATAATAGCGTATTCTCTAAGTGGGGAGTTGTACGGGAAATCGAGGTTCACGATGACGCCGACAATCCTGTGTGGAAGTCAGGGGATGTAACCATCTCTCTTGAAATGAGGACCGAAATTCCTAACTTTGTCCTCATAGGATCTGCCCGGGTAATGGTAAATTACCCAGGCGTCAAAAAGCAATGCTTTAGATTTAGATGTGGTGCCTTCAATCATCTTGGGGCAGACTGCCCTCGCATAAAATGCAAGAACTGCCTAAAAATTGATTGGCCACAATCCAAGAAAAATGTGAGGCAGCTTGTTTGAAATGTGGGAGTCACTGACCACAAAGTCGACACCTGCCCATCCAGAACCCTCGCAGAGAGGATGGGTGATGCAATCACATCAGCAACAAAACCAAGTAATGAAAAGGTCACAACACAGGAAGAGTTTCCGCCTCTTGAGGCCACTCCTGATCATGCCGCCATGTCTAAGACGACGAAAAGGTCCCGTAAGGGAGGGAAACCTGCCAGAATTGCAGAGACCAGCAATACGATTTCAACAGAAGAGACTGACAATGCAGAAGCCATCATGGTAACTCCCACGGACGAAAGCGGAGCTACCACTGCCAATATAGATATCGCCAATTCAGATACAGTAGAAGAAGCTGAAGTAGAGATGGAGACGAACACCAAAACTTCCGAACGGCCATTAAGTCCGCAGGAAGAAGAGTTGACAAATCTCAAAACAGCAAAAGTATCTGAAACCGAACACCCAGAAGTCTCTCATGCAAAAGCAGGGGAGACTCTAAAACATCTTCTTAGAGGTATGCCCGGGGTGGCAGAAAAGTTTAAAGAGGCGACAGATAAAGTAGGAGAACCTGAACTCCTCCTCACAGGGAAATATGGACCCGACATCGTCAGTGCAAAATGGGGTGACCTCCTCGTTGATGACATCAGCAAAATCACCCCTGAGCAAGTAGAGGTAGCCCTGGATATAGACGAGGAGGCAGCTTCGGCATTCTACATTGCTCTCTGCAAACTAGACATGGCCAAGGGAAGTGAGGTGACCAAAAGAATCATAACAGCCCACAAGAAAAGAAAGGAACAGTAACCACCTTGTGGATTTCTGTACTCAGCTTCACTGGATTTTTGCTCCCACAGGTGGGGGAGGAACTGAGAACCAAGCGGCGAAGGCTTACAGCGAGGCGGTGCAGTTCCTTGTGAGCTGCATCACTCGGGCCAGATCCTCCTCCACCTCTAAGTTTACCTTTCCATTCCTTCTCCAGATTTATTCTCTTTTTGTTTTGTTACATGTTTCCTTTTTAGGATTTTTCCCTTTTTTTTTTAAAAGTGAAAAATCAACGACCGTTTTAGAAGCGCCCCTGGGGGGCAAACAGCTAAAACAGGTCAACTGAGGCCTCTTTAACCTACTCTACCACTATGCATTCTATCTTTATTTCCTCTCCTACTATCTGCTGACTCTCAGCCTATCTTACTGTACAGGCCAATGATGAAGTTTGTTGAACTCACAACATTAATTAATATAATATCTAAGAATCTAATATAAGGAATGTTTATACGGATCTAATAATATCTAAGGATCTAATATAAAGAATGTTTAGATCAGTGGTTCTTAACCTTTTCGAAGTCACGGAACACTTTTGATTAAAAGAAAGATTTTATGACCCCAAAATTGGGTCATAAAACTAACAATAAAAATATGCGTGGACTTGCCTTTTATAAAAATGAAACTTATTTTAATGCGATACTCGAGTTTGTCGGTTTTTGCAGATTTCAGCGATATCAGGTCTAATATGTGATATGGCTACCCTCATTTCTTTGTTTATATTAGTAAATGTTTCACTCTTTTTAGTTTTTATATTGAGAAACCGAGCTTACACAAATATGATGTTCGAAAACCAACAAAATTTTCGGTGCCCTTGTGGAGAGAGCTGGGAATTCGGCTTGGACAAATATCCAAAATTCCTCAAAAGGTATTGCAGAGAATTTCATTTTTAGGGTACGATCCGTTGACAAGGTGAACGCTAATTGTTCTTCTTGTAACGAAAACTCACAACTCGATGCATTAACTGTGCCAAAAGGATTTCGTATCCAGTCATAATTGTGTGTATTCAAGGAAGGAAAGTAACTCGAAATCTTTTCTTCCAGTATCGTTAAATGTTTCCTTATAACGGAAATAATTCCCTCGACATTTTTATTATGGAGCGAAGGAAGCAGATCTACAGAATTTTTTTCTGATATGCGGTTTTTCCAAAGAGATACTTTTTTCTGAAGAGCTGACAATTTGTCAGTGGATGCCAAAACATTTTCATTTTCCCCTTGGATACTTGTATTAACGCTATTTAAGTAATTAAAAATATCAACTAAATATGCCATTTTAGCACACCAAATATCATTTTGAAGAACATTTTACAAAAGCATTTGTACCTTTAATTGAATTAAAGGCCAATAATTCATTCTTAAGTTCTAATTTTTCGAAATAGGCCCTTTACCCCTGGATCTTAGTTCAGTGTGCAAAAGCAAAGATTCGTACTTGGCTTCCATAAATATGCAAAGTGTTTTTTTTTTAAGGCGCCTTTTAAAGGCCTTGACTTTATGTAATTTACCATATTTAACTGTAAATTATTTAATTGTAAAGTAGGGATTCTCTGTGCAAAACTCAGTGAGCAGATATAATATTTGGACTTATTTTCTTTGCAAGGATAACAAATCCGAGTCTACCATTGACCTATAAACGATGTTCGTTTGCTTTAGAAGTCAATGCGGAAATCAGTCTTCAATTGTTAGGATCACAGTAACCAATTACACTCAGTACTGTGTCATGTGACATCTTACTCCCGCGGTGCACTTGTAACAAGTTCTGGGAACACCGATTAAGAACCACTGGTTTAGATCAATTAAATATTCCATTTATATTTCACTTTAAATTTAATTTCGCAATATGTTAGTTAAAAGGAAAAAGGGGCGATGACCTTGGTAAACACCGGAAAGAGTTCTAGTTCAAGTTATATATTAACAACGCAATCTGCTTTGCTGGTACTAGATGGCAGAATGTCAGGCCCTTAATACTCTACGGACATTTCTAATTATCGATACCAGACCTGTATGCTCCTGAGATGTGACCTCAAATCCCATCAGTAGCCAGCTGGCTGCGTATTTTCTGATTACGTGGCCACGATTTCTTGCTATTAAACATGATAAATATTCGTGACAGTCCATTTTCACTAAGTGAAATTATTTTTTTTCAGGTAAAAGTAAGACATTTTTTCAAATAATTTTTATTCGCTTAGTAAAACTTAAAAATTAGCTTAAATAAATTAAAGTGCCGTGATAAATTATTCATCTTAAAAAATTCATTTAATTAAAATATTTCATTATATTTATTTCACGAACTCATATTACATTATGATTTAAATATATTAATTAGTAGGGTCTGAATTATTATTTATATATGTATATTATACATAAAACTAGATTCATTGATATTATAATCATTTGTAATTTAAAAACTAATTGGAATAATTTAGAAGGATTCTGGTATATAATAGTCTTTATATAAATAAAATTATATTTTATATACATTATTTGAATGTTGGACTATACATACAAGATATTTTCTCCTTTTTATTATAATTTCGTCATAAGTTATTAAAATTCAAATAAAGTAAGTTAATTTAGTTTTTATTAACTATTTATTACGCATAACGATACTGATTAGATGGGTGAAGCATAAATGCTTTTCATATTCCCCTTTGTCTGAGGGTGAGTTCTTTGAGTGGAGAATTATTGGGCTTTAAGCTCGCCCAGGAAGGGCAGTGAGATTAGCTGCGTTCAGTTGAGCATGGGATTGATTTGCGTATTTGCAGAATTCGGCTTCATTATAGTCTGAAGCTTGCTTGATCAGCGGGTTCGGATGATTGTTTGTCTTGGTGAAGAACTTTTCAGGTAGGTCATGGAGGAGGGATGTGAAGTAGGGAGTGTTGACGTCTCTGTGAAGCTGGGAGTTTCTGATAAACCACGAAGCATCCAAACTCATTCTCAGGCATTTGTTCTGTATTCTCTGGAGCTTTTGAATATTTGTATTCGACGTGTGGCTCCATGCAGGAGATGCGTAAGTGATGACTGGGCGTATTACCATCTTGTATATGAGCAGTTTGTTCTGAGTATCGAATTGACTTTTTCTGTTGATCATGGGGTAGAGCTGCGCTATTACTTTGGATGTCTTTGAACTTATGTGTTCTATATGATTGGTGAATTGTAGTTTTTTATCGAGAATTACGCTGAGATATTTGACTGTATTCTGCCATGGAATTTTAACTCCTAGTAAATGTATATCTTCCTTGATTTGAGGCTTTTTTCTAGTGAACAGTATGGCTGAACTCTTCTGTGGGTTTGCTTGGATTCTCCAGTCCATCAACCATTTCTCTAATGTATGAATACTGCTTTGGAGTCTTGTGATAGCCAGTTTGCGCTGAGAGATCTTGCTAATAATGCAGTATCATCTGCATATAACACAGTGATTGCTGAACTTGGGTTTTAAGGGATATCAGCTATGTAGATAGAAAATAGCAGGGGGGGGGCGCAGGAGTGAGCCCTGCGGCACACCTGCTAGGATCTTGCGTCTGGTTGACACAGTTTCATTTATTTTGACTTGCATGTATCTGTCTTTGAGGTATGTGTGAATT
Source organism: Typopeltis vanoorti (assembly GCF_054136105.1). Classification (NCBI taxonomy): domain Eukaryota; kingdom Metazoa; phylum Arthropoda; class Arachnida; order Uropygi; family Thelyphonidae; genus Typopeltis; species Typopeltis vanoorti. Next base: position 14,743,888 of record NC_143572.1, on the reverse strand, counting down.
ATTTTTACTAGATTAGTTGGTATGTTGAATGTGATGAGTTTGTAGAGAAGACCCTGATGCCACACCTTATCAAAAGCCTTTGCAGCATCTATAAAGACTGCAGCTGTGTGAAGGTTCCAGTTGAAGCCTTTGCTGATGAATTCGACCAGTTGGTGTACCTGTTGTACAGTACTATGGTTTTTTTCTGAATCCGAACTGCTCGTTAGGGATTATACCTAGTTTATCTGTTGCTGATTGAAGCCTTGTAAGGATGACTTTTTGTGCAACCTTTCCTGGGCTGGACAGAAGACTGATAGGTCTGTAGCTTTCGGAAAGCTGGGAGTTCTTTCCGATCTTTTTGATTGGCGTGATATCTTCCGTGATATCTTCCATCTTCCATGTTGAGGGAAAATACTTGAGTCTGAGGATGGCATTGATTATATTGACTAGATGCACAATGGCTTTTCTGGGGAGCAGTTTGATTATTTTGTTTGTGATTTCATCTGGTCCTGGAGCCTTATTGTTGTTCAAATGGGTTAAGAAATTTATAACTTTTGCTGGAGAAGTGGGTGTGATAGGTTCTGCGTCATCCTTTTGTTGTGTTATGGCTTGCTTGGCTCGGCGGTGAATCTTGTAAATAAGATTGATGTTCAAATTTTCATAAGATTGGTTACATTGAGTTTCCAAGCTGTCTACCAAAGCCTCTGCCTTTTCCTTGTCAGTATGGGTTATTCCCTTCTTGGTTTGAATTGGGGGGTATAAGTTGCTTTTTAGTGCAGAGGGTTCTCAAGAATTTCCAGATGGTGTTGTCCTCTGGGTTTAGTTTCGTCAGCTTGAATTCCCAATCTTGGTTTCTATGTTTTTGGAGAGCTTTACGGACTTGTCAATTTAGATTATTCAGAGTTGTTTTATCTTGTGGGGTTCTTGTGTTATGGTACCTCTTTCTGGCTCTGTTTTTCAGTCTGATCAGGTCCATGATTTCCTCAGGGATCCGACCACTAGGGTGAAAGACTGTAGTTTGGGTGACTAACTTTATTGCTTTTTTTATTTGACTGCTTAGGTTGTTTATAGCAAGGTCTCTCTCCTCTTTATTGTGAATAACAGGAACTGGGCCAATGTGGTCTGGAAGAATTCTGGAGAGCTTATCCCAAGATATAAAAGAGTGCTGCGGAGGAGAGAATTGCTCTTGTGTACCGAGTTTAAACAGAATGGGGTTGTGGTCGAAAGAAAGTTCATTTAATGTTTCAACTGATACGTGATATTTCTGAGGATGACTATGTCAAATACAGTACATCTGAGCTGTGATGTACTGTATAAGGACTGGCTTAAAGGGACAAAGCAAGAATGCTTTTCATCTCCCCCGTTATCTGTAGAGGACAGTGTATGGATAAGGTGTTATTGAGCTATTAAAGCTCTGATCATGGCAGGAGGGTAACAGCAATAGCTGAGTCTCAGTTAGAACTTCATTGGCTACAGCACTGCCATCCATTACCTTCCAAGGCTATTAATCACCGCATCTCACGGTCGATTCTCTCCCCGGTGGGTTCTATGGGTCACGCTCCGTAATATAAAATGATTATTTTAGGTGGTGTAGAATGATTATTTTAGGTGTGAATTTGGATCTTTTTTATTAGAAGTGTTAAAAATCAAATAAAAAAAAAAAATTTAAGATTTGTAAGTATTTTTAAAAATAATTTCAAGTTATATAAAAATAAATAAAATAAAATAAAAATAAGTAAAAATATTAATCCATTCGCTGTACTAGTATACTGCGTTACACCTTTTCAGGACAGAAGGCAAAAAATATTGCCAAATATTTGAAATCATATTTTTAAATCTTTGGTAGGCAGTGGATAGCGTACCAGCTCCAAGCCACTGGACATGAGCTTGAATATTTCTATAAAGTGAGTAAACGCATAAATCTGAACCAAGAATATTAAATCAGTTGGCAGAATTTTTGTAACCAAGTTTACTTGCCAAATCGTGTTTAAGTCCTGAGCAAACTGTCGCTGACAAAAAAAAAAATTGATTTCGGGCTACCTTTGTGTGACAAACAGCCAGACATCTACTAGACTCGTGCAGCATCTAATTATCAAACAAAAATGTTCACTTAATTAAAATTCTGAACTCCCCATTACTAGTTTCCCAAACCAAACATGGATATTTCGCGAACTTTCTGTTTACACAAGATAGCTACCGAAATTTATTGTACGATGTCAGTTATTATAGTCAGGCATACGTTGATTTCCACGATGAGATCCATTAGTTTTACTATCAAATTCGGGCCATATGGAGATTCGACTGAAATTCGAATCATAATATTTGCATTGGCTAACAAAGTTTCGATTGCTTTCATAATGTATTAATACACAGTCACTTGTAGCTCAGCGCCATCTCTCGGAGTTAAAAATCCCTAAAAATATAAATTATAAGAATCTCACCTAAATGGTATTTCTTAAATTTTAAAGTTATATTGTGCAATGGGCTGTAAATTGTTTATATAGGTTACTGTGGTAGGAAGTTATTGATAATTATTTATATAAGAAAGCAGTTAGTGGTTATTAACTATGAGGGTTTCATATTAAATATATGTTTTAGATTTTCATAAAAGGAATTTTTATTGCTTTTTTTTTTTTTAAAGTTCAGTATTTAATTAGGATTAAGAAAAAATTGCCAGATGTATATAAAATTGGTATATAATTTGCTATCGGATTCATTGCGATCAATTCTAATACCTTATATTTAACGTTATGTTATTCACTATATAAAGTAGTGATTTCAATATATCCTTATATGTGATGCTCATATACAATTATATATTTGTTCTATATTTTTCTGTTTATTAAAATATTTATATTAATATTTATATATTTATATATAATTTCTAATTGTATAGTATAAATATGTGCTTCAAATGCAAAGCTAAAAACTACAACAATAATTAAACACTTTTTAGTTTTATTTATATACTGAATACATATTCTAATATATTTTTATTAGCATATGATCGGAGGAGAATGAGAGAAAGTCCTTTTTAGGACTTCCAGGGTAACAATTAGCAATGCTGAACCAAGGAAGTTAACTGAGGTTCGGCTGTTGCCGTTATCCTGGGTGATGAGTTTTTGAGTTCGCTCTCTTAAGGTTTTTGCCTTAAGGGAGCACTTTGAGTCTCCGGGTAAGGTGTTCTCCGGCACGGCCTGCTGAGGGGTTCTTGCCGGTGAATTATTTTCCTCGGAATTTGAGCGGTTATGCTTAGTGGTCGGGGTGCCCATCACTGAGTGGAACCAACGCTGAGATATGGACGGTCTTTCGCCCACTATGGAGTGGCCTAGAGATCGTCCGATCCGATTTTTTGAGATTTTACCCTTTACTTACTAATCAGGGTAACAAATGGCAATGCTGTAGCCAATGAAATTTTAACTGAGGCTCGGCTATTGCCGTTACCCAGCCATGACAACAGCTTTTTAGCTCAATAACACTCCATCCACACAGATTTTCTTCATTCAGATGACGGGATAAAGAGTCAAGGACTCAGTCCATCGCTCAGTTCTTATAAGAACTAGCATATGATCATATATACTCTTTCATTTCTGATGTTGTATATGTTATTTCTCCTTTATAGTTGATTTGCATTCTATCTATTTCTTCATTAAATTCCTTAATATTTTGTAGGATATTTCTTATCTTCCGTGTACATATTCTTCCATCTTATTAAATAAATATATTTCAAGAATCTTAGTGAGATTTGTTTACTATGATTTTAGTCACATTTCGTTTATTTTTGTTTATTTCCTTTGTTTGTTGTTGAAAGAATGATCTGTATGTTAATAGTTTTTCTTTTATTGCATATTCTACAGCTTTTTTCCCCAAAAAATTTGTAATGTTTTTCGTTTTAATATTTTATTTTTCTTTCCATGAACCTCAGAGGCAGTCTAAAGAATTATCTTTATTAACGTTTCCATTCTTCTTCTACTGTATATGTTCATTAATTTGACTAATTTTAGGCAAACTGTTAATTGCGATTGAGATAGTAGTCCAATGCTTTCTTCTTTGGATAGTATACTTTATATATTTATTCTATATTTCTTTTTTTTTTTTTAATTCTTCCCGCCACTTTGTTATTATTTTACTTTAACTATTATAATTCGATCAGTTACGGAAGTGTATTTTTTAAATATTTTATTTTTCCATTCCATTTGAATCTCATATATTAACCGACTCCACTACATATCGTATAATAGTTCAGGTGGCTAAAATTAAAGAAGAGGTGTTCAGAGTCCTCTAGGGAAAAATATATTGGACGAAATTCAACCAAACTTCGTGTAAGTACACCCTGGAACAAGGGGTTTTTATTTAGATAAAAATAGTACAAAATTCTGCCACCAGGGGACATTTATCACTATAAGCATGTAATTAGGGACTAATTAAACAGTAATGGCGAGTAGAGACACAACAAATCAATTTTCGTGTTTGTATAATTTACAGATGGGGTTCAATATGTCCTCCTTTCAGATGTTCTAAGAATGATATTTTCAACAGCGAAACGCAACAGATCTGCACTGATTTGCCTCACGTGCTGCGTCATTCTGTGTTTCAAGGTTGCTAAATCAGAAGCATGTCCTTCATCCGCCACGTGTTTCAAATGGCCCCGAAAGTCACAGTGGTCGAGATCAGGCGAACGAGGTGTGGGAAAGGCACGACTAATCACTCTGTTTACTGTGAAGTGTTTTCGTAACATTCGCTGTACCGGCTATCCAGCATGAATACGGTAGAGTGAAGGCATCTTCTCTGCTGCAATTGCGTAACAACAAAGTTGGTAAGCATCTCTCGATACCTAACAGTAGAGACAGTACAAGTCCTGTTGGGCGAAGTTCTTCGAAAAAGTACGAACCGATAATAAACGATTCAGTGAAACCACATCAGACGTGCTTCGTCTGATGGAACACCCTGATGGAAATGTGCTTTGTCACCCCCATAAGATCTTCCGCGACCATGCACATCATCCACCTCCATTCTAGCTAAGGAAAAGTGCAGTCGACTTTCCACATCACCATGAAGCAAGGCCTGTGCATGGGAGATCTTGTAGGGGAAAACCTCAGCATTTGACGCAGGATTTTCCACACAGTTGAGTATGGCATGTCCAGTTGCCTTGATATTGCCCGAGCACTGCTTGACCCTTGTGCGTTATTCATTCAACGACGGCAGTTGCAACTTCAACTTGTTGAAGAATAATTCATTAGCATCCTCTTCCTGGCCTCACTGCTGAAGATCGCCATTTTCAAATTGTGAAATTATTTTTCTAATTTTTTTTTTATTGTCATTGAACCTTTTCTTCTATCCTTCAAACGTCGGAATTCTTGATTCGAGGCATTCGTTTCTGCGTTGTTGATAATAAAACTTGACTAACGACGCACGTTCCGGTAAGGTGAGATCCATAGCTCTTCGGTCTTACCAGAATGACGCGAATCCGTTTTGGTCTTCCTTACATCCGTATATTCGTCGGTATAAACAGTGAGATGATGATGCAAATATCACGCAATTGTCCCCTGGTGGCAGAATTTTGTACTTTATGTTTGTTTCTGTAAATCAAAATTCCATGGTCCAGAGTGTATACACCAAGTTTGGTTGAATTTTGTCCAATACAGTTTTCGCTACACTTTCATTATGGCCACCCTGAATATATATCTTTTGTTCCCTTTAATTTCTTGTTTTGTTCCTCTTCGTTGCCATTACGTTAATATGTCTATTTTTAATTGTTTTATTGATTTCAATTCCTTGTTATTATGAGTCTTACATTCCACTTAGCTACCTTTAGATGTCCGAGATACGTAATCTTTCACTTTTATCCCTTCTTGGTTATAATCCACTGTTGCCACTGATTAATCAGCCGATTAACTCCTTTTGAAATATGACGCTCTGCCTTCAAAAATATAGTAAAATAAAATCAAATAAATAAATAAATAAAATACATCCTGATTTGAAATTAACTCGAAAGCTGAGTCACTTCTCGTGCAATTCAATAATTTATTCTAACAATCCAATTCAAAATTGATTTCTAATAAATAAAAAGAGAACGAACACATAAAATAATAAAAATAGTAACCAATACATTCAATTCTAACTGACCTCTGACCTATTCGTTCTTTCAACCCAATACTTGTCAATATCAAATTATCTTGTGAGTAGTAAGAGGCAATTTATAAGAACGAGCACATAAAACAGCTCTCTAGAAAGAAAGTGGGGCTCACCCTCCTATTGATTGCGAAAATGGACACATAAAACTGATCTTCTGCAACAAAAGAAAAATCTTTGGCCAATAAAAGGCAATTCGACTTTTGTTTTCTGCAGAAAGAAGGACGTCTCTGTTCTTCAGGCAAATGTATCAATACAGAAAAATAAATGTACATACCACGAATACATTATACATATTATTTATTTGCGTACGTTTTCATGTAAAAGAATGGCAAAGGCAATTCATGTTTTAATATGCAATTCTTGATTTTTCAGTAAATTTTATTTGCACACAATACGGTAAGCTGATCGATACATTAATTGTTATTACTAGATTTTTTATTTTATGTTTATTTATTTTATTCTATTTATCTAAAATTATATTTTTAATGCTTTTTAATAACAGCTATAATTCTATAATACAGTATTTTTCTTATTACATTTTATTTTTTAACTTTTCTTTTATATATATACCAAATATCTGTTATAGTAAATATCTTTTACTATATTTTTAATATATATAAAACTACTCAAGACTCACGATGGAAATGCATTTATGAATCGACCGTGAGATGCGGTTATTAATATTAATAATAACCTTGGAGGGTAATGAATGGCAATGCTGTAGCCAATGAAGTTCTAACTGAGGCTCAGCTATTGCTGTTACCCTCCTGCCATGATCAGAGCTTTATTATATAGCTCAATAACACCTTATCCCTACACTGTCCTCTACAGATAACGGGGAAGATGAAAAGCATTCTTGCTTCGCCCCTTTAAGCCAGTCCTTATAAGGACTATAAGGACAATGCATGGAAACAATCTATAGAGATTATTTTCTGTCCATTGCGACTTATGGAAAAGCAAATATGTAATTCAAACCGGTAATTAATGTAAGAGATTAAACTTTTTTTCCTTTAAAAATTTGATTTAATTGTGGATAGCTGAATTCTAATATCAGGAGTGACATCCGACGTACTTCTGTATTTCGTTTTTGTCGCAGTGTAGAAACAAAAATCTGCTTTCACACAAATATGTGGTACTAAACAGCAACGATTTAACTTTTTGAATAAATTTTGATATTCTTCTTTTAAGCCGCACTAATACTCGTTTAATGAAACTTATTATTAAATAATAAGTTACTATTTAATAACCTATTAAAATTTATTATTATAAATTAGAAACGGTTATTAAATTTAACTTTCATTTGGCTGTTTGATCTCAGGTCGATAAGATTTTCATATTCTGGTGTAGATAACTCCTCTGGTTTTTCTTTAATATTGGAAGGTTGAAAACCCAATAGTTATTATCGTCTTTTAGTAGAGGAAAACATTCATTTAATACCACTTTTATTGTTTTTAGATGAGAATTTCGTTTCGAATTGCCTCATCAATTTCGCAGTTCGATTTCTGCAAAAAATCATTTAAACTCGAAAATGAATCCATATTATTTTCTTTTCTCCAACAGCCATGATCCAGTATTTGAACTTTCGTAATAATTATCGTGATTTATCTTTTGTTTTGTAAATATTTAGATTTTACATAGACTATTAATTAGAGCTGGAGAACTAATTTTATTGGCGGAACCCTAGGGATTCGCGGAACACAAGTTGGGAACCTCTGCGTGAGATGATATAAATTAGACAGGGAAGGCATTAACATACCATTTGTTACGAGTTAGATATAGAAGGCACGGTTGGAACCATATTTTTCTCATTCCCAGTGGCATTAGAATTTGGTTATTATCTTTCATGGTATAGTTAATGCAGAAAACTTAAACAACAGGGACATGCAGCTATTTTTGGGGACTTGTGCACATAATTCCAGCACAGAGACTTCCTCTCCAACCCAAGTGTAACCTCGACAGTTCCTCCTTGCACGCTGCTATATTCAAACTCCCTCTAGGCACGACCTAACGGAGCAGGATAATTCGCCAGCTGATGAGGAAGACTTTCGCAGACGTATTACCATCAGAAACTTCTTTGCTGATGCACCCTGAAATGGAGTAGTTGGTAGCCACTCCTTCCCCCCCCCCCGATTCATTAATAATAATGTGTCTAGCAGGACGTGTTATTTATTATTTCAAAAACAAAGTTGAAAAACATAGCGCACCTAACTAATGTTTATAGAGATGTTTAGATAGACTATAAAACTTTTATATGGGCTGAAAATACAACTTCTTTCTTCTTGTTTCGTGGTTTTAGTAGGATTTTATAATCGCATCTTGTAAGATCATTCCAAATTTTTATATCCGTGAAGCAAGCAAAAATATTAAGAAAGTTTGTTTGAATATATGCATTCTAAGAAAAGGACATGGGATCGTAAGGTTTCTGAATTGGATTTTTCATTAAAAAAGTATCTTCTTCTCTCCTCAGCTTTATGGTTAGTGGGATTGCAACATGCTGTTTTATGTAGGGAATAATGATTATGGAACAAGATGGCTTCCGTTGTCTTCCTGGCCAAACAGTAAGTATTTGTCTGCAGAAATGTGCTTAGGAAGTTTGCTTGTTTTGAGGAATTAAAAAAAATCGAGTTTCCTGCAGAAAAAAAATCCACCATCTCCGTATGAGACCTAACTCACCTTTTAGTCGATAAGACCTGGTAAAGGTTCCTCGCGTCATGGAAGGGAATTTACCCCCAGGTCTTTCCGACCAAAGAGCTGGTTCTATACCGACTATTCTACGGAAGTTCCACGGCAAGTATAGATTGAGATTTTGTAAAAAATCTGAACAATATCGTTCACATATTCTTCCCTTCAGTGATAACTTAAATTTTCAAATAAAAAAAAAATAGTCGCAAAGATATAAATCTCCAGAGAGAGGTGTAGTGATTCTGATTTTTGCCAGAAACTCGTGTTTGCACAGACAAAACTCACATTACTTTGTGTGATGATTTTCCAAACCTTTTTTTGCAAACATCAAACTACTGATCGAATGATCTAGGAGTAGTGATACATCCTTATAAGGACTGACTTAAAGGGGAGAAGCAAGAATGCTTTTCATCTTCCCCGTTATCTGTAGAGGACAGTGTAGGGATAAGGTGTTATTGAGCTATTAAAGCTCTGATCGTGGTAGGATATTAACAGCAAAGTTGAGCCTCAGTTAGAACTTCATTGGCTACAGCATTGCCATTCATTACCCTCCAAGGGTATTCACTCACCACTTCCAATCCTAGTGATACATTGAACTATTAAAGCTCTGATCATGGCAGGAGAGTAACAGCAATAGTCGAGCCTCAGTTAGAACTTTTTTGGCTACAGCATTGTCATCCATTACCCTCCAAGGGTATTAATCACCGCCTCTCTCCAAACCTAGTGATACATTCCTTATAAGGACTGGCTTAAAGGGGCAAAGCTAGAATGCTTTTCATCTTCCCCGTTATCTGTAGAGGACAGTGTAGGGATAACGTGTTATTGAGCTATTAAAGCTCTGATCATGGCAGGAGGGTAACAGCAATAGCCGAGCCTCAGTTAGAACTTCATTGACTACAGCATTACCATTCATTACCCTCCAAGAGGATGGTGTCGAAAGACCTCCCCTAGTGATAGTGATACATTCCTTATCCTTATAAGGACTGGCTTAAAGGGGCGAAGCAAGAATGCTTTTCATCTTCCCCGTTATCTGTAGAGGACAGTGTAGGGATAAGGTGTTATTGAGCAATTAAAGCTCTGATCATGGCAGGAGGGTAACAGCAATAGCCGAGCCTCAGTTAGAACTTCATTAGCTACAGCATTGCTATCCATTACCCTCCAAGGGTATTGGATTGAATGAATCAATCCACTAAACATATCTATAGTGATATAGTGATACATTATTCCTTATAAGGACTGGCTTAAAGGGGCGAAGCAAAAATGCTTTTCATCTTCCCCGTTATCGGTAGAGGACAGTGTAGGGATAAGGTGTTACTGAGCAATTAGAGCTCTGATCATGGCAGGAGGGTAACAGCAATAGCCGAGCCTCAGTTAGAACTTCATTGGTTGCAGCATTGCCATCCATTATCCTCCTAGGGTATTGGATTGAATGAATCAATCACCGACTATGTAAGTAAAGGTGAAATCTCAAAAATACGGACGATCTCTAGGCCACTCCATAGTGGGCGAAAGACCGTCCTAATCTCAGCGTTGGTTCCACTCAGTGACGGGCTCCCCGACCACTGAGCAGAACCGCTCATATTCCGAGGAAAATAATTCACCGGCAAATACCCCTCAGCGGGACGTGCCGGAGAACACTTTCCCCAGAGACTCAAAGTGCTCCCTTAGGGCAAAACCTAAGAGAGCGAACTCATTTACCCAGGATAACAGCAACAGCCGAACCTCAGTTAAACTTCATTGGTTCAGCATTGCCATCCGTTACCCAATATATATATATATATATATATATATATATATATATATATATATATATATATATATATATATATATATATATATATATATATATATATATATATATATATATATATATATATATATATATATATATATATATATATATATATAGGCATCTCATATAAAATCAATCACCGTATGTGTAAGTAAAGGTGATATCTCAAAAATATCGGACGATCTCTAGGCCACTCATTCGTGGGCGAAAGACCGTCGAAATCTCAGCGTTGGTTCTACTCAGTGAAACTCGAGTACCGAGCAGAACCGCTCATATTCCGAGGAAAATAATTCACCGGCAAGTACCCCTCAGCGGGCCGTGCCGGAGAACACTTTCCCCGGAGACTCAAAGTGCTCCCTTAGGTCAAAACCTAAGAGAGCGAACTCATTTACCCAGGATAACAGCAACAGCCGAACCTCAGTTAAACTTCATTGGTTCAGCATTGCCATCCGTTACCCTATATGGGCATCTCATATAAAATCAATCACCGCATCTTACGGTCGATTGATTCATCACCATAGTGATTCAGTGATACATTATAGTCCTTATAAGGACTGGCTTAAAGGGGCGAAGCAAGAATGCTTTTCATATTCCCCGTTATCTGTAGAGGACAGTGTAGGGATAAGGTGTTATTGAGCTATTAAAGCTCTGATCATGGCAGGAGGGTAACAGCAATAGCCGAGCCTCAGTTAGAACTTCATTGGCTAAAGCATTACCATCCATTACCCTCCAAGGGTATTGGATCAGTGATACATTGAATTCGTCCATGTATGATATATACAGCGATCAATATTAATATTTGGTGTTTTAGGATTATCATCAAATTTGTCTAAAAAAACAGATTATTTAAATATTAAGATAAACTTTAAATAATCTTTTTGTATATCTAAAAATTTATAGACCTAATTTTTCAATCTCGATAATAAAAAAATGAAATGTTTCGATTTTATTCATTTTTCCTGTCCAGAAATCATTTTAATATCTCAGCATGTTTGGTGGTCATTTTTTTCCTTCTTTTAAGACCAGAACTGCATACATTCTGTTGTCCTAGGAGATCTTACTCTATCTTCGCCTAACCGAAGTTGATGCAAACTTTTGTTTGCATCCACGAACGATAACATATTTCACCTACTTACATCACGTGCTTATATAAACAGACAGTGATTCCTAATTTGGATCTGTAAAAATATACATGTAACAATATAATCAGATAAATAGTTAATCCTTGTAAAATCTTTGAATAGTTTCGAATTTCATTCCATTTTGAATCCAACATATTTCGTTGACTTTTGTCCAATTGCTTTCCTACAACCAAATATAATATTAGGAAGGTTACTATGTCCATCATCATCCTGTTTTAATTTATCGAGAATAGCTATCTGACCATTGGGAACGAATTTATACAGCGTTAAACTACCTGCACACTTATACGTATTATACTCTGCTTGGAAAGAAGACACCTCCACGGGCCACGTGGCACATAAAGAGTCACGTGTTCATAGTCGGTATAAATTGGAGAAATGTGATGCTCCCAAGTGTGTCTGGGTGGAAAAGACTGAGAGAAGGGAACTAACGGAGTTTGAAAGAAGAGTTGTGATAAGATGAAATGTTCGCAAATCTTTGATAACCTGGAACATCCCAGGTAAACAGTCAGTGATACTGTACTGAGATGAAAGCGCAGAGAGCGAAATTTGAAGTGCTGCCCGTAGTGAACCATCACACTCACCGAAGCGTGCTACGAAGAATAATATGTAAAAACTGCCATTCGTTGGATGAACCGTTGAATGAGAATTTTCTGAAATCGACTCTACAAGGATCTGCACAAAAACGTTCAGAACCAAGGCTCACGACATGGGTTTCCATGGTAGGACTGCAATATGCAAGCTCCGCATTACCCGAACCAACATACGGCGTCGACTTCAGTGGCGCAAAGAACGTGTATAGTGGGACCTAGAAATCTGGAAAGCAGCGTTATGAAAGGGCGAATCAGGCTACATCCTCTGCCGAGCGGATAAACGGGTGTGAGTGTGGAGGATGCCCGTGAGCTCTTTTACTAGAGTGCATAACCCAAATGAAATTCGGAGGTGGCGATCTGATGGTATGGTCCTTTTTTTTCCTGGTTTGGCCTCGGATCACTGTTTGTGGTGCCATGAACATTAAACTCCGAGTGGTATCTGAACATTCTGGACAATATAATACTTCCTACTTTGTGGCGTTTCTACGGAAATCCATTGACTCTTTCAGCAAGAAAATGCATCTTGTCATGAGACCAGGGGCACTGCGGAACTGCAGCACCTCCGATTTTTCTCGATATATAAATATATTTATTAATTTATTGATATTTGCTTGTAATATTTAATTTTATCATCAACAATCCTATACAATTCTCTTATTTTGTATAAAAAATAATAAAAATCCATCTTGTACCACTTAGGAGGGCGCTAGCAGCACTGTGTTTACCACAGTGTCATATTGCTACGCGCGCAAGTATAGCACGTCATAGTGAGATGCGAGCTATTAGCGTAATGCGGCACTGTCCGTCGCACAGTTCCACTGTTGTTTATATGCAGTTTTCAGTAGTAGAATGTTCGTAGTGCTTATCGTGTTTACTCCGTCTCTTTAAATATTTGGACATTACAATTAAAGACATAACATTTGTTATAGTTTTTATTTTAGAACATTATTGGGGTTATGATAATGGATTTTATTTTTAAGTAATTTTGAATTACATCAAACTCTACAATTTTATCGATAATAAATAATATTTTTTCATGTTTATTTTTTTTTTAATTTTTACCATAATTTTGATATTTTATCCAAACACGTATACACTGTTCTTGCAGTGTGTATATATATTTCGAAAGTTGCAGCACCCCCACGATTTCAAGCCACTAGCCGCCACTGCATAAGACTATTGCTGTAACTGCGTGGTTTGTGGACACGAACGTCACCACACTTGGCTGACCTCCACAAAGCTCTATTGAACATCCGTGGAATAAACTAGGTCGTCGTGTGAGGTCAAGGGTCGTTCATCCCACAACAATCCAAGACCTCATTCATGCCTACAGGAAGAATGGTCCAAAATTCCCATTGATCGCTATCTGACGCTTTTAGAAAGTATTCACCGTAGGATTGCTGCAGTAATCCTAGCGAAAGGAGGTCCTACATCTTAGTAAGGTGTGCGCCATGGCTATTTGTTCCTCACACTCTGGTGTCCGTTGACTTCTTTCCAAACAGTGTATATAGAAGTGACTTGTCTTGCTTATTTCCATATGTTTAGCATTTATATATGTTTCCTTTCTTTGCTGATGACAACTAATAGGTTGAAACAGCTATTAAAGCCAGGAAAACCTTAATTAAAATCACTAATAAAAGGCAAATATACAGAGTTCGCATTTTTTTTTAAGTAGTACAATACCAAGGCAACTCCGATAGCGAAGATTTGATCCTCATAAACTCTCTGGTCAAATTTGAACTTTTTAAAAAAATTTCAAATTTAAAAATGTGACAATGGAGTAGTAATGGAAATGTAATTTCCTCTAGTTTTATATTTCCTTCCTTTTATTTTCTGAAGTTTTTTTATATCCAGTTATACCAAGTAACGATGTTTCTCTATGGGTGTCTGATTTTATGATGTTCTTAATATTGTCAACTTAGTATGTAGCATTTTTATATTTTAAATTATTACAACAATCTGCTTCCATTAATAAGAATACAAAACAGAATAAATAATTAGAGCCATAACCACTACCGATTTCGCACATTCAACCAACGATCTGTTTGTCATGTATAATATTCTACCACTACAGAAACTATATCTCTATGGATGTCTATTATACGTAAAAAGGAACGCTGAAAGTTTCTTAGTATATAATGCAGAACCTCAGCTTATGCGTTTAGAAAAAGATTGAGAGACTACCTCATGGGACAAAACAATGTTGACAATTACTTTAAACGTAGAGTATAACTCATATATCATATCCAATTAAGGTACCAATATACTAACTAGTTCATTCACTTAGGAGACTAATATATTAACATATACATCAAATCAAACCGTGCAAGGTGAGCCCTCATAGATACTGTCAATGGACTTGCAGTGACTGTTTCGAGCTAATTTAATTCTCTAGTAACCAATAGGGCTACTGCCCTTAGTTACACATAAATACACAAACTAACTTACTTTATCACTAAAACCAGTAACTTATAAACTACGAAAACTATCAGAAATGTATTTTATTCTATTTGTATATATATTGCCGAGTGGTTAGCGTATCCGCTCTCCAGCCAAAAGGCTGCGGGTTCGAATCCGGCCATGGACATGAATGTTTGTGATTGTCTTTGGAAATACTAGTGGTGGTTCGGCGGTAGATGGCGTTGGTGTAGTTGCGGTCAGTTGGTGGATTGAGCGGCGGAGGCAGAGTTGTGGAGCAGGTGCCCTCCCTCGATGAGACTTTGGACTCCCTGGAGGTGTATAATAATAATAATATATATATATATATATATAAGGAAACATTTATTAACTGAAATAATAGCCAAAAATAAGTGTAATTACCAACAGAAAATAATAGTAATACTTGAATTGTATTGTATAATATTGTACAGTGAATTGCAAAACTTAAACTGTATTGTATAATAGTGTATACATTGAACTGTACAACTTGATTTGTATAATATAAATATCTTGTAAACGTGATGGGAATGATACTAATAATAATAAACACTACATTTATTTTTATTTTATTTGACTTCCTCCCAAGAAAGTTGTAAATCAATAGTACACTGGGCGGCTAAAATTTTTTTGCATTTTTTAATAATTCATTATATTTATTTATTTGCATAGTCCTGAAACCTTACTCTATAGAGACCAAACATAAAATTCTTTCAAGCCACTTCGTCCCTCCAATAAGCGGGGGAGTGATCTCAAACCGGGCGATGAATTTCATCTCCCACCTAAAAATCACAAACATTCGATTCCACGGGAATCGAACCCGCAGTCTGTTGTTGGGTGGAAAGAGGGTTTATTTATTATAACATTTATTGATTTTATGCTCATATTAGCCTTTCAATTACCACCTAGAAATCCATACACAGTTAATCATTGACTGTACATGAATGACTGCTTTTAAAAATTTAACTAATTAGCATTTAATTAAACCGTTCTTTAATTTAATTCAAAAAGTGACAACATTCTGACCTACAAGATGAAACATACTTTACTAGATTTTAATACACGAATATTTAATTATTTCATAGAAAGCACAAGGACTGTGGCTGAAGCCATTTGCACCGAAATGCTTCCCTTTCCAATTTTGTGCGTTGCAGTCTTAGCTGAAGAAACAAAGTGTGATTGCTGTGGCGTATGTGATGGAGACCTTTCTCTTGATGTTCCTGAAATACTTTATTCCTGATCTGATCGTTCACTGGTGAAATTTAAACTCAATAATAGTAAATAACTGCAGGGTTGATTTATTTGACTTGTCTGGAAAAGGGAATGTTATTGCCACGTTTCTCTCCATGGTCTGTGCTAAATAACAGTAGTAGTTACATAAACGGTCACCTGTTTCCATTACACTGCATCTTACGCCAATTTCACACGTGTACTTAGAGTAATAGAAGTTCCAAGTGAATTTGAAAATTATTGCTTATTTTCGGTGGATATATTTTTTGTAGATAAGTAATATTTTTGAGTTGGTTTTTCCACTTTTAAAATCAATGCACGGTTTTTCTAACTTCGATTTTGCAACCAAAATGCTCTGAGTAAAGAAAGTATCTCACTATAAAATATTTGTAAGAAGGGCAATGAAATATCTTCTAATTCTGACCCTGCAAAATGTTTCCCGGTGAGATATTTCGTACACGAGTTCTAAAAAAGAATTCTGCAAGATTATTGGGATAACTGATGTACATGAAACATTTCATGGCATTCACTATCTGTCGACGTTTGACTAAATCAGTATTGGTTTAATGTAGTTTAGTCACATGTTGACAGATAGTGTACATCATGGAAGTTCAAGATCATCAGTGGTTTTAACAGACCCTTAAGTGTCCACCCTTCTAAATATCCTTAGATTTCGTAACCATAATGGTAAGATAAAGCAATTAGCCGTATAAGTATGCTTTGTATGTAAATTGAATATGTTCTCTCGACCTATTTGTTGATTGTGGGATGAAAAGACTGATTTTCTGGGAGAAAACCCTCTATCTCCTAGACTGGATATCTTAGCTTCAGTTGAAAAGCCCCGATAAAGGTTCTTGATATTCTAGAAGGAATTCCATCTAAGGTCATTCCAAAGAACATCGTTCAAATCCACTGAGATACAATGGCTCACTGAATCTACTTGTCAGCTATCATTCCAGTATTTGTTGGTTTAGCTAAGTGGTCACTGTTGAAATATCGTTGACTACAATATTAGACAAATACCGATACTGTCCAAAACAATACCTACCTACACAGTAAGCCGAGACTTTAACGAAATATGATATCTGAAATCAAAAAGTGAATTAACTAGAAAACTTTAAGCAAAAATGACAACTGTAGGGAAAACGGGAACTTATGTATAGATCATCGCAAACACGTATGTGAAAGTCATCGTAAAAGCTACACGATAAAGATTACCCAAAGATTCTTTCATTGATCTTTGTGTCTATTGAATGTCGCTTCCTGTATGTTTATAAGCATGGACTATTTGTGTTGCATACGAAACAGAGCAGCCTTGAAACTTGGATCAATATCTGAAGAAGTATCGGGTAAAGCAAATAGCAAATTGTTACTTAACATTTCACTAAGATTAATAGAATTCAAATAAGTTCTTAAAGACTGTAAAACTTCAAAAGATCTTAGAAAAATTATGAACAAATCCAGTCCAATATCTCCAAGTAAAGAAAGGCTTCAGAAATAATATTCATTTGCTTGAACGAGACCACGGAATTCATGTTTGATGTTTCCCCTTTAAATAAACTTAACAAAATCGCTGCCAGCCAAAAGAAACTAATCAATAATCTCCTTACTCGTTGTAAGACCTTAGGAAGAAAAGACTCTTCTAAACCCTCACTGTCGATAGACAGCAGTTTTTATTTCCTTTTTTTAATCTAAAGAAATGTGAAAAAAGAGAAGCAACTGTAAAATTTATCAATCAGAATTGCATCGAGAAAAAGATGGGTTTCTTACGCGATGTTAAGATCATACCAATGATAATGTTCATTTTTAATTTTCTACTCAACCGTTTTCACTGTCGCAAAGTCTATAGAAATTCCGTGAGGAGGATATAAATCTCAATCTTCAATAGAAAATTACACATGTGCAAGAAGATTAAATATTAACAAAAATAATAAATTAAATATCGCAAAAGAATCCATTTTCGTTTGGTATGCACACTTGCCAACTCTCTAAGGCGATATCTTTTTTGCTATTCTGAAGATCAGAATGCTTTCTCTTTAAAGGATTTCTTCTTAATTTAGTGCAGTCTAAGAGAACAGTTCCTGTACAGAGATAGAAACGTCTCGAGACAGTCCTTTTAATGGTCCTTCGAGTGATTGATGGGTAGCTTTTTTTCTTTCTTTATTTCTTTTTCGTAGCGAAGTAGGCTCGGTTGTTTTAACGAGAAAAGCGTGGAATGACCAGATAGGGAGTCACTCGATTTCTCCCTCTTGAATCAGTGTCGGTGCTCTTTCTGTCTCCTTGAAAATAGTTCGCCATGAAAGAGAGAATTTTTTTCTAGAGTTTCGCTGTTGTAATGTGAGAGAAAGATAAAGGCTTAAAATCTGTACTTGGGGGTATCCATCAAGGTGAAAGAACAGGTCAACAGTTTACTGAATAACCGTTACTGGCTAACTATTAATAATAGAAATGAAAAAAAACACGTTAGAACCATATTCATTCCAAATTATCGGATGTTCGTAACCAAATAAGTAACAAATTAAACTTAGTCAACATTTTCTCTGCTGCCTTGCGAAGTATTAAATTTCGTTATGGTTTCATTTGGTATTCAACATAAAAATTACGTAAACAATCGAACTCAACCAATATATTCACTTCTTACCTTCACCATGTGTCAATTCGAAATCATTTGCTTCCTACATTGGCTTCTGCAAATTTTGCTATCATTAGTAACCGGAAATTCGTCACATTTCAACAGTAATGTATCCTTCCGGTAATGAATTCAAGTAAAATTTTTCAATATTTTCCTATTTTGAACTAGATTTTCCAGACTTTACCCTCCAATCCTTCTGTTTGGGCAAGTTTCTTATACACCACGGTCTTTCATATGTACTCTCACCACTTCTTACGGCGTCTTTCTCGATCTTCTTCTCAATACTACTTCCACTGTAACCTCCCTTATAACTGAATTCATTTTCAATCTTTCTACCTCATTATAAGTTCACCTGATTATAACTATCCGGTTGATACACGAGAAATGACACTCACTGACAATTTCATATCTGTTTTTTTTATGGCTAACTGTATTCCATTATTAGTCGAATATTAAATTTATTAACTCAATACAATTTCATGGAAATTGAGACCGGATGGGAGTGTAGTGTAACCCGGATAAATAAGACCTTATTGTCTTCTTCAAGAAATTTAGAGAACAATGTACAAATAATCTCCGGGCAACATGTCAACAGAATTGAAAGAGGATACGACATATTGAATGACGTAATCAATATAGGACGCATCACTAGATAGGAATGGACTCCAGCCTTGTCTCAGTGGAAATAAGGATGTTTGAGGTGAAGCGCTACAATATGGATGTACTAGAAGAATGTACAAAACGATAGCTCTTTTTTTGATCTAGTTGTACGAAATAAAAAACGCTTTTGTCATTTTTCCAATTCACTTTTCAGTCAGATTTCTATAAGTCCTGAAGTTGGGCTTAATCTAAAAAACTGGAACCGTCTGTATTACGAATGCTTATATTTCTGAAACTACTTTAGGGATAATAAATAAATAAATAAATAAACACCTCTTAGAAATAATAGATACCAACTTTTTATCCAAGTTCTGAAGCATTCTCTCTCTCTCTCTCTCTCTCTCTCTCTCTCTCTGCAGTATGGTTTGATTTATTAGTCCTAAAGTATCATAGGAATATGAGAATTTATAAACCGACCGTCACGATAAAGTTTCTCAACGTTATTTAATAAATAAATTATTAATTGAATTTCCCAGACGTTTGACTCCTCGTTTTAAATACGGTTCTCACTTCAGATTCAATCCATCTTCAACTCTTCTTGTAAATAAATAAATAATATATAAAAAATCAATGCAAACGTCTTTCCATCTCTCCATTTTCTGGGACCTCTCTAATTTAATATTGCTCTTAGACAATTAGGTAAGGGTCACAGTGATATTTTATCCAGTTTACCCTCTCCTTATTTTCATCAAGATGAAATAATGTTTCCTTCATTTATTTTCAGGGTTTTGGCTTCCTGTATCAATGCCTCCTGAAAATGTTATTTAAGATAGTTTCATAAGCTGGAGAAAGTCTTTTACAGACAGTCGTTCAATATTTGTACTAATCTGTGGCTCGCTAACTATCATCTTTCTTCATTCAGCGAAGGAGCTTTTTCTAAAAAAATAATCATAATACCAAATTTCGTTTACCTGTATTACCTAAAACTGATTAGAAAAATATATCGGACTTCTAGAGGTTATATCTTTGGGAAACTTCACAGTAATGAAAATTTTGCTATTCAGTAGAATATTTTATTAAAATCATCTATACACCCTCTGTCCAAAAAGAAAGTAAACTTTTAGAAAGTAGAAGAAACTAGTGGCGCCACCTGTTGTATCTTATTGTTGTCGAAAGCGGCAACCTTCATTAGTATTGTGTCAATAATTTATGGCATTTGTTTCGTTAGAAGCCGAGTTATAGTGTCAAGAGTGATAGTGTGTTTGACGAACGGTCGGAATGAAGATATCGCTGTGGTATACCTCAGCATTTAACATTACATCGGAGAAAGTCGTTCTTAGGATCCACAGTTATCCAGATGGAAACGTAATTTGTCTTAAATACCAAAAAGGTCCGGAATACTTCAGTTTGTTAAGTAACCACATTTGTTTGGCAGAATCAAAGAACGATCGAAAAAAAAAAAAGAAACTGAAAGTATGAAAGGGGGAAAAATAACTTGTAAGAAAGATTTTAAGTTAAGTAGGATGTTTATTTTCTTTTTTTTCTTCTTTTGACGAAGTTATCAAGTAAAGGAAAATTTTGGAGAGAGAGAGAGGAAGAGAGAGGAGTTCTGTGCTTAGATGGTTCATTGAAGATGACGTCACTGGTATCTTCTCCACCGGATTTCCTCACAACCACGAGCGCTGATCATTTGTCAAGGAAATTAATTCTCTCTCGAAACAATAGCCTTTGTCCATCCCGTGATCTTTCCTTCCAGTGCGTGATGTGCACACATTAAGATACTTCTACGAGCGTTCGTAACTACCAAAAACTTGGAATCTGCTGGTTGTGTAGCGTTTGCAAAATCTAGTGCCTGCAAGAACACGCAATGTTTAGCTTACTTGCAGTGACATGAAAAACAAGAGACTTGTTGGGTTTTTTCTTAATCAGTGGTTAGTTTACCTGTTTTACGAGAGGGGAAAAAACCCGAGTTTCCGTTAATGAGAAAAAACTCACAACTACCAGTATAATTGCCCTTCAAAAAATCCCTCAAGGTTCCCAAACAGGATTCTAAGCGTAAAGATATCGAGGTTTTCCTGGCAGCTCCGAGTACAACAATACTGAAGAAAAAAAAAAAAAAAAACGTGATATTACAGCGCCCTCTTACGATCTCATAATATTTGCGTGTTCCTTTACAATATAACATTAATCACGATCAATCGTGATATAATCTACATCTGCCAGTCTACAGATCGAGTTAAAGAAAAATAACCTTCGTTGAGAATGCAGAAGGGTCTCGCATGGAATTTTCGTACTCGATCTTCACAAATGATGTATGAATAATATGATTCACCCAATAAGTTTTGGTTTATTTTTAAGTACTCTCAGAACCTTATGAGAGCCTCGTTTTTTATCCGTTCTGTATTAAATTGACTTCATTCTTCACCTCCAAGCCACGCGTATATTATAAAGCAAATATTGATAGCTTTTCACTGAAGATGAATGATCTAATGTTTGTTATAATCTTTGTCAGTTTGTAGTAAACTGACTACAAGTTCGTGCTCACCTTATTTAAAACCATGAAGAGATTTATGTTGAAAATATGGTTGGCTAAAAATAGATGCGAGTCACTTGAAATGATTTACAGCGTGGTTAATATTATCGGTTAGCTCATTTGTTTTTAAGGCTCTTAGATTTATATTTATATAGCATGGAAGTTACTAAAGGTGTGTCCCTCCTGTTTTTTTTTAATTAAGAAGTAGTTTAGTTTTTTTTAAAAAAATCTCAGTTCTTGAAGTAGCTGATATTTTTATTATATTGAATCCTACTATTACGTCACCAACAATCGCACCATTCTTGAAATAGCACTTATATTAGAATGGAGTTTTCGAGCCACTGCTTAGTTAAATTGCTTTCATTACATTATTCTGTAATCATCACTCACAATTGTTCATGTTTGTTTAAACAATGCCATAGCTTATCATCGTGTGTACATGTGCGCGCGCCTCGCTGCTGGAAGGTTTTGATATCGAGAACTTCCTGATAGATGACAGCGTATTGAAACCTATTTCGATTAAATAAGGCAGGAAATGCACTCTCCAATCTTTGAGTTGGGCACGCGCGCGTGTGTGTGTGTGTGTGTGTGTGTGTGTGTGTGTGTGTGTGTGTGTGTGTGTGTGTGTGTGTGTGTGTGTGTGTGTGTGTGTGTTGTCCTGCTACTGCCTTTTCCAGTGAATACCAAGATATTAATATTACGTCTCTAGAATAACACGCTCGTCAGAACTATAGCGATTACTTGAGAATAAATAAGAAAAGTTTCATAAACAGCACAACTCCGAAACACGTGGTAATATAGTGTTCGGTGTCGTAATTGGTCCAGAAGTCAAGGTTGCGTGATTCTAGATAAAGCGAACCGTTTCTGTATGTCATAACAGAGCGGAAGTTTAATTAAGTCTACACCTTGTTTCCGCTTAGTTCTTGCTAAAGTTTGTCAAAATATACAGAACTTTGTGATTGCTGTACAAGTCCTAACAAGTCACCTGTCATCACTGAAGAATTATAGAGAACTTGGAAAAACTGAAGGAATGTGTCTTTTGAATTCACTGGAATATATTTTTTTTTAAATTTATTTCTGTAACATATTTTTGTCTAGATTAATCATTCCAGTGTTTTGATTTAAATTTTCGAAAAAAAAAAAAAAATCAGGTCCCTCGATTATTACACCCTTTGTCCAAAAAGAAACCGAACTTTTCGAAAATAGAAGAAACTATTGGCGAACCCTAGTGTATGTTTTTCTTGTCGAAAGCGGCAACCTTCCTTAGTGTTGTATCAACTGTTTATGACATTTCTTTCGTTAGAAACCGAGTTATAGTGCCAAGAGTGACCGTGTGTTTTGACGAACGGTCGGAAAATGAGTTTCAAACAGAGCTGCGATTGACTTTTCTGTTAAACTTGGTAAACGTTTTACCGAAACGCATCAAAAAGCATACGGTGATGGATGCTTATCCCGTACTTAAGTTTACGAGTGGTTTAAGCGATTTCAATGTGGTCGTGAGACGCTTGAGGACGACGAAAAGCCAGACCGTCCAAAAACTGGACTGAGCGTAGTTAGCATCCAAAAAATGCGTGATGTCATCAGAGAAAACCCAAAATCGTCCGTGAGATTGATTGAAGATGAATTGGGGATTCCAAAATCAACTGTGGACAACGTTTTGGCTGAGAGTTTGTGCCTTCGTAAATTGAATTCGCGATTTGTTTCTCACAAGTTGACCGACGACAAAAAAATGTGAATTTTTTGGTCGTCAGTCAACTTGTGAGAAAAGGACCTCAAACTTCCTTGAAACAATTGTTACTGGTGACGAAACGTGATGTTTTGAATATGAACCCGAAACATAGCGCCAGAGTGCTGAGTGGAGACCACTAGAAGAGGGGCATCCCAAAAAAAGTCGCTTGGAGAAGTTTACTTTTGGCTTCACCAATGCTGATTTGTTTTTACGATTCCAAGGATATTATCCACAAAGAATTCGTTCCGCTTGGCCAAAGGGTCAATGGTGAGTTTTATCTCGAAGTTTTGAAGCAATTGAATGCGAGAATTCGTCGCGTACGGCATGAATATCGTGACGACCGACCGCTCGTCAAAGCACACTGTCACTCTTGGCACTAACTCGGCTTCTAATGAAACAAATGTGATAAACAGTTGACACAACACTAATGAAGGTTGCTGCTTTCGACAACAAAAGGATACAAAAGGTGGCGCCACTAGTATCTTATATTTTCGAAAAGTTCGGTTTCTTTTTGGACAGAGGGTGTATAATAAACTCTGAAAGAGATACACTTTTTTAATTTAAAAAAATCAATCTTTTGCTCTGCATACTTATAATATACAATAATTAATTTGAGTGTTTGGATAAGATGGATGGGTCATATTTTTGCGGCAACAGTGGTTCTATGCTCATGTACCAGATGGCAGAGCAGTCGCCGTTTTGTTTCTGATAGCGTACAAAGATGGATGTGATGATCATTCTATGTAACCATGGAAACAACAATGTCGATTGCATATATCTCGAGTGAGGAATTGTGTGGAAATGTGGAGTGCCGAGTCGTTTAAATTCAAAAGAAAAATCACTCGCTTTTTCCAAGAAAAAAAAAAGAAGAAAAAAAGTTACTTGCACTTTACGAACAATTGAATTATTTCGTGCTAATGTTAAATTAGAATCGAAAGATCTTAATATTAAATTAGTTCTAGCACGGAATGGTTTAAATAAAAAAAAAAAGTTAGTTACTCTAAGTAACACGCGTACAGCAATGGAAATATTCTGAAAATAACTTCCTTCAATTGAATTACTTCAAAAGTAATTATTTTCAACACATTTTAACCTTCTAATAAATTAGCAAAACCATTTAACTGAAAAAACATTGCAAATGGGAAAAAAGTTCAAAATAACGAATCCCAAATGAACAGCAACAGCTTAGAATTCCATTACGTATTGCGTTCGTTGTCATGGTTACCACTGGGCGTGCTGATTGAATGAACAATACAAAGCGCGGGTTTTAATTGATGCAAATTTCGAGTAGTCATCGAATTGATCTATCACAGTGCTTCCATGTTAATACCTCGACCCCCTTTCACACTTAATTCAATATCTCCACTTGAGCGAAAAATTCCTTTATTTGTTGTCAACTGAAATGTGCCGTGCTGTTACCCTTATAATGAGATTTACTCGAATGTGAGAGAGAGGGGGGGGGGGGCGTGTAGTATTTTGTTTTAACGTTTCAACAGATTAACGTAGACGCATCGCTGTTAAAACCATCTGGAAATAAATAATCGACTTCACCCACATATACGAGGAACTTGTGTTATCTAGCTGAATAAGAAATGCTGCAATAACTGCCAAGGAGATTGATGCGGGAGGTAGGGGTTGTATATAAGGAAAGCGATAAGACATTTGGAATGACAGAGCACCGCGCGAACTGCAGAAAGTCATCCGTTGTCCAAGTAAAATGCTGAGGAAGGTAAAAATCATTCAAAACAGAAATTACAAAATATAAAATAGAAATACTATTAACACATGCACGCATTGTTAGATAAACTTAATACTTTGTTATTGGCATGGAAAATCTTCGAAGTAATAAAATAGCATTCACAGTCAGAAGAGAATACAGAAAATACATTGTAGGTTACACCGCATTGTCAGACAGAATAACCCCAATCAAAATAAAGGCATATCCAGTGAATGTTACACTCATTCAGATGCAAGTCTCAAGATTGAAATTCTTTGATACTTTGAGACGTTAAAGAATATGTAAGCAGAAAAATTAGGTAATATTTTTATATTTCTTAAAAATAATAATTAATTTATATTTTCGTTAATAAATTTAATTCAAAATTTATTAAAAAATAAAAAGGAATTATAAAATTATAAATATATTACACAAACTTTATAAAAGTTTATATCAAAGTTTATAAAAGAGGCTGAGATTTTCCTCTTTTTCCTCTTAGTTACTCGGAGGGTGGTGAGAGAGAAGAGTCCTTTATAGGACTTCCAGGGTAACGAATGGCAATGCTGCAGCCAATGAAGTTTTAACTCAGGCTCGGCTATTGCCGTATTCCAGCCATGACTAGAGCTTTTTAGCTCAATAACACCCCATCCACACAGATTCTCTTCATTCAGATGATGGGATAAAGAGTCAAGGACTCAGTCCATCTCCCAGTTCTTAAAAGAACTGGGAGATGGACTGAGTAACTTTTTGTTTATGAGTTCAAGTAACTCTTAGTTACTCGAACTCATAAACATGAATCGAACGTCATTTAATATAATATAATATAATACAAATTATGGAAACAGCTACCGTGTTAATTAAAACTTCAGTTTCATAAAACCAAAATAATCACTCGACGTTTCGACCTTCACATGAAAGTCATCATCTGGATTATATACAAAGAAACAAGATGCACTACAGTCTACTTGGTATGCTGAAGTTGATTTGGTCAACTGTTAAAACTACCAGCCTGACCTCTGGTGAAAAAAACTTACTACATCAAAGCTAGAGTCCTGTTATTATGTTATTATTATTATCTATTAGGTTACAAAATTAAATTAAATTAAACTAGAGAGCAACAGGTTGACACATTTTTTTACTCATACAAGTATACATATCGTCCTCAGCTATAGCCAAGTTAGCCGGTCTTGGGTGCTGACAGCAGGGTTTTTTCCACCAATTTATCTGGGGTTTTTCATCCCGCAAACAGGCAGACCTGCCCGTAAACACACGCGGATTTAATTAATTTAACCCCCCCCCCCCCATGGAGGTTAAATACTTAACTTCCATGAGGAGGCTCAACACGCCCCCAGTAGGGACGGGACAGAAAAGGGAGGAAACTTCATACGAATAAAAATAAATAAAATCAAATGAACCAAACTTGGCTTAGTTAACAAAATTCTGATGTAGAGCAAAGGCAAATTTGTGGTCGGATTAGGGCATGTGGCAATACATTCGACATACCTGTTGTTTAGAAATCATGATGAATTCTGAATCAGTTCGTATGAAAAAAAAAGATATTTAGGCTATGCAGCATCATTTGCAAAATATTCGGCTTATGAGGTCATCTAAAAGTGAAGTCTTTGCAACAAACTACACCGTTGAGTCTTAACTGTGTAGTTTGTAGAAACGAAAAATAAACACTTGCACACATGGTGACGACAAGATGAATTGTGAAGATTTCCCATGCAAACACCTCTGAAGCCATCCTGGCACAAGATTACCTCCGCTGATAATCGATAGAGCAATTTCGTCCGCGCGATGAAGAAAGAAGTGAAGGTCTTCAAAGGTGAGTTTTCGACTCATGAAACATGCAAGGCGAAACTTTCATTATATGTTCAGCGTCCCGTTGCGTTCGGTTAATGGTTAATGACCCCTGTTTGTATACGTGCGTGTAAGCAGGGGTCATTTCTATGCGTGCGTTTGATTCTAAAGTTGCATCCCCAAGAAAGCATTTTTTAAAAGACTTCTTAAACTTGTCTTGAAAAGGAAGAATAAATCGTTTCCACCGCTTTCCCATTCTGAAGTAAGATAAGTGCAGTGGACTTATGTTCGAAAAGCATGATACATAAGAAACAAATCCTTTCATAAAGGATGACAATTAATTTTTCACTAGAAGAAGAATGGAATTTCAAATTAGACGTTTCCATAGTAACGAGCGAATGTTCATTGTTGCCTAATAAAATACGTGCACATCTTTAATAAATGAAAATAACTTTTAACTACAAACTACGTTTCTATGGTTACAAACGAGCTCAAAATGACTATTGTTGCAATATCCAACAAATTGCAATTATTATGCAATTTTTATTACGCTAACCAAATGAAGTCCACTTTTATTATAAGCCTGTCATTCCCTAAATAGTTGTAATTTTGTTAGCAACAACAATGTAAGGAATCTAATAACCTTGCAATTTTCTGCCTGACAAAATATACCGGACTAAGGTGCAGTTACCCTGTATGAAATCGTAGAGAATTTATCAGACTTTTTATTTCATATATATTCACCGAAATTATTAAATTAGGTTCAGTAAACATTTGGTGCCATATGTATAGATTTATGATTCTGCCCTCTTCCGTCTGCCTATCTAAATTTCACGTTTCACATTAATACAAAAAATCTGTGGAAGGAATTCAAGGAGAAAGGTAACCAGCAGGCACGTGGGTAATACAAAGAACAGACCAGAAGGGTAAACACTGTGGTAAGAAAGGCAAAAATGAGAGTATAGGTTAAAGATAATTCCAAAGAGTTTTTTCGGCATGTTGCAAGCAAGTAAAAGGAAGAGGTTTTTATGGCAGAAAGATTTTAATGAATGCCGATGGTCGGGAAGTAAGTGAATCAGAGGAAATAGTAGAATTACCAAGTGACACTTTACAAGAGTATATCATCAAGGTGGAGATCTTGCAGTAACAAGAAAGGCTTATGAGGTATGTGTGTGTGTAAGAAGGCTCCAAGACTGATGTAGCAAATTACCGACCGATCAACATATCAGGAGTCGCATTCAAATTATTAGAGGTTGATCAAGAGCAAAATACATGAAAGGAAAGAGAAATGGGATATTGTATGGGGGTGCGAATATTTTAAAAACGTTTTATCCAGTCCAAGGATACTATTATACTATATGTTTAGCCTTTCATGTGTGGAAGTCATATAACAAAAATGTATAAGCATAAAACACTTCACCTTTTCCGACTAACTTCGATGAAATGTATTTTATTAAATTCTGTTTAGCACCAGGAATGGGTTCGGATCTTCAAAAAAATTCTTCAGTTATCTCAATTTTGTTTAACTCAGACTATGTTCAAATTCAAGTGGTTTCTGTTTAATTTGACCTCGTTAATTTGCAAGGCGATCTGACTGAGGATAATCCATTCTGCCTGTGAAGCCTTTTGGCTCTCTTTTTCAGTGTCTTTATAGTGAGATTAAATTTTTCCTGTAGTTTTATTTGGCAGCGACTGTGACTCGAATTTCGACCATATCCCTCTTATCATAAAATAACGAGAAAATAAGGATCAAATTCACGCACACAACAGATATTTTGACCCCTCACTTCCCAAAATGACTGACAGTTTTCATATTGAAAGAGGGCATGTTACACTCACTCCACCTTTTATCTCTTTCCAAACGGAATTCACATCGAACTTCTATTTAATCTCAGCACTCGTATTTCCTCCTCCTACGTCGTCCAGCCTTTGCAGTATGATATGGCGATTATCATGTTAACGCGAGAATGGATCTTTTTAAAAGAATGAATACAGTTAAGCAACACTAGAATTGTTCAGAGTGCATACGTACTCCCAATTGTCACTTTTTTCCCTCTCATCACATCAAGGGATCTAGTGCATATTAAGAAAAGTCTCCCCATCATAAGGCTAATCCCAAAAGCAGTAGCCCAAATCTCACTCTGACAAATAACCATCCCACAGCTTTTCGATAGTCTGCTATTTTGAATTTTAATTAAGTATTTTAATACTTCCAGAGTATTGCCGATGCATTTAGTAATCAATACCATGGGACCAAACGTAATATTTTTGTCAACTGGTCATTTCCTGCTTTGCAGTTTCATATTATCTTTGTAATCTATTCTAAATGGAATATCCATACAATTAGCTATTTCCTACGTCAGTACAGTATGACCACTGTCACCGACCGGAGGCAGCAGTTATCTGTAACAACATCTTACCACGTATCCGATCTTGTTAGACTTCACCTTACACCGGATGGCTTCGAACTCACTGCTGCATGGAAAACTGTTACTAGTATTTCAGTTCGCTTTATACCCTAACCGGAATTAAGTCACCCGATATCACTAGCAGCGCACTCCCTCCTCGCCTATCTTGTATAACCTTCCTACAAATACTATGCCTTTACAGTCGATACCAATTAGTATATTTTTTCTTCTGAGAACCAGGTATCACTAATGCCTACAGTCTGAGGCCAACCTTATTCACCAAGGCAACAGCCTTACTTCTTTGTTCCCGATACTCCAGGCATTTGTTTGCAGACATAATCAGTTACTACCGTGCTTTTTTGTATACTACTGTAGTCTCCATGATTAGCTCGTTAACTTTCAGATCCCTTTTCATATCTAATGCTGCACTCATACAGATATCTTTACATACACTCTTAATAAGTCCGACCCTGACGAACACACAATCATAGTTGTGTGTTGGTCAGGGTCATTAGCATATTAGCATAACTTAATCCTCGTACGCCCACATCTACTACCATTCCTACCTACTTACCATCATGATCAACTTTCCCTGATCCTCCACATTAGGTCTCATACCAATAAATAATTTTCCAGACTCCTGATACCAAACGCATATCTAAATCGATTCTCTCGCTTCTTGTAGCTTTTAATATCCTCTCTCATGTGAGGATTTAACTATCGCTAGTTAAATCGTTTACACCTACAAGAAGTCACGATTTGTTTGTCTTTTTTTAACAGTGTTTACTACCGACTAATGGTTATTTTTTTATTTTTCCTCTCAGAAAACTCGAAGTAGTAACACAGTTATCAATAGCACGTTTTATAAGTGAATTACCATACCATATAATATCCTTCTTTTTATATCTTACTTTAGTTCACTGCTTTGATGTTTCTCCTACTGCTGTTTAACTTTCTACTCCTTATATCTCAACATCTCATCTCAAATACAACAAAAATACGAAAATTAGCAGTAATATACCATAAAGCACTAATTCTGTTACGAAAAAATCACAATGAAACAGTTAAATTTCACATATTTTACAGGAGCGCTAAACAAACCGAGTTTTCGTGTATAGCCTTGAACCCAAATGCCAAACCCATTCAAATAACCTTATATAAATTCATTCTTCCCTTATAACAACTCCACACATCCCATAACTGGGAACCACTCCTCAGTCTAAGCATCGAATCATCGAAATACAACATTTCTTTGGCATTTATTTTCGCGTGTGACATATTCTTTAAGTCGAGTTAAGAAACCAGATTTAGATATATATAGCTACTTACATAAAGAAAAAAATCCGTGATAAACAACCTACGTGTGTGTGCTATTACAGCAACCCACATTACTATGCAACAACGTAGTCAATAATTTACAGCTGGAAAAGGACAATTTTACGCTAAAATAAAAGATGCTGAATTCTTTCTTCTAGTCAGCAAATGTAAGATTCGGGAAGAGAAGTTGCAGCAATATTTCTTTTGAAGTGTTTCAATGGGAAGAATGCTTCACGTAGAGCAATAAACACTGTACTACACCATTTATCTAGAATAATCTCACAGTATTTTCTTAGATAACAAAAAAAAGATGTGTAAGCTTATTCTTAATGATAATGTCTTTTGGTATCCTCTTCTAATATGTTAGATATTACTAATTAATAAACCAATTATAAATAATTACGAAACCTACTGTAACGATATGCAAACACTATGCAACCAGTAAGATTTTAATTATTGATGTATAATTCAAATTTCCCATGTGAGAGCGCCACTCTGCTTATATAAAACCGTCCATATTTGATCAGTACACTGGAGTTCACTTTTTTTTTATCTTTTGGGGGTAAATTCATAAAATATTTAAACTTCAGTGAACAAATATAGTAATCCAAAGTAAGTTTATATCAGTCGGATTATGAGACCAATTTTTAATCATTTAAAACTTTTTTAAATGATTAAAATTCCTACACCAAATTTTTACTTACATTTCTTTTCTATATCTATTTTCTTGGAAAGATTTGATAACATAACAGGATAATGCCAGTTAACTTAAACAAATATAATAATAAATTTTTGTACAAACAAATATAATAATAATAATAAACCACTTTATGTCCTATCTTTCACGTAAAATAATCTGAAGATTAAGAAAAGTGATTGAAGAAATAAAATAATCTGAAGATTAAGAAAAGTGATTGAAGAAATAAAAAAATTATTTCTTCAATCACTTTTCATTCAAAACCTTAACTCCCTGCTGTAATAATTTACTTGACCTCTTTCCGTTTGTCAGTGATTTTACTCTCTAGCCAACACGACTCAAGAGTTAAATTATTTCTTTGCTCAACAGGCAAAGGTGACTTCCTGGTGCGACTAAGTTAAATATTGAATCTTTCTAACCTACATCAGTAAAAGTACTTTTATAGCAAGCTCCTTTCAGTATCTTTGAGAAGCCAACTGAAAATTCAATTTGTAAGGAAGTCGAGTTTTGGAAGTCCTTTTTATAAAACTAAAAATAAAATCAGTGAAGATATTTTCTTCGCTGTGCTAAGTAATTAAACAATCCCTAATTCCCGCAACTTTGGTCGTGCATGCGTGGGGTAGTTTTGATACGAAAGTCAATAAAAATGTACTTAGTAGTCTATGAAATAATTAAACCATCTTTGTGATGATATAATTTTACAACAGATCTAAAAAAAAAAAGGTCACTTAAATAACTTTTCGTTTCACGTTAAAAAAAAAAAACGAGTAATAGATTTTGATTTAAGCAGGTTATTGACGTAGTCTGTTACGGTGATTAGAACAACACACTATATATATACTGTCGATATTCAGTTTCTTAAACTTATGCAGGATAATAGAAATTATAAATATTAAACAATAAATTTAAAAATAATAAATATATTTTTATTTGTTATTTAATAAATTAAGAATTTTTCATAAAATTTGATTAAATAAAAATATATCTTTATATACATAAATACACCCCATTAATTAATGGATGGTAGGAATAGAATCGACCGTTAGATGCGGTGATTAATTAATTAATAATAATGAATGTAGCCAAAAGTCCTTTTTAGAACTTCCAGGGTAAAAATTAGCAATGCTGAACCAAGGAAGTTAACTGAGGTTCGGCTGTTGCTGTTATCCTGAGTGATGAGTTTTTGGTTCGCTCCCTTAAGGTTTTTGCCTTAAGGGAGCACTTTGAGTCTCAGGGGAAGGTGTTCTCCGTCACGGCCCGCTGAGGCGTTCTTGGTCGGTGAATTATTTTCTTCGGAATATGAGCGGTCCTGCTCAGTCGGGGTGCTAGGACGGGGAGCCGGTCACTGAGCGGGAATTTGAGCGGTTCTGCTAGGACGGGGAGCCCGTCACTGAGTGGAACCAACGCTGAGATATGGACGGTCTTTCGCCCACTATGGAGTGGCCTAGAGATCGTCCGATTTTTTGAGATTTTACCCTTTACTTACTAATCAGGGTAACAAATGGCAATGCTGTAGCCAATGAAGTTTTAACTGAGGCTTGGCTATTGCCGATATTTCCCAGCCATGACTAGAGCTCTTTAGCTCATTAACACTCCATCCACACAGATTTTCTTCATTCAGATGACGGGATTAAGAGTCAAGGACTCAGTCCATCTCCCAGTTCTTTTAAGAACTGATTAATTAATAACCTTGGAGGGTAATGGATGGCAATGCTGAAGCCAATGAAGTTCTCACTGAGGCTCGGGTATTGCTGTTACCCTCCTGCCATGATCAGAGCTTTAATAGCTCAATAACACCTTATCCCTACACTGTCCTCTACACATAACGGAGAAGATGAAAAGCATTCTTGCTTCGCCCCTTTAAGCCAGTCCTTATAATGACTTAAAGCATTATTGTAATGACTTGCAGTGAAGAAACGTATCAATATTATTAACAAGAAATGAGAAAAGAAAAATTAATGAACTCTTTTACCTTTAAGGTATAAACGATGTCTTCGTTTAACACAATTTCATCTCATTATTTGAAGTTGTGCATTTTTTTTTTTTTAAATTTGATAAATGAACTACCAAACGAATTCGAAATTCTCGATTTTAATTGTGTGCAAACTCGTTTGTAATATTTTTCTTACAAGAAATAACAACGGTGGAAACAATTAAATGTATCTTACAAACGAAAACATGATAGGGTAGCTTAATCTCAAAAGTAATGATTAAACGGAGGCGTTTTTAACGGTCTGATCTTGAAATATTCTAAGAACAGAAAACGAACGGCAGGCCTTCATTTACCTGCATACTAAGAGAAGTGCTGCTTTTTTTCTTTTCAGTAAACTCGATTTGATTGACACCTTATAATATATTCATTAAAAGTTGAATTCCAAAAGCGTAATCCTTCATGGGATGAAAGAAGAGTCCTAATCGTTATAAGGACTGGCTTAAAGGGGGCGAAGCAAGATTGCTTTTCATATTCCCCGTTGTCTGTAGAGGACAGTGTAAGGATAAGGTGTTATTGAGCTATAAAGCTATGATCATGGCAGGAGGGTAACAGCAATAGCCGAGTTGGCTATTGCTGTTACCCTTATTGCTGAACTTCGTTGGCTACAGCATTACCATCCATTATCCTCCCTGGGTACCAATTTTAGTCGCCTCGTACGACATGCATTAGCTACATTGGTGCTTTTTTTTTTAAAGTAAAACAAACTCTAAAAATTAGGACGATCCCAAGACCACTCCATAGTGGCCGAAAGACCGTCCAACTCAGCGTTGGCTTCACTCAATGGCGGGCACCCCTACCGCTGAGCAGAACCTCTCATATTCCATCCCCCCGACAAGGCCCCTCTCGAGCTACGCCGGAGAACACTCTCCCCAGAGACTCAAAATGCTCTCTCAGGTAAAATCCCCCGAAATCATCCCCCTCCCCTCGCCGGGAGCAAAATTCTGGAAGAAACCTAAGAGAGCGAACTATCGAAACTCAGCGTCCATTTTAGTCGCCTTTTACGACACGCATGGATTTTCGTCGGCGCTATTCTTATCCCGGCAACCACACGGGGATCATGAAAGAAGGGTTCTTATAGTTCTTATAAGAACTGGGAGATGGACTAAGTCCTTGACTCTTTATCCCGTCATCTGAATGAAGAAAATCTGTGTGGAAGGGGTTTTATTGAGCTAAAAGCTCTAATCATGGCTGGGTAACGGCAATAGCCGAGCCTCAGTTAAAACTTCATTGGCTACAGCATTGCCATTTGTTACCCTGGAAGTCCTAAAAAGGACTTTTTGCAAATCGTAATTCATTATCCACTCATGAAAGAAGGTTATTAATCACCGTTTGATTTCAAAACTTTAATTATAAAAAGTAAATGGTGTACTTACATATATAAAGATATAATATTATTATATCAAATTTTAAGAAAAATCCTTAATTTATTGAACAATAAATAAAAATATATTTAATATTTTATTTTTATTGTTTAATATTTATAATCATGTATCTCTCCCCACACGCTTCCACTGTTCACGTCTATCATCTCCAGTGCGTTAAGTAGTTGATTCTTTTATTTTGTCTTGTGTTCTTCCATCAAAACTTTAATTATAAAAAGTAAATGGTGTACTTACATATATAAAGATATAATATTATTATATCAAATTTTAAGAAAAATCCTTAATTTATTGAACAATAAATAAAAATATATTTAATATTTTATTTTTATTGTTTAATATTTATAATCATGTATCTCTCCCCACACGCTTCCACTGTTCACGTCTATCATCTCCAGTGCGTTAAGTAGTTGATTCTTTTATTTTGTCTTGTGTTCTTCCATCACCACCGAAAGATTCAGTTGCTTTAGTAGAGTGCGTTTAGAGAGCATCTTAAAATCACTTCTGGCTGTCATACATATTCAAGAGTTCTCCACTTTAAAGGGTTCTGTTGTTCAATTTCAGTCACTCATTTTTAAATTTCATTTTAATCGAAAATAACATGCATACACACTTATATATTATATTTCGTGACCTCTATTATGTGGGTTGATATTAAAAAAAATAAACCAAAAACTGCTCTAAGGTAAAGGTCGTTACCATGCGAGAAATTGTAGGCAGGTGACATTGCTGTTACCCTCCTGCCATGATCAGAGCTTTAATAGCTCAATAACACCTTATCCCTCCACTGTCCACTACAGATAATGGGGTATATGAAAAGCATTCTTGCTTCGCCCCTTTAAGCCAGTCCTTATAAGGACTATAAAGAAACAATTAGTAGCATTAATATTCAAATGAAGTTTATGAATTCAAATGAAGTTACAAATAAACTCTGGTTAACAGTTTGAAAATTAACTTATAATCTTCAAGTTATAAAGTTTATAATGAATGAAAGATGTATCTTCTTTTAAACTGTCTCAAGGCTATCACCTATTTTGCACTTATTGATTTCCATTTTTGATTTTTGGTCACTCCAACTTTTCAAATAGCGATGATATCTTCCTTGGAGATGCTAATACTGAAAACTTCAAATGACTTTTCTTTTCCAACGCCACTGATCAAGAAGGTAGTTCACGTGCATACAGAGACACACACTAGATAACTCTACAAACACACTTCTTCGTCTCTAGTGAGCCTTCTCATTACTGCTGTGGATATTCCTTTTCCGCTAGACAATTCAGACCGTAATCTAGTGTTGATTTCTTCTCCCAAAAAGAAATAAAAAAACGCAACGTCTGGCATTACAAGAAAGCCAAGTAAAATGATATTTGAGACTTCTATGCGTCATTTCCTTAAAGGCATTTTTGTTTTTACTCTTAGGATCCATACATGCACTGAATGTATTACTTAAATAAATCTTACAAGCCTGGAAATATTTACTGTCCTCCACTTTAAATTCTCCTCCCATATTCAAGCCTTATTGTTCGAAGCATAACAAGGCTGTACAAGAGAAGAACTAGAAATATCATTATTGGATTACCATGAAATTTCCTTTTCTAAAGCCAGAAATAGCTTCAGTCTATTGGTCGTAACTTTTT
Source organism: Typopeltis vanoorti (assembly GCF_054136105.1). Classification (NCBI taxonomy): domain Eukaryota; kingdom Metazoa; phylum Arthropoda; class Arachnida; order Uropygi; family Thelyphonidae; genus Typopeltis; species Typopeltis vanoorti. Next base: position 14,707,454 of record NC_143572.1, on the reverse strand, counting down.
TCCAACCCACTTCCACCTCTTTTTACTCAAAGGTGCATTTACTCACAGAAAAATCCAACTTCCTGGCTTCTTACTTTTTTTCTAATTTTTTTTTTTTACATATACGATCTTAGTAAATACTCTTGCGCCATTCCAAACACGCCAAATACTCAATCACTCGATTCAGTGATTGAATATTTCTTGATTTTTCGCTAGAAAGATTTCTTAGTAGAATCTTGTTCAAACTCAAGAAAGGTCTTCTGGTCCCGAAAGATTTTCTGCATCCTGTAAATTAGCTGTAATGGAGAAAGAATTGAGGAAGTCAGCAAGTTTGAGTACCTGGGATCCATTATTAATGTGAAGAATTGCTGTTCAGAAGACGCCAGAATAGGAATGGCTAAAACAACAGTCAGAGATCTGTCTAAGATCTGGAAGGATGCATCTATCTCCATGGGAACAAAGTTGAGGATTTTGGAAGCAGTTGTTTTTCCAACAGCGACTTATGAATGTGAGACTTGGAACCTAAAGAAGTCAGATAAGAAAAGGATATCTGCTTTTGAGATATGGTGCTACAGAAGGCTGTTGAGGATATCATATACTGAAAGGCGTACAAATGAATGGGTGTTAGAAAAGATCGGTAAAACTTTAAGGCTCCTTAAGGATATTGACAGAAGAAAGTTAAAATATTTTGGACACATGGAAATGATGGAAGGGAGACTTCTCAGAACAGTAATAGAAGGTAACGTTCCTGGAAAAAGAGAAAGAGGCAGACCATCAATGAGATGGATGGATGGTGTGTATGTGGAGTGACTGATCTTCAGAGAGGTGAGGCGCCAGAAAAGCAAACAGGACTACATGGCGACGCCGGGTGAGGCACATCACCGAGCATTGGAGTGACCATACGGCATCTGTAGATGCCCAGGGAACATAGTAGTAAATTCGCTCATATTCAATCCTAAAAAGAGTGAGAAATAATTTTCCATCAAATTACAGTTTCAATTAGTTCAGTTCTTTCTAAAGGAGAAACTATTAATTAGAATCACTGTGATCAATATGGATTCCACTAAGGGATCATCTTGCTTATTCTTGCCACCTTTGAACAAATGACATGAAAATGTCTGGAGGAATGTTAAATGCTTGCTTTGAATGTCTCAAAGACATTTGATTAGCTTTAGCATAAAAGACGTATTAAATAAACCTTCATCATATTAATCATCATCATATTTCCCGGCCTGGTTGGCCGAGTGGTTAGCGTATCCGCTCTCTACCTAAAAGGTTGCGGGTTCGAATCCCACCGTGGACATGGATGTTGTGATTGTCTGTGAAAATATTAGTGGTATTATTTTCATTATTAAATATTAGGATTTCCTTTTCTCTATGGGATGTTACTTTACCCTAGAACAGCTATTAACTGTCTGAACTATATGCAAATCACAGAATTCGTTCAATCATTGAATACTAATCTCAAATTAATGACGATACCCGTAAGAGTTCCTAAAAATGCTCCACTAAGTACCGAAGCAGTACTACCAACATCTCAGCTAAAAGGGTTTCGACCTTTGAGATCGCATGATAAGGAGAAAAATTTCGAAAATGAGAAACTGAAAAAAAAATTAAACCAATCTTTGATTTCGATTATGTGCTCCCAAAACCGATTTAATATCTCAAAGGGATCCAATTAAGAAGCTCAACGACCACAAACGTTAATAATTAAATGACTGCGGTGCAAATGTCCATCACATACGCTCATAATGGAGACACAGAAATGCCTTTATGAGAGAAAAAAAAACATTAGTTATCGTATAATATATTATTGCAGTATTGTTTATAAGGATTATGTTATATTAATTATAAATATTTGCATTAAAAGTTTTGATAAACATTTTATGAACTATCTCTTTTAAAACATAGATCCTGATTTTAAAATCTACACGAACATCGATATAAATCTGAGCATTTTGATTCTACACAATATTTTAGATGCAACACTTGTGAAAAAAAAACTTGCAAACGTTAGGGCTATTTAATCCGAGGTCGAAACCGTAGTGTTATTTCTATTAATTACGTTATTCCCTTGCAAATTTATTTGTTTTACAGGATTGGACGAATCCTCAGTTTGATGGAGGAAAATCTTTCCATTTTCGTATAACACCAATACTTACATTCACTTGAGAAAAAAAAAACACATTAAAAATAAAAGTTAGAAAAGTTCATCGTCCTAAACAGACCTCGAATGCAATTCTTAATAACCTAAAGGAGTGGCATTATCGGATGGAGAAGAAAGAAAGGCGTTTTGAGAAGAAATCCATGCATATATTTCATTGGATGGAACAGTTAATGGTAAATCTTTATTTTTAAATTAATCTGGTTCCAGTTGGGTAAGAAACAAATGCTTAATTCAAAGATAAAATAAAGAAATAATGAGGTTAATGGCATTTTATATCATATGATAAATTGACATTTTCAATTACAGCAAAGTAAAAACCTCTCATCTCTATCACTCGAACATTGTGGTACGTAAAAGTTAACGGTTACATCGATGAATCAATTTCCGAGATAAGGAAATAGTTGACAGAGAAAGACACTCGTACACCATGTCTAGTTGCAGAGAATCATGGAAGAAGCAATCGAGAACAAGCTATAACAATTTCGATTTCTATTGATAATGCTTTCCGTTTCTGAAACTTTTGTATACTACTTAGGAGGGGAAAAGCAATCCCACGTGAAATAAAATACTTTTAAGGCCCTCAAATCATTTGAAATGGTGATTTTATCTTTTAGACAACCAAAGTAAAAATGCCGGTTTGAATAGAGGAAGTTATTTTCCAGTCATCCCAAGGGAAAGAAATTATTAAATGTGGTTCTACCGATGTATGTTCATGTACAGTAACAGAGGAGACCAGAAACTTTATTTGAGCTTAAAGGAATTCGTAAATCATCCAAGTATTCTAACTGACTTTAATACACCCATTTTTATACTTAGAGAAAGAACATCAGCAAAATAATCGTAATGGATACGCGATTAAAATGCTTTCATTAAAAGTAATTCCACATGAATAGCTAGACCATTCAAATGGAAGTACATTTCAAGAAGTGCATAACAAGTAGACATCAGGGAACGATGAAAAAGCATATTCTTTCAATTTCTTTCATATTCTAACAATAATACTTCATGTGAAGATATTTGAGCTCAGGGTATTACAGTGACCAAAAGAACTGAGGGTTCGAATCCCGTAGGAATGGATGTTTGTGATTGTCTGTGAAAATACTAGTGTTGGTGGTCGGCGGCAGATGGCGCTGGTGTAGATGATGAAAGTAGTTGCAGTTGGTGAAGTGGTGGAGACGGAGAGCAGGTGTCCTCCCTCGATGAGGCTTTGGATTCCCTGGAGGTGTTACGTAATAATAATAATAATAATATCGTCCCCGCCCATAGTATTCAAGTATTCGATCAGTCTTTTATTTGTTACCAAACGTTTCACTTGATATGCTGGGATCCTTCCCCCCACCCTCTTGTTACCTGGTTAGTGACTTTAAGAAATGGCTCAAGAGACTGAGAAGAAGCAGTAGCAGCAAGGATAGGAATAACGCTTGAATTACTTTTATGGAGTTTTCACTTACCGGGTTTTCCTCGTGCAGAAAAAACAAACAAACCAGCCAGAGAGCACACGACGGCATTAACAGATATTATACAGCTAAGCAAGTAACGTCTCGTACTTTGGCCATAAATCCAACCAAGCATCTCTATTAGGGGACTATTGACTATTTAGACGTAATCCTACGGACATTTGGGTAACCGCTTTATTCGTAATCCTTTTTCGCAGTGGGAGGCAAGCATGTGTTGAAAACCAAGCCCTAACAAACTAGTGAGAATCCTCTGACACAGTTAGTAGCCATAACACACTCGCTTAGTTTCTTTGCCATGATTCCAATTCAAACAGTGACAAAACTGCATGATGAATTTAACTAATAAACTCTCATTAAGAAAAGTATCTAAAGTGGTACGTGGAGTTCGTTCAGAAATAAATATCATTTGCCAAATTTAATATCGTACAGAGATAAACGAAATCATGTGCAGTTTATCTCTTGGGATAACGAAGGTACTTCAATGTCCAGACAGGAATTATGTGACTACGACGAATCATTTTTTAGTAAAAATAGATGACAATTATTATCAATACTGCATTAAGTACTGATGCTATTCCAATCATTGCTAAAATTATTCACAAATATATCTCAATAAAGATATCTCCGCCTCGGGTTCACAGATGCCCTTCGGTTGAAAAGAACTCGGTTGGAATCTCGTCTAGGTCACAAAGAACCTTTATCAGAACCTTAATGACGGACTAAATGAGTTAGTCCGTCATTCCCCAAACAGGAAAACCGTTCAGAAGAACATACGCAATGGTACATTGTGCATCTATGCACAAGCGAAAAACAGAACAGAAGCAGATGCAGAGAATGTAAAGCTCCCATCATAAACATAGAAGGACCCAATTGAAACCCCCCCAAAAAAATGTTATAATCATTTAAGGTGTTGCAAAAATTTGAAATGCAGTAGCAGAATATAATATAGAAGAAATTGGAAGAATCGTAAACGGGAGAAAATCTGATTGACTTTTTTGCATTGAAATAAAATCAATTATTTTTTATAATCTAAATTGGAAAGCTTTAGGAAAAATTATGAAAAACTCTCCTAATTGTTGTTGTCCCTCTTATCATCGATTTCTTATCTTAGACTTAAAAAATCAATAACCAAGTTGGAGAAATCTTAACATACCCTTATTTAAGATCAATGGCGGCTCGTGGCTTGAAATCTGCAACTTTCGAAATACACACTGTAAACACAGTGTATACCTGTTTGGATAAAATATCAAAATTATGGTAAAAATTAAACATGAAAAAATATTGTTTATTATCGATAAAATTGTACAATTTGGTATAAAAGCAAAATCACTTAAAAATAAAATCCATTATCATAACCCCAATAATGTTCTAAAATAAAAACTATAACAAATATTATGTCTTTAATTGTAATGTCCAAATATTTAAAGAGACGGAGTAAACACGATAAGCACTACGAACACTTTACTACTGGCTGAAACTGCATATAAACAACCGTGGAACTGCGCGACGGACAGTGCCGCATTACGCTAATAGCTCGCATCTCACTATGACGTGCACATGCTTGCTCGCGAAGCAATATGACACTGTGGTAAACACAGTGCCGCTGGCGTTCCTTCGCCCTCCTAAGCGCTACAAGATGGATTTTTATTATTTTTTATACAAAATAAGAGAATTGTATAGGATTGTTGATGATAAAATTAAATATTACAAGCAAATATAAATATATTTATATAGCGAGAAAAATTGGGGGTCTGCAGTTCTGCAGTGCCTATGCACGAGCAGCCCTGTTTAAGATATATATAAAGAGGAAAGCAAAATATAGATGGCAAAAGGATAAATAGCTTTAAGATATAGTTTGTAGAAATACACCAGATAAAACTAAAAAGCGATGTTTAATAATGTTATTACTGAAAAGAATTTTGAAATACCTTAACCACATAATAATAAGGAAAAAAGTAACCATCTTAAGAAAATTATTCTGCAATATAATATGGAACGAAAAGAAAAAGGAAGAAGAGCTGAATTAAGATGGATAGACCAAATTATACACGGTAACAAAACTCCCCCTAGAGACCGTGATTAAAGGGACACCGGAAAGAGATAGATAGATGGGATCAATGAAGGTGAATGTTCAATGAGGTCATCGTTACTCATGAGGAGATCGACGAAAGAAAGAAGAAGTGAATTAATGCCTACAACGGAAGAAAAATAGTCAAGCTAGGAGGATAGAATCTAAATTAGCATTTAAAGCATCCGATGTTTGCCAAGTTTAGTGTTTGATGAAGAAACTAGAAGAACGGCAATGAAATTGTTGCTTGTTGTGAGCGAAAGGATAAATAGGACAAAGGGTCATAAGAGGTCACCGAGAAAAAGGGCATGAAAAGAACGAGTTGTAGGAACATTGGCATTAATAGGAAAATCTGAAGATAGAACAGAAACTAAGAAGGAAAGTAGACTATCAAAAGAGGACAAGGGAAAAAAAGATCGTGGGAAAGATAACCAATTTATGCGAGCCTAGGAAACGTCAAGAGAAAGAACTTTTAATCTTATACGGAATTGTTTCAAAGATTACTGAATTTTGCATGCAAATATTTTCCTACAATCTTGTCTTAATCTCTAGTGATTATCATGTTTTTCACTCCTCTTCGAAACATCTTGGTCCTCTGAGATTTGAAACAGCTTTTCCCCTCATTTCAACGAGATGTTAGCGATACAATAACTCAGAAGTCCCAGAATTGTAATGTAGTGATATAAACTCACCGATATCGTGTGCTGTGATAACAGTGTATCAATTGTTTTTATTTGTGTCTTTGAAAATGGTGCCTATAACAAAAGAAATTAGGTTCTGTTGTGAAAAAAGTGTTTTGTGCGCATTTATGGGTCTCCTATATTCTTACTTTTCGATCGTCCATGGTAGTAATTAATGGTCATGCCTCCTAAATTATTATTATTATTACTTGCTAATAGATATTTCATTCTGGCAGATAAAGACATTTTCCTTGAATATTATTCTTTAATTTTACACAACTCTTTCTCTACATAATAATCTATGCAATTCACGTGGAATCTTGCATTCTCACTTGATATAAAATATGTGAATCCGTTATGATAAAACTAAGGCAACATTCGACAACAGGAAGAAACATACTTTCGAATATGACATCGACTTTTGGAAGGGATGGAAAAATAGACGGAAAACCAAGCTCGAACCTTATTGGGTATAAGGCCACTGCAAACTCCCACCTCTCTCTCTCTCTCTCAATGTAATCCTCCAACATTATAGCTGCAACAACATATTATTTATGCATGCAGACATAATTTGATACATCTTCTGTATTTCTTCATAAAGGAGAATTGAAGGAATTAAAAATTCATTCCGATACCATTGCTTGAAACTAGTATGTAAATATTAAACTATAGGGTTGTAGAGGAATTCGTAATATATAATGCATCTGGAATAACATTAACTTTATTAAATGAACATTAATCTTTCAGCATAATGTTGCTGTAGATATACTAAAGGTCACGTTATTTGTGCATTGAATCATATCGCAAAACGTTTGATGCAAAAGGCAGAGAAACAAAAGCAAAAAAAAATCCAGAAATAATTCATATTAGATATTACAATATGGTAATAATGTGAGTAGTTCAGTTACTATGAGCATTGTTAGTTCGTTACCCAATGAAATGTGATCTCTCTCTAAAGCAATTATATTGTTGGCAATGTCATTCCAATGATGACGTCAGAGAGAAATACATGTGAGCCAGTCACGCGCCTTGCTTGATATGAAATGAATGACTAGGTATTAACAATTATGATTAGTTGAAAACTAAGTGGATATGACGCACGTTTAGGATATTGCCTGAGTTCCAGTATTTTTTGAGTGTCTAATGGAAACATAAATGTAACAAAGTAACTATAAAGAAATTCTTACTAACTTTATATACACCTGTATAATAATACTTATAAATATCTTTCGTTTATGAGTTCACCTGTCTGTTCAAGGTTTGAGCGGGTATTAGGATATTTCCAGAATGCTATTGGAAACATTATTTTAAAATGTCATCTTGCTGGGATGTTCACGCACAGCATTGTCAAGAGTGTAGGTGCCGAGAATGGTCCAACAACTAGACAGCATGCTGTCAATGGTAGGCATCGACACCTTGTTGATATGAGAGATGTGATGCGATGAGAGGTTAACGGAGCGCTTACAAGAACAGTACACTCTGATGGGCCACAGTCGGTCACGTGGAGTTCAACTAACGGTAGTCTATAAAGGAGAATATAGGAACGTGCAATGAATCGGATTATTGCACGGATCTGTAGTAGACAACCTCAGCGAATCAATGAGTAATGAGCTGAAGGAGCTTCTTTTTAAAAAAATAGGAGCTCTTTAAAATTAAAGCACTCCTATTATATATATAGGCGAATATACGGGCACTTTGAGCATTCTTGCTTCCTATTAGCTTCGGCTAGGGACTCGTAGTATGGCGGCGAGTGTATTCCCGCAAGCTCTCTTGTCAATTTTCGCACGGAACTTTTATATTTTCTGTATTCGGCTTTGAAATGATGTTGGATTTACGATCCACTTAATTTATATAATTTTGCATCGCCGAAGTGAAGCGTTTATTTTAGTAAATAATAAAACAGTTTTACAGTGACGTCAGAACCAGCATGTGGCACAATCAGTGCGAAACAATCGACCCATTGTTCCAGATGGCATTATTGCAGGCTGGTTTTCGTGTGTTGTGATAATGGAGAGACAGTGTTTCATTGGTATACGCTTCCCTCCTTCCCCCCCTAGCTGGAAGCAACATTTTGAATTTCATTGATTTCAGCTTCATTGATTATATTCAATAAATATATATATATATATAATCGATAAAAATAATACAAACTTCTGCCACCAGGGGACTAGTGGGCTAGAATCGCGTGATATTTGCGTAATCCCACTGTTTTTACTAACGAGTTGATGGATGTAAGGAAGACCAAAACGGATTCGCGTCATTCTGATAAGACTGAAGTGCTATGGATCTCACCCTAACGGAACGTGCGTCGCTAGTCAAGTTTTATTATCAACAACGCCGTACCGTAACGCTAATACCGTGCTTCAAGAAATCCGGCGTTTGAAGGATAGGGGAACAGGTCCAATGACGATAAGAAATATTGGAAAAAGTTATTTTAAGATTTGAAAATGGCGATCTTGAGCATTGACTCCAGGGCGAAGGGCACGAACAGATCATTCCTCAACAAGTTGACGAAGTTGCAACTGCCGTCGTGGAACACGGAATGAATAACGCACAAGGGTCAAGCAGTGCTCGGGCAATATCAAGGCAACTGGACACCCCATACTCAACTGTGTGGAAAATCCTGCGTCAAATTCTGAGGTTTTCCCCCTACAAGATCTCCCATGCACAGGCCTTGCTTCGTGGTGATGTGGAAAGTCGACTGCACTTTGTCCTTAGCTCGAATGGAGGTGGATGATGTGCATGGCCGTGAAAGATTTTGTGGAGTGACGAGGCACATTTTGATCTGAACGGTAGTGTTATCTCACACACAATAGGCACATTTGGGCTGCGAATAACCCTCGTGTGTTCCATCAGACCCCTTTACACTCACCGAAAGTCACAGTGTGGTGTGGTTTCACTGCATCGTTTATTATCGGTCCGTACTTTTTCGAAGAACTTCTCCCGACAGGACCAGTGACTTCTATCATCTCTACTGTTAGGCGTCGAGAGATGCTGCGCAACTTTGTTGTTCTTCCGCAGCAGCGAAGATGCCTTGACTTTACCATATTCATGCAGAACCTCACATTGCATTGCAAGTACAGCGAATGTCACGAAAACACTTCGCAGAAAAGAGTGATTACTGGTGCATTTCCCAGAGCATGCCCACCTCGTTCGGCTGATCTCACCCCTGTGACTTTTGGTTGTGGGGGGTCATCTGAAACACGTGATGTATGAAGGACATTTTTCTCATTTAGCAACCTTGAAAGACAGAATAACGTACATGTGAGGCAAATCAATGCAGATCAGTTGCGTTCCGCTTTTTAGGAAAATGTCATTCACAGAACACAGTTCTTAGAACATTTGAAAGGAGGACATATTGAGTACCAAATCTGTAAGTTATACGAACACCAAAATTGATTTGTTGTGTCTCTCTCCTCGCCATTACTGTTTAATTAATCCCAAACCACGCGTTTATAGCGCCAAATATCCCCTGTTGGCAGAATTTTGTAGAAATGTTTCTATTCTGTAAATCAAAACTCCACGTTTCAGCGTGTACTTACCCCAAGTTTGGTTGAGTTTCGTCCGATATATTTTTCGCTACAGAGCTCTGAACACCTTCTCTTTAATTATGGTCGCCCTGTATATATATGTATATATATATATTTTCTTTTCTTTTATAATGTCACCTGATGAAGGCTGTTATAAGCCGAAACTAGTCGTGTTTTACTATTAAACCCCCTTTTCATGGAGAATTAAAGGTCTCTCTCTCTCTCATGTGTTTAAAGTTTACTTTATTTAGGTGTTATTATAGTCCCAATATTGTTTTTATCGTAACTAAAGAAACTCACATTAAAAAATTAAAAAGTTCTTTCATATTTTAAGTGGAAACTCCAGTATATATTGAACCATTGAAATTCTTCTAGTGGAAACTTTTTTTTATGAAAGTTTCAGATAACAGAGGTACGTCCTTCTATATAATGTTCTGTTATTTAGTTTAATTCTTCGTACACATATCTGTTTGCTACTTATTTTAGTTACGATTTCTGTAAAATAATTCGCTGTAATGTTTCTTTAGTGTGAGCTCTATCTACACAGCTATAGACTGAATCAATGGAAATACTGATACCTGGGGCTGTTTTTAACTGAATATTCAGCAAACTTTGCATTATTCCAATATCTAGTAATACAGACTATCGTTAGTCATTCATAAAATATGTTATCAATAGTTAAATGATGTCAACTGTTGACATTATTTAATTGAGTTGAAGGATGGATCAAGAACTTTCTTTTTGGATTCATTTTCAATTTCTCTTCGTTCCCTGGAAAATGATGTTTTCTTTCTCTTCCTTTGTTGCCTTTCTGCACTCCTTCTTTTTAGATGAATTTTCCTCGGGCATTCGTAACCCACCAGCAAACAGTTTCCATCAGTAAATTCAAGATGGCCACTATCCTTTCAAATCAATCACTTTTTTCTCGGAGTTTTTATTTAAAAAGTAAATATCAAGTACCGTGATTGCAAAACTCTATTATTTGTAAAGCATTCAAGAAAAGAATAGCTTTTGGACAGAAGAACGTTCCGTAAACTACAACTGAATAGCTTTTGTTATATCAGCAGTTAAACACAACTTACACTCCATGCAGTATAGCTGCCAGAGTAAACCAAAATAAACAATTTTTAATTTTTCTCTTTCTTTTGTTTTATGCTGTTTACTTATCCTTATAATCTCAACGTTTACTTGTCTGAAAATCGGCTTTATTACACGACAATCTCTGCGGATACAGCGATTAAGAGAATAGCACTCTTCGTGTTGTATTTGGTTATTGTGACAGTCGTCCAATTACCTTTTTTCTTTTCTTTTTTTTTTTTTTTTTTTTGGAGAGTTCCAGAAAAGTAAAAAGTTCTGTATGTGTTTCATTTACTACTTTGCTAGAGTGCCGTAGCGATAGCACAAATAACCATTCTTTAGTAAACAGACAGGTCGTTTATTTTAACTCTCTGATAAAGCAATAAATATATCCCGGAAAAACTTTTCCTGAACATTAAATTCAGTAAAAGATTTGGGAAATAAAACACTTAAAGTTAAACAGAAACCAATTTCTGAAATACAAAATCGTATTCCGGATTTCATATTAGGGTAGAGTAGTCAAAAACATCTCGGACGATATCTTCAGATCTCGATACATACAGAAATCTGTTCCTCTATGAATAAAGAATACAATAAAGGCAATAAATAATAAATTGTAATATTAAATATAAAGTAGTTTTTCTATTTACCACATTTGATCAATGTTAAGTTTCATTTACGAAACTTGTATTAACAGAATGTACTCCCTACTTGAATATTTGTGTAAAGAAAATTCTATAGTGTGGCCTGACGTCTTCTCTAAAATAAGAATCGGTTTCATGGAGTGGAAGTCTGTAAGAAAAACTAATGTTGTACTTATTCTAGACCTTTCCCTTGTTGATCTTTTCTGTCAGCTCCTGACTTTTCTTGAAAAGATTTTAACCATTAGTGTCACCCATCCTTTTTGTACAAAATTACCTTTCCCAGGCATGCAAGAGACGTTTTAATGGTAGCATATATTCACAACATTGCTACTGCTCGATTACGGAGAAAATATATTTTACTCATTCAGAAATTTGGGAGGATTTGTTTATTTGGAATCAGGAAACTTGGATTTATACTTCTAAGAGGTGTAAAAATTCTGATTTTTATTATTAACATCAGTAGAAAAAGTGACTTTTTCTTCATATGATTCGCTTCCTAACGGTCCTCCTTTCTAAACTAGAATATGTTTTATGGTACTGTCTGTTACATGTGTCTCTTGAGATCTTGCCTCACCATCCACAAAAAATGTTTTCAAAGACAGCCACAATTCGTTGAAAACAGCATATTTTGGCTCAAGCACTCCCTCGATTCTATCTTCAAAGACACTTTTAGTACTAAAAGCTAAAGAAGTTCATATACTTACAGTTTCTCAATGACTATTCTTTTATTCTTAAAATATGGCTATACAAAGATACACCGTCTACATATGCGGTACCACAAATAATGGAGTCGTGACAGGTTAGAAACGAGATAGCGACCAGTGAATAATAAGAATGTATGCGATGCTGACAAAATTTTGTCAATATGAAAGATGCAAAGCCATACATAAGACAACAAACAAATAACCTACCAATATGCTAAAAGCAAGCTAAGAAAAACGACAGTGATCTTTGGATGAGTGGAAGAACCCGAATTTCAATTCCACCTGGAACATGAAGGTCAGCTGTAAGAGCTTTTCTAGTGAAGAAGAATGAGCCAACAATCCAGATATTTTTTCTGGTACACCAGTCAGTTCATGAAGATGGTTTTCCATCCTTCAAAACACATGGATTGTATTTTAAATGAAAGAAGTAGAGTCATGCGAGTGACATAATCGATCTGATATCAAATGTAAAGAAAATGTTAAAATAATAGGAAACACGCAGTTGAATCGAGACATTCATGAGGATGATCATATAAAAATGAAGATGGACGATAATAGAAGTCAAGCCGTTCACAAGAATAAGGACAATCATAAAAATATAGAACAGTGTCCCATGATTATTTTTCGGACTCAGCATATATAATATATTCAGAGAAACTTCTCCTCTGATTAGCGTGCTGTTAGTGCTATAAACACAGCGTCTAGAAGCCTGCTATAAATAAGAACAGCCTTAGGATTCTTCAAGTAAAACTCACTCGAAGAGCTCAAAGCACTTCGTGAGTGCAAGTCTCATTATCATCTGAAGAAAGAAGGTTGTTAACTTACCGACGGGAGAGGCTTCGAATGTCTTATTTTTAAGGTGATATTTTTAGACTTCTTTTATTACACCGGAAAGGATGTCTTTTCGCGTCAATTCTTCTGATATTGTAACACTGCATCCCACTATCTCTATTTAGTGGATTTTTCGATGTGTATATAAGACTATTGTGGGATACTTTATAAAATGCATTTTTGGGTGAATATCTATATAATGAACTTTCTTGCATGACTCGACATACAGTACAAGAAAGCAACTGCTACCCAGTCTATTTCACAAAATAGACGGGGTAGCAGTTGCCTCTCATCTCTCTCATATTCATGAGGACCCCCCCCCCTTAATGGAGAATAAGGACAATCGTTAGGTCTATTTTTACCATGATCCAGTCCGTATACTGTATGCACGAATGGGTATGAATTAATGCAAGATATCACAAACATCCAAGCCCAAGGCGGAAGTTGAACTCGCAGCTTTTAGTTGGAAAGCGGATCACTCGGCCAACACAAAGATATTAAAAAGATAACATTTAGCAAAATATTAAACAACAGGTTAACTAACCACGATCCCATAAGAAATTATACGTAACAGAGAGAGAGAGATATTTAGTAAGAAGAATCATCACTGGCCGATATTCCATCATCATCATCATCATCATCATTAGTGTTCTGTCTCTTGACAGGTGCAATGGTATAACTCAGCAGATTCTCTTCCCCCGATTTCCTCTGTCCCTTGCTTCCTCCGTCATTTCCTGATATCTTCTTGTTGCCATTATATCATCAAGCATCGTTAGTCGTCTTCTTCCTCTTGGTCGCTTTTCTTCAATTTTCCCTTCTATCATTATTTTCAGTAGGCTGTCTCCTCTTAATACATGTCCGATCCAGTTATCCTTTTTTTGTCTCATGGTCTTTAGTAAATTCCTTTCTTCTTCAACTCTTTGTAATACTTCTCCATTGGTGATTTTTTCAGTCCACTTTATTTTCTCCATTCTTCTCCATAACCACATTTCAAATGCATCCAACATTTTAGCTTCTTTCTTCCCAATTGTCCATGTTTCTGACCCATATAAGGTCATACTGCAAATATAGCACTTAATAAGCCTTTTCTTTAGATTTTTATTCATTTTATTAATAAAGAAATTTTTCTTGCTATAAAAGGCATATTTTCCTTTGTTAATTCTTTCTTTTATTTCCATGTCACATTTTCCATTTTCTTGTATTATACTACCAAGGTATTTGTATTGTCTCACTTGCTCTACACTTTCTCCATTCATCATCACCTTGATACTTCCTGGTTTCCTGGAGACTCTCATCACTTTTCTTTTCTTTGCGATAATTTTCATAGCATATTTCTTGCATATGTTTTCAAAGTTTTGCATTAGGTGCTGTAGTTCATCTTCATTATTAGCTAATATTGCTTGATCATCTGCAAATCTAATAGTTTGCATTGTTCTTCCTCCAATAGTGATTCCTCTTTCTTCTTCATAAAATGCTTCTTTTATCATTTCTTCTGCAAATATATTGAAGAGCAAAATGTGTGATTGGCACACCTCTGCCAATCACATATTTTTTAGTTTTTCCTACTTTTGTCTTTATTATGGCCGTCTGGTTCATATATAATTCAGCTACTAACCTTCGGTCTCTCCAATCTAGACCTATTTTGCGTAATATTGCCATCAGATTTTCCCATTTCATCATGTCAAATGGTTTTTCAAGGTCGATGAAACAAATATAAACTTCTTTATTTACTTCTATATTCCTTTAGCATATGGTTCTCGTTACTCCAATTGCATCTCTGGTTCCTCTGTCTTTTCTAAATCCAAATTGATCATCCCCCAGAAAATACTCCACTCTATTATACAATCTTTGATTTAGTATTCTTAGCAGTACTTCGGAGGCATGTGAGAGTATGCTTATAGTTCTGTAGTCACTGCACTTAGCAGGATTGCTTTTATTTTCAATTGGTATAAGAATACTCTCTGTGAAATCTTTAGGCCATACTCCTGTTTTGTAAATGAGGTTGCAGAGTTTCCATGTTTCTGTTATACCTTTGTTCTCCAGTTGTTTTAGGAATTCACTAGGTATTCCATCCACTCCTTCCATCTTTCCACTTTTTAATTCCTTAATTGCTGTTTCTACTTCTCTCTTTAGTATTTCAGGACCTCTTTCTTCTGTTGAGATTCCATTTTGCTCTTCCAATTCAATTTTTGTTGGTCTTTCATTTTTTTTTGCGTAAAGTTCTGTTCTTCAATGTATTCCTTCCATCTTTCACCCTGTATTTCAATATCACAAATCAGTTTTCCTTGCTTATCTTCTAATCGCAGATTTCTTATGCTTTTTTTAATATTTGTAATTTCTTTTGCTTTTTCAAACATTTTATCATATCGCCCCCTTTTTTCCATTTCTTCAACTTCTTTACATTCTGTTTTTAACCATTCCTCTCTTGCTTTATCAGTTTCGCTTCTCAGTTCATTATTTAATACTTTGTATTTTCTTCTTCCCTCTTCAGTGTTTACATTTTTCGATCTTCTTCTTTCTTCCATTTTTCTTGTCATTTCATTTGTAATCCATGGCTTTTTAATTCTTTTCCCTTCCACAAAACCTATCTCTTCAGCAGCTGTTTCATATATCAAGTTTTTCAGTTGATTCCATTTTGCATTAACATCCATAGTTTCTTCAGATATATTCTTTTTGTTTCTTATTTTATTTTCCAGTTCTTCTCTGAATTTCCTACCTGCATCTCCTTTGAGTTTTTCATATATTCCATATATTATGTAATTTCTGTGAAAATATATGTGCTCACGATAAAAGGCTTGTGCCTTAATATAACTAGGAATGCTGGACAATCATATTTAATACTTTGTTATTTTTCGTAAATTGCAATCTACCTTATAGTGTTCCCATCAAAAGTACCGGATATGGTTGTCAGAATTCCTTGCATTATATGTAATATCCACTAAACTATTACACAAGCTAATCTGAAAATGGACGAAGATGGAATAGAGTTACAGGTATTAAAATGTTTGTTATAAAATTATTCTATATCCAAACATTAAAAACTTAAAAAAAGCTTCAAAGTCAGCCACGGAGCTTACGAGAACAGGAGTTTTCTACATCGGAATTACTGGTTCGCTATTGAACTACGTGACGGACATAAACTCTGCCCAAGAGACCCTATATTCGCTTTTCATTATTGCTATTGGTTAAGGTTTCAGTGGCCTGACATCTGTTTTCGAAGTACTGGTTCTCATCAGAGACCAGACAGAAACCTTAAGTGGGTAGTTATTATTTTTCTTACGTGGACTCTCTCGGTCGGTATACAAAATAAAATAGTTGAAAGAAGAGCCTAATTGAAGCCCTCTAGATTGTTTCTTCAACAAGTAAAATATCTTTTCACGCAGATGACGTCGTTCTCCTCATTATAAGAAATAATGAACCAATGATTTGTGATGCGCACGAAATTCATCAAAATAAATACTAAGTAAACCAGTTATGAGAAAATGATGCTCTCAGTTAAGATTTCAATTCTATGGTTTCATAGCAAAACAGCATACGGAATAAAGGAGGAACAAATTAAATATGTTTTTCAAAAATAACGCAGAATATGTAAAGATTACAGACATAAAATATAACAGATAGTGAAACATTACTAAATACAAAGATATCCAGTGGCGACTCGTGGCTTGAAATCGTGGGGATGCTGCAACTTTCGAAATATACTGTAAGTATAGTGTATACGTGTTTGGATAAAATATCAAAATTATGGTAAAAATTTTAAAAAAAATTAAACATGAAAAAATATTGTTCATTATCGATACAATTATAGTTTGGTATAATTCAAAAGTATTTAAAAAATAAAATCCATCATCGTAACTCCAATAATATTCTAAAATAAAAACTATAACAAACGTCATGTCTTTAATTGTAATGTCCAAATATTTAAAGAGACGGAGTAAACACGATAAGCACTACGAACACTCTACTACTGGCGCAAACTGCATATAACCAACAGTGGAACTGCGCGACGGACAGTGCCGCATTACGCTAATAGCTCGCATCTCACTATGACGTGCATATGCTTGCGCGTAACAATATGACACTGTGGTAAACACAGTGCTGCTAGCGTCCTTCGCCCTCCTAAGTGCTACAAGATGGAGTTTTATTATTTTTTATACCAAATAAGAGAATTGTATAGGATTGTTGATGATAAAATTAAATATTACAAGCAAATATAAATAAATTAATAAATATATTTATATATCGAGAAAAATTGGGGGTGCTGCAGTTCCGCAGTGCCTATGTACGAGCCGCCCCTGAAGATATCATTAAGAAAACAAAATAATTAGAATTATTTGAAACGGGAAGAATAAAGTCTCTAAACAGAAAGTATACAGAAGCCTTAAAGAACAATGCTTGAATATTCTGAATATTAAACTATTTTCATGTCACACTGCAAATAGCACATTTCAAATAAGCAGATAAAAATGCACATTTGATTATCTGCTAATTCCTGATAGAAGTGCATTATTATTTGATGATACTCTTGCCAAAGATCATAAAGGAACGAGAACTTAATCCTAATACTTGGTAATCAAAAGCACATCAAATTTATTAAATTAGTTCAAGGTAAATAAGGTCGTAAAAATAAAAGGACCACTCGTGTACTAGTTTGAAGAATTAGAAAGGATGAAATAGTATACCTTATTAAGCTTTATAAAATAGCATTGTGTAAACTCCAAATTATAAACTAATATATTCAACTCACAGAAAGCAAGACTTTCAAATAAATCAGTTTTTTCCCTGATTATTTGGAGATAAATGAAACAAAATATGAGATTACTTTATCACATGATAAATTACATATCTAGTATACCTAATATTATTTTAAAAAATAAGAAATATTTTTGTTTCACCAAAAAATAAGCATCATTAGCTTGTTTATGAAACTTTATTTTAAAAATACAATTTCAAGTATTGACCCCAAATTCCTTCGTTGCAAATTCGTATGTTCTCCCAGGAATGGCTTACTTATTGCAAGTTAGGCGGAAGCTTGAATTCAGTCCATTTATTTCAGGCTCTGAAGTAGGTAAAACAACCACAACCACAACAACAACAACAACAATAATAATAATATTTATTTATTTATTTTTGTTTATCTTGGATGAGATGAGATGTATTTTCTCAGCTTTCATCCTCGAAGCTTATTTGTGAGCTTATCTGAGGGTGACACCAGTTGGTTATTATTTATTGGTTTATTTGCTGTGTTGGGAAGCTATGAAATCAAATCTATGTTTAATTGGCTTGATTTCCACTGACTGCAGCCGTTGATTGAGAAATTCGCACGCACGCACGCACGCACGCACGCACGCACGCACACACACACACACACACACACACACACACACACACACACACACACACACACACACACACACACACACACACACACACACACACACACACACACACACACACACACACACACACACACGCGCGCGCGCGCGACAACTTGGAATGTCTTGATGCGTCGCTGAACTGGAAGCTTAAACGAATATATTGTGTTTCATTAAGTTTATATGGTATTTTGGGTGCGTGTTTCTTGTTCATAGTATGTCCATAGAGCTCTTTTCAGGTTATTGTAGTTTGTAAGGTTTCTGTATTCAAAAGGTAATTTGTTTATCATGTCTGGGATGTAGAAGTTTCGCGTAGCCTTTCCGTAGTGATTATTGTATTTATATGTGATATAATTAGTAGTCTGAGGTCTTGTTATACGGCATGTATTTCTGACTGTCCTGTAGTTGGCATCGAAATAATGTTTTAGCAAAGCTGCATAGTGACATAAATGTTTTGCTGTCAGTATTTTGTGTTCTGACATTGCAATGTATATAAAATCGTTATTTTCTCTTTGTTCCCAAAAGATCAGTTTTATCATTTTGTACTGTAGCGACATTAATCTATTTAATTTGTAGGGTGCACAGAAAGCATACGTTGTTATAGCGTATCTTAGTATATTTTGGCATAGTGCTTTGTATATTAGTGTTTTTAGGTGTATGGGAACTATGTCTTTTAACCTGTAGAGTTTGCCACTTATTGTTCGGAGTTTGTTGTGTAGATGGTTTATGTGGCTATTCCAGTTCATAATCTGCATCGATGTAAATTCCAAGGTATCGTATTGTTTCAACCTGAGTGATTGTAGTGGTTTTGCTGTTCTGTGTGTTTTTATATTGGAAAGTGGATGTTGGATGGTTATGTATTTGTTATCAACTTTATCAACCAAAATTAATAATAATAATAATAATAATAATAATAATAATAATAATAATAATAATAATAATAATAATAAAAGTGTTCTCCTTTCCTATATGGGAATAACACGATAGACTCAAAACAGAGATAGTCAAAGTATCGTGGACAAAAAAGGCCAATCATATTTCTATCACACTATTTAAATAAGTTAAATCAGAAATATTTTCTCACTTAATCTGTTTTATATTCGAATAGGAAATAACGATACTGCATTCAGGCTAGCATGCTTGTTCTTCTGTTAACGGCACCATCACCAAACACGGTCACTGAGTTCGATTCTGAAATATACTCTACGTTCATTTATATTCATGCCAAACTTAGAAGTTCGGTAAGTAACTAGTATCATTTCGTAGTAAGTATTAACTACTATCGGAAAAAAATAACTTATTCCGTGAATCAAGAATCAATACATATATTTAAGCAGTAAATGTATGCCTCCTAATACAAATTGTAAAATAGAAAATTCTTCTGGTATAATATAAAGATCAAGTCTTAACTTATTAGCCTCAGAAATTTAAGATATATCTTCTGTTAAGTATGACCACCCTTCATCCTCTACATTTTAGTACGATAATTATAAAATACGTTCGTAATGTTCTTCCCGAGATTTAATTATGTCAGTATTATATTTAATTATAGTAATTAACATTAATTTTCTGTCCACGTTTATGTGAAGGACCAGCTAATAAATTGTTTTCGTGATTCAATTTGTTTTCTAGTTATTTTTTAGCACAATAAACTGTTTCTGTTGCAGTTGTACAATATCTGAATAACTCGATTAAACAATTTGAATCTCTCAGATATTTTTGTTTTCTATCATTCCCACTTATACAAGGTTGTAAACTTATAGCACATTAGTAAAGTCACAGGATAAGGAATATTTCTTCTATTTTTTATTAATTTTTATACATTATATTTTTACGGGAACCCTTCTCTAGATACTAAGCATAGAACAGTTCCCACTTCATACCTCAAATAAGAGGGAAAGTGGTCTCATCCCTAGTAATGAAATTTATCTCCTGTCTAAAGACAACCAGGCCGGAAAATATGCTGATTTTTTATCTCATGCTACCAGCATTGTTCAGGTTGCTTGTTTTTGTGCTTCATTCAGTGATTAAAACATATCTTCAGCTTCCATACATCTTCATTAGCTGACTGACCAACCTTTTGTTTTTTTTTTCTTTTCCACTGTCTCCATCTCATTTTCTAAGAAGTCAAATGACGAATAAGAAACGAAGACATTTCTAATTCAGTTTTTAAGCATCGCGCGATGGATGTAAACTGCTGGTATCATTTTTAGTGGGATTATCCCATGCATTCACTATAACACGTTCTTTCTCTGCAAGTTTTCTGTATCGTCTTGTGGACATTATAATTAGGCATACTTAATACAAAATTGGAGAGTAAGTTATGGATAAACCATATATTTCATCTTCCCTCAGTCGTTTTTCTTTGACCATTGAGAATTTTGTTGTGTCATCATTTTGGTTCTAATCCAGTTTCTTTTCAATTGAAGGTGAGTTTGCCGGTTTCATAGGAAGGCAAAGGATTTTTGTTTGTAAGAAAACTGTCTTTTTTCATCCCTCAAACCCGTCAGGAGAACACATGCGATTTTTTCATACAGAGTGTACTGACAAATATAGGGCTAACCTCATTATCCTAGAATTATGGCGAAATCCAAGCATCCTTGGATTTCGTTACGCTCTCATCTATAAGTAGGGGACCACCTGTACTGTGTACGCATCATGATGACAATAATTATTACGTAATGTTATGAATATAACCTATGTACGTTTCATGTAGTCTTATGGACATAAAGTTTGATTGAAAAAATATGAATTATTATTAGCATAGAAATTTCCTTTAATGATATATATCATCATCATCATCATCTTCCTTATACCCTCTTTTTACCTTGCGGTGTCGAGGGTCCATTGATCATCGGACCTCACTCAGTGTCTACAGGATAAGGTGGTCAGCCTTATGCCCTGTAGTGTTGAGTTCTCAAGGCCAGTTTGCCTGCTTGCGGGAAGAAAAACCCCAGAATAAACTGGGGGAAAAACCCTGCTGTCCACGCCCAAGACTGGCTAACTTGGCTATGGCTGAGGAAGATCCTTCAGCTCCTCACGTCACCGACGGGAATCGAACCTAGGACACTCCTTTCCCAGGCATATGGTTGCGAAGCGCATAGCCACTAGGCTAACCGCGCGGACTTTGATATGTATCATATATAATAAATAATAATTTAATATTGTTATATAATATATAATAAATAATATAATAAGGTGGATAATTTTGTTGGGTTAAGTAATTACCTTTCATAGCTATACATAAGAAACTAATATAATCTCTTTATTGATATGTAACATTTATGATATAATATGGCAAATTAAAACTGATAGAGAGAGAACTTAAACTGTTTAAATGGGAAATAGTGGGAGATGCAGAGACCCACTGGACAGGCGAGGGAAAACTCGACATAAAAAACGCAAGCATAATTTACTCAGGAAGGAAAGATTACCATCATGGAGAAGGTGTAGAACTAATCATTAAAATGGCTCCTAAACTGAACAGTTGATGTAAGACCAATTTCGCTATAATCATCTCAGTAAGATTCAAAGAAAAAGAAAAAGGAATATATATATAATTGAAGTTTATGTCCCAGACCAATGACATGAAGAGGAGGAATATAGCCAATTTCTTGAATAACTGCAAGAAGAAATCAGGCGAACAAGTACAAGAGATATGCTGATTATTATGGGAGATTTTAATGCAAAGATCCGTTAGTGCTCTGAAGATAAAGCAGAAGTAATGAGACAATTTGGTCAAGGAGAGATGAATAAGAGAGGCGAGGACTTGATTAAGTTTTGCAAAATAAATCCACCGTTAATTACAGATGCCTTAATCTACTACAGGCCACAGCACAAATACACCTGGACATCACCAAATAATGAAATCAAAAACCGTATAGACTATATAATCGTTAATAAGAAATGGAAACGTTCCTTCCAAAATGTTAAAACAATAAAAAAGATTGACATGGATTCAGAACATGAATTACTATCAGCCAAACTAAAAATCATTTAGATTTTTTCAAAAGAAAGAGAATAAACCACTAAAAACAAAAGAAGATATATACATCTCAAAACTCAATGATAACTTGACAAGATGTGATCAAACTATTAGAGAACATTAAAAGTAAAATTAAATAACATTGCTTTCGATACAATCTCGGAGTCTTGGAAAAAGTGGCAAAGAAATTATTAAAGAAACAGCAACAAAACACGCGGGCTACCAGACAAAAGTAAATAAAGATGGACTCTCCCATAGGGAGAGAAAAAGAATATCCAAAACTAACCTCTCAAAAGAAGATAACGAAGAAAATAGAATATTATACAAACATTTGAAAAAAGAAATAGACACAAAATGCAGATTAGAGGAAAAAGCAGGAGCGTGTGAAGAAGTATGCACAAAACATGACTCCAAGAAAATTTATGAAATAGTTAAAGAGATAACTAGAACATACTCACCCAACCCAGTTTCAATATCGCAAAAAGAAGGAACTACAACAAGTAGCCATGAAGCAATAAACGAAATATGGACTAATCATTTTAAAGAAACATTTGCAGCCGAAGAAAACATGGATGAAGATGCCTTCAACCCAGAAGACATACTAAATGAAGAAATACATAGAGCAATCAAACAAATGAAAAGTAATAAAGAACACACCAGGCAGAGAAAACATTCAAAAAGAACTTCTAGAAAAAGGGGAAGAAAGCATAATAAACTACCAAAGGAAACGGTTCAACAAAATACTAAAGAAAGGAAATTTACCAACAGAATGGAGAACAGCCCAGATCATACCCATCGACAAAAAAGGAGATGTCAGATCCTGCACTAACTATAGACTTATCACTCTTCTAAGCCACTGCTATAAAATATTCATGAGGATTTTTCAAAAGAGACTTAAACATTCCTATGAAGAACAGATGGAAGAAGAGCAAATGGGATTTAGAAATAGCAGAAGCACAAAAGATGCACTTTTCACATTAAACAGATTAACAGGTCTTATAACAGAGAGACAAAAATAAAAAACCTCTTCTGCTGTTTGATCGACTTCGAACAAGCTTTTGACTCAATAAAAGCGTTTGAGCTGAAGAAAACAAGCTGAACAAGCTTTTGATTCCAAACCTCATTAAAATTCTAGAAAACACAGGTTTCGACAAATACTTATTAAATTGTATCAAGAATTACTATTCAGGAACACAAGCAATAGTGAAATACAAACCCATAGAAACGGATAAAATAGCAATTAAAAAAGGAGTTACGCAAGCTGTCCATTGTCACCATATTTATCCAACCTGTACCTAAAAGAAGTAGTAGATGACGGACTACAGATGTGTGAAGGCATAACTATGAATAGAAGAAATATAACACATTTAAAGTATGCTGATGACAAAATTATCCCGAAGAGAAGAAGAAGAGAGAACATTTGTGAAAACAATTTAATTATTTCAAATTTTTAATTATATAAAAATGTTACGTAATTTTATATTTTACTGAATTTTCAAGAAAAATACTTGTATATTGTCTTTGAAACGTAGAGATCAGCAGAGGTACAGTACTAGTATTCTTTAACCATCAAAATTCTCCGTCCTTTTCCTAACTCCTTCCCCATAAAGCAACTAATGAATTTCTGAAGAGATTTCGAAGCTGAGGCGACGCTTTTCTTTATTAAGTAGGACATTTCTATTGTTCTAATCCCATACCGAGAATATTGACTAATATTACAATGATTTGAACGAGGACGTGTGGTTGGTCACCTTGTTTTTAACTGTACAGCGGAAGCGCAGAATTCATTATGTATACGTAAGATAGCACTACGATCGTTTTTGAAATAACTTGGAATATTTAAATATTTAATAAATAAATAATTGAATTTATTTATTCAATTGAATATTTTTATATAGTCACCTTTCTTTAAAATTTACTTTCATAGTAGACTCTTTGGATGACGGAATGCCACTCTTGTTGAAATATATCATGTATGCTAAAATAAAACAGGGAACTCTTGGGAATATTCTGCTCAAAATGATTTGGTATAGCCGAATACCTACTAGAAAAACTCTATCACTGATTTGCGTAGCAATTCCGAATTAAAGTCAGGGGACAAATTCAGCGGACCTTGTCAGCATCCAGGAATGCGTTAGCAGATCTAATCTCAGGTGGTATGGTCACTTAAACAGAATGGGAGACGAAAGATTAGCAAAACAACTGTTCTATTCCAGGCTGGCAGGGAAAAGAACCAGAGAAGACCAAGATATAGGTGGATTAATACGGTACAAAGTGCCTTAGACGATAGAAATATAAGATCTGATAATGGTAAAGTCTTGACAGATAACAGATTGATTTGGAAGAAAATTGTTGATAGGAAGTTAGTAACGATGTAATTTTTTTCATGTAGTACTATCATATCCTGTACACCCCTTGAGGGTACATGACAGGAATTTGATGATAATGATGATGATGATGATGATGATGGACACATACACTTAATAATAAGACAACTTAATTACAACAATTAATCAGGGGTTTCCACTTTTAATTCCTGTCATGGATTGTGTAAAACTTTCTACTAATTTCTGATATAAATATGAAATTGGTTATGGCTGGTCGCATCTCTAAAAACAGATAATTCTCTACAGTCTGAAGAAGAGAGATGGTGTCATTGTTTTAGGTCTATTTGGTGGTGTCGTGGATTCCCTGACCAGAGGGCTTTAGTTTCTTTAACAAAGCCACCAACGTACACTTGAAAATATTAATTGTTGCTCAGTTGAACGTATAAACAATTCCTAAAGATGATATCTGACTATCACTGCCTATGAAATACTGCAACCTAATTCCATGTAGTCACGGCATGCAAGATCAAAATGACTTCCGAGGATAAGCAGCAGGTACCTTGACTTTTGGTAGGATAGTGTATCATCTTAAGGAGTCTCTACTGATGAGTGACTGCTTCATAAAAAATAAAAGCATAAAGATAAAGTGCACTTCATAACGCATATATTTCAACACGCCTTTTTGGAATGTGTTCTTTATTTTATATTTCACATTTTATTTGTCTTTATTATTATTAAGGCTAAAATTGCACAATAACCTCGATAGTACATTTAATAATTCACAAGGAGCGAATTGATGAGTAAACAGCTGTTTACTCATCAATTGATGAGTAAACAGCTGTTCTTTTAATCGCTATTCTCATAAATGTAAGTCCTTGTTTATATAAAAATTTGACAGATTTAAATGAATCCAGAATTCAACATAAAACGTGCTATTATAAGCAGTAGGGAAAACATTCACACACACAAAGTTAATTAAACATTTGACATAGTTTAATGTCAGCATACCTTATAATAATATGTATCAGAATTCCTTTAGCAGGCGAAATTGCATTTCTGAAAATTTAAACGGTTTGTAATAAAAGATACGATGAATTGGAAAGAAGTCTGTGCTAGAACGATTGCTTAAAATCCATTACTATGGATGAAAAATAAATAAATAAATAATAAAGGTCTGAATGAGATGGAAGATAAAAAGAAATGTAATAATCCTGTGATAACTTAGGATTTCTTTCAATATAATTTGAACTGGAAATAAATGGAGAAGTTGTATTGTTTTCAACTAACGATAAAGCTAACAATTTGTGTGTGTGTGTGTGTGTGTGTGTGTGTGTGTGTGTGTGTGTGTGTGTGTGTGTGACAAACAAGTAGCGACACTTTTTTATTAACAACTAACGAAATAGAACCCTATTTTGGAGCGATCGCATTTGCTTACGCTTTTTGTCATTTTAAGAGACGCAGAATTTAAGACAATCACTTCAATCCTTTCTATCATCTGCCGGAGGGAGGATACCCCTTGAGAATATCTTGAGTTGATTCAGCAAATGAAAACGTTATTTAATATGACAGATTTTAAAATAGGTGATGCGCTGTAGTAGGGAAAAGGCACGTTGATGATTTTGGAATACGCAGATTTAAGAAAGACTTTTTATTAAAAATAAAAACTGTTTTCTTATTTTAAAATATTAAGGAGATTATGATTATTTTTCAGAATATGCGAGAATCGTGCATATTGTATTTAAATGTTGAACATGGCTTACTAACTAAGCTGAAAGTTTTCACCAGCTGAACTTCATCCTATCATTTATCATATTAAAAATATACACACTACTCGCCACAAAGACGATTGCTATACAGCCAGGCAGAATATGAGAGACAGACAGAGAGAGAGAATGTGTCGAACGGAGAAAAAAATTATTATAAGCTGCTTACTAATCAAATAGAATTTATCCCTCATCGAAGATGGCTCTTCTAAGTAATCTGATTCTTTGTCATGAAAATAAGAATTACTAGACTAAATCAGATTGTGAGATTATCAGATTACATCCCCTACTCAAAATTAGCATTTTGAGTAGGAGATTCTATATTTCTTTAAAGAGATTTTCTGTGATTCCTCAAAATATATATCAAAATAAAGAGCATAGGAATATGGTAAAAACATATCGTATCTTCTACATTAAAGGCACATCTGAAAAGATATCTAGAGTGCTTAACAAACACCAACTACGCACATTATTTAAACATTATGTGAAATTGACAACTCTTATCCGTTCGCTTATGGATAGATTCTCTCCTTTATCACATCCAGGAGTCTATGAAGTACCCTGTTCATATCATCGAGCCTACTATGGACAGATAGGAAGAACTGTGAACATCCGCCTTAGTGAACACAAAAAATACATCCGGCACTTTCGCTATGGCAAGTCAGGTCTAGCAGACCATGCTTTGGATACCCCGCACACTGGATAAACTGGAAGAAAACAAAAGCATAAAAGCTTTTACAAGTCAGAGAGGTTGTTCCTGGAATCAACAGAAGCCTTGAAACATACTCCAAACCTCAACAAATATGGCTGTATAAATCTACCAGAGATTTGGGAGACAGTCATCTTAAGATCAAATTAATACTTGCTTTCTCTCTCGTTTTTTCCCCCAACTTAGATGGCGCCTAATTAGAACTTCAGTCTTTGTGTGGCACGCTACAATTGCTCATACTAGTCCCACTGTTACACCGGATTGCAGTTGCTCGCTACTGTAACAAACTTTGTTTGTGTGCTCTGAAGATGCTGGAACCGTTAAAATCCAATCAACATGTACGACGAACACATAAGCCTTTCCACACGGTTAACATATCGTATCGTATATGAAATCGATAAAAAAAGCGCTCAAAACTTGAAATCTCAAGCACTAGGATTTCTTCTTTCTTTCGGAACCTAATTATTGTTATATTTCTTTTTCTCCCTTCACTTTTTCTTTCCTACTCGGAGATAACAAATGTCTGGAAAAATTCGAATTTAAAAAAATCTGCACACCAACCAACCTTTCCACAATCAAGTAACCCAAACAGTTTTAAATCTATTTGCACCTACTAATTAGTATCAATCCAACCACAATTAGAGACATAAATATACGATATTATATATAAGACCTTACATTTAGACAGTTAAATTCCCGATCTCGCAGGCGCTCGCACATGACGTCCGGATAACTCGACTGACACCAGATGGCGTATGCAGGAAAACACCGTGAATCTTGAAGAGCGGCGGAGCATGACCGCATCAGCCAGTCTGAGCGAATCGTAACGGAAAGGAAGGTGCCGAAACATATTCGGAAACTTGTGGAATTAAGAAAGAGGTGGGAGGTGAAGCGATTTTGTAAGTCGTTCGGATGACGGACAGGAAACGACACTGTCAAGTGAATAACTTTGCGTGAAAGGAAAAAAAAATATATTGAGAAGCCTCGAGAGATAGCACGAGACTAAAAAAAAAATAATTAGAAAGAGTGAGTCCCACTTCCTTATCGAAGTTGATGAATTTCTACGTACAATAAATTCCGCTGTCTTTTCTCTATAGACGTGCGATGTCCGTCGATCTTTTAACCTCGTTGTCTTTAGCGCAAGTCACAATTGACCTCAATGTATCGAACTATACTGAAGAATGTGATAATTTTACGTTTGTAGACGAAGGAAGACGCCCACCTCCATCATCGTTTGCTACCATCATATCGTTGTCCGTGCTGTTCTTTGTTATCGGTGCTGTGGGTGTTGCGGGAAATCTGCTGGTGATTTATGCCATCATGGGTGATAAGCGAATGAGAAGTTCCGTCACCAACTTATTTATCATGAACTTAGCCATCAGTGATTTTATCATTATGATGGCTTGTATTCCGGACATTGTACAGTTTATGGAGAACAAAGGTTGGTTACTAGGTTTACCCCTTTGTAAAGTTTTGAGGTTCACAGAAGTGTTTGCTCTGTATGCTTCCGTAATGACGTTGGTTGGTGTGTGCGTCGAAAGGTAAGAAGTTGTTTAACTGTAATCTATATTAATTAATACTTTGACAAATATACTTTGATCTAGAAGTTTAGTGTTGCAGAAAATAGCCAGAAGTTTGCTGAAAAGTGAAGTTAATAAAATACTTACTCTTAAGAAGAAATTTAAATATAGCTTTCTAAATAGATTTTATGTCATTATGCAATATTTTTTCATTTTCTTTTCTTTTTTTTTGGTGCTTGTTATTCTCTCTATCATAATCTAATTTAAAGAAAAATTTTTTAAAAAATTAAAATCAGAACGGCAGTGCTTTGGTGTACTACAGTGAAGTGTCATTTACAGGGGAAACTGCTGATACTCGAATTTATTTGTAATCTTTTATTTGTAATTTGTATATTGTCAAGACCTGTTGTAATTTTCAAGAACCGCTATTCTGTATACTGGAAGATTTGTCTATAGTTCCAAAACTTTTTCCAGCTCTCATTTACCAGGTTAAAAAAGGCGTATAAATCCATTTTTCAAATAACATAAGCGATATTTAATATAAAGATTTTATAACATTTTACTTAAATATTTCTATGCCATTGTTACTGAAATTAAATGCAATAAAACAATGACACCAAAATATCAAGAAATCTCCGAAGCACAAACATTCCTGTACGATTATTCAAATTCAGTTATTTCAGAATACAGAATAAAACTAATAAAAACACGTTTTATAAGAAGTACATAAAATACCTTTAAAAGCAATTATGTAATTTAGTTTTAGTTTTAAAACTTTTAAAACATTCTTTCACTTTTAAAACATTCTGTTCAAAACAGAATGTTTTAAAAGTGAAAGAAAGTGTCGAAAATTTGTAGCACTTTCAGATCCCAGCAATACTTTGATGTATTTACTTTCTGTCGGTGCCTTGTAAAGCAGACAGAGTCCAAAGCAACTTCCAGGGGAAATCTAATAACACATACCAGACTTTCGGTGATGACAGTGCACACAATTGGAATGGATGAGATTGGCTTTTGTCAATGAACTCACACGACAGTAACCGAACAACACCTTGGATGAAAAGATAAACCTAAAGCAGAGAAGGTATGCAACGTGATTACAAAAGTAATCACATAAGCAAGCATCTGTAATTAATTATAATGTTCCTGAAACTATTTTTACATTAAAAATTATTTTTTTCTGTGTGATATTACAGTAGTATATTACAGTAGTAATGTTATATTATAATAACTAATGATTAATTATACACCATTGACATGTTTAATCTAGAAACAAAAATAGTGAATTATAAATGATCTGTTATAGTTTACTAATTGAACTTTGGAATACATTACTTTTCAAACGTAAAAAAAACTGATTTCACAGCAAACGGAATTTAAAAGAAGTTATTTCTACTAGTCTTTCAATAAGCGAAACTGCAGTTTTATGTAACAATCCGTAGGGGCTTGCAAAACTGCTTTTCATAGAATAGATGCATTTGAAAGTATCAGGAATTTCTTTCAACTTACCTATTCGTACATATTTTATGCCTCTTTTTTATGTCTCGATTTCAAAGCACATTTTCCAGCCGATGAAAGCATTACGAGAATATTCCTAATGGAAGTGGTGGTCTGAATTGGATACACAAGAGATTTATAAAGTAATTTCTGAAAGTTGTCGATAGTAACAACGTCTAAGAAGTTGCAACCATTTGTTTAATTTGCATATGATATCAGAATTAAGACGGAACTACGAAAACGACTTCCATAATTCATAGTTGCAATACAGGCAAACTTTGCTTAATGCCTGCATGGATTCAGTTATCAGTAACGAGTAGGAGAGATGTGATTACGATTGCAAATCTATTTTAAAGATAGCGTCAGGGTTTTATCTCGGCTTCAGCAATGATAACGCTCTCTACTGATTTCGCTAGTACGAATAATTAGTTCAGTGTTTTTCCGGTAGAAGATAAGTTTTCGTTTTGGGCAAATTCAATGATAAATGAATTACAAAAAAAGAACGAAATGCAGACGAACAAAAAGCGAGGGTATTTTAAAATCTTATTCTGATATATACACTATGATAGAAAAAGTACTAGGATATCTTTCTTACTTTATTTCCATTTTGTTATTTGTGGTGGTTATAAACCAGTTAGTGTAACTCGCCGATATTTCGACACATGATGGGATGAGTTCTTGCAGAATTCCGTGCATGGCAAACTTTTAGAAGACCCTAGAATCGCGATATGAATTATCGTAGGGAATAGCTGCTGTTGTTTGTCATAAACTAGTAGTAAGTGAATCTTATAGGATGTTGCTGTAATTAATCCGAAGGGAACAGCATTGGTTAAAGAATTTTTGTATCTCCTGATGAACCAAAACATTTGACCACTTTATTTGTAACACCCTGCATTCCAGAAATTACAGTAACAGGCGATTGTAGATTTGAGTCTTTACGAGTAAATATTATGGATTTAGAAGCGTCTTTGTCAGTACTTTGGTATGGAGTTTCTAAATTCATGCCAGAGTAAAAAAAAAACTCTTTCCAACTTTGGCAATAGATTCAAGTTGTCTTTAAAAATGCGACATAAAATGAATGAGACCAAAAAAAAATTGTCTTCTAGAGTAGAATGTCCACACTAAATGAACCCACCTACACACAACTAGAACTCAATATATTATTTACATAAATAGATGGAGGCAATTTCCTATTGTCAATTGAAAAAAGAAATATTCAACGCGGTATGATGAACTACAGACGTCAAGGATTTGACAGAAACGTTCTATTAGTAACCAAATGCTCAATTCCTCCAATGTTTTGTTCACTGATTGTCTTGTTACTGATGGACTATTTCCTTCACACATACTTTGTTATCTGAGACCAAAGTACGTGTGATGGAAATACGTTGTTATCTGAGACCAAAGTATTTCCTTCACACATACTTTGGTCTCAGATAACATCCAACTTCTCAATGAAGAAAATAGTACAATCGAAACTAGAAAACTTAGGTTATAAAAAAAAAGTTGCCATGTTCACTAAATTCAGAGGTGCTGTTCTACTAATCAGAGGCATATCTAATTTCATCCCCTAATACAAATCGATGCTCGACTATCACAACAAACAGGACACTTACGGATTTTATGCTTACGGCTTTCTCATCTTAGGATGGATACTCCAAGCAAGATAGTAGCCATGTGAGCATTCAGAAGAAGCCAGTAACATTATAATAATCTTTTCACTCCTTAGTGGGTACTCAGAAGTACTATGTACTTATATGCTTTTCGTCAGCTCTTAAAATGCACTTCCATTATTTCAATGCCAAGGAGACTTGGAAGTAGTTTTGAATGTAACGAAAAATAAAAAATGCAGAACCAATACTAGATGAATTCTTAAAAAGATGCAGACAATAATAAATGTATTCCTGAAAGGATACAACGTCAATAATAGATGCATGGAATATACAGAAAACATATACTGAAACCTGATACCAAGCTAGGAAGGGTACTTCAAATTCAACTGAAATAATTTCCTATATATATTAAGGGGGGGGGGAATTCAGAAAGAGAGGAGTAAGGTGCACTTAACTCTGGATGCACTATTATCTACAGATAAAAGTCTCTTCGTTAATATCTTTCATTTGCTATGCAAATATTTTCAATTCTGTCTTCACGATATTTGTGAGGGCAGAAATGGGAATATTTGTGTAGTAATATTTATGGACAAATAATATAGGAACTAAAGATATTTTAGTGTTCACTTCAAAATACATTTGGGCATGTGCATGTGGACGAAGAAGAGAGAGAAATAGAGAGAGAGAGAGAGAGAGATGGAATGCATTAATATATTAACTCTAGTATAAGGTTGGAAAGCTTCCTTATATTCTTGTTTTTCTTGAAGAAACGAAGTATTAGTCCAGTATATTGCATCTTTTGTTCGAGTATATATACTTATGTCCTCTTTGCCTATTCCGTAGGATGAAAAACCTGTTTCGTGGAGCAAGAACCATGCTCCTTCCGTATAAAACCGTAGAACTAACCGTTCTAACTTACGTTCTGACTTTTCCCTGCTTCTGTGGCTAAGGAAGTACAGATTAAAACTTTTAATTATGATATTACATTGGGAATTGAATTTAGGCATTGAGAAGAACTGATTTGGCTAAAGTCTCCCTCAACCACTACCTCCCTCCGACCCCGAAAGCGATGAATATTCCACTATTGATTTTTTTTTCATTGTTCTTGGCAGTAAACTGATGCTGTTATCATTAAAGGCATCGTCAATTAGATGCTGAAATTTTGCTTTTTATAATAAACACAGAAGTTTCTTTCTTAAGAAACTTTCTTACATTTCGAGTTTTTGGTCAATAAAAGTTGTGAATCCTTAAAGTAGTATTCTGTTGCGTGGTTAATGGTTGATTGAGTTTTATGGTATAGTTTGAGACAAAAGATATCACTTGAGTATAAACAAGGAGTATGCTGACACCAACTTCATTTGTGGTTTCTGTGAAAACAACACGAAAGCTAAAGTTGATCATCACCAATGGGAATTTCAAAACTATTTCGCTGATAAGCAAGTTTATTAATATCCACCAAGCTCCTTCAGAAAATGAATATTTAGTTTTGTATCTAAATATGATATTTATCACCACGTTCTTCACAATATGTTATGTGCTTTGAACAACAAAAAGTAGTCATGAAACACGAAATTATTCGGTGCATATCCACAATCTTTGTACTCTCTAAACAACTGCTTTGAGGAGGCTAAATAAAGTAGGTTTACTTCCTCACATTCGCAAGAAATGCACTGTCTGATAAGGCAGGGATGAGTTTCCAGTGAACTATTATCAAAAGGTGTTCATAAATTCTGATGTGTGTGTGTGGGGAGGTAGAGTTACATTGCATTCTACTGGTTAGAAATCAGAGATCCACGTTGGTTAAGTAAGAAATTAATGTGAATATATGGATCCAACTTCTACTTGATATGGGGATATGATGTGATGAAATAAAAAATAATTATAGGACAGTAGTGAATATTTATTTTGGAATTAGAATGATGGAACAGTGATTGTTCAGATTTTCAAGAATTTGGCAAAAAAAAAAATCAAATTTCGGCGTATTTAGTCTTTTTGCATGCGCCAGTATACGATCTTTTTTTTTTCGCTCCGACTGAAAGCAAAATTGAAATTATTCTACAAATTTTAATAGAGATCTTAAATTTAATTTAAGATCTATATTAATGAGATTTTCATTTAGTGAGATAACATATATTATCATCATTATAATTTTTATTAAAATTTCTTAATCAAAAACAAATAAAATTATCTAATATTAATGGCGTGTGATATTAAAATAAAATATTAAAATACTTAAATATTTAATATATTTTCAAAATTTTAAAAGTTTCTTTAGATTTTAATTATACACCTTTTACTTTATTAAAATTGTTAATATATAATTCGCTTTAAGAATGATAAAATTTATTTATTTAGGGCCCTCCAAGGATATTAATCGCTGCATCTCACGGTCGATTCCCCCCACGTTCCCCTAAATAAATAAATTTTATTATATTTATATTATATTTATATTATATTATATTATAAATATAATATAAATATAATAAAATTTATTTATTTAGGGGAAGATGGGGAGAATCGACCGTGAGATGCAGCGATTAATATCCTTGGAGGGTAATGGATGGCAATGCTATAGCCAATGAGGTCCTAACTGAGGGCGCGGCTATTGCTGTTACCCCTGTGATCAGAGCTTTAATAGCTTAATAACATCTTATCCCTACACTGTCCTCTACAGATAACGGGGAAGATGAAAAGAATTCTTGCTTCGCCCCTTTAAACCAGTCCTTATAACGACTATAAAATTTAGGGGTTGATTGGATGAATCAATCAACCGTGAAATACGGTGGTTGATTCATTCAATCCAATACCCTTGGAGGGTAATGGATGGCAATGCTGTAGCCAATGAAGTTCTAACTGAGGCTCGGCTATTGCTGTTACCCTCTTGCCATAATCAAAGCTTTAATAGCTCAATAACACCTTATCCCTACACTGTCCTCTACAGATAACGGGAAAGATGAAAAGAATTCTTGCTTCACCCATCGAACCAAAAAAAATAATAATAAAATAATAATATTTAATAAAATTTAGGTTTATCTCAGTATTTGATATTGTTATATGTGAAATAGACATCACATGTAACAAATATGACAGTGATTAATATAAAGAACCCGGTTTCAAAAAAAGTTCTAAGTAACTTGAGTATATATATATATATATATATTTTTTTTTTTTTTTTATCAGAGAAGGGATATTGTAATTGAGGTACCTGTTTCGATATCGAATTTCCCATTTTTCGGAAGTACTTCATTTTTATTCGGTACTGTGTTGAAACAAAAAAGTTCCATACAATGGAAGTTAATATGTAATTAAGTGATTGTCAGTTAATTAATATTGTCACTTTACTAGTCTAACACTTTTATTTTTCCTTGTCATCCGAGGCAAGGAAAAACAAAATAGTTGAAACCATAGAGGAAAAAATAAATGTTAAAAGGTTTCGACGTATTATTTGCTCTTAAATAAACAAAGTAATTTACATATGACAAAAATTGAAGCCTTCAAAACGAGGAAAATTTGAATTTTAAGGACATGATTTTTAAAATATTAAAATAAAATGCTCAGAATATTTTTTTATTAATTAAATCATTATTCTGATATTTTTTAACACTTCCGGAAATGAAAATGAGAAAGTCAGTTCGCATCAACTTTGATTTTAAAGGTTGACATATTTTAAACAAACATCTTATAATTTAAACGAAAAGTTGACCTTCAACTTAATTTGAAATCTTTCCAATTTTCATCCAAAATTAAATTAAAAATAATGTAGTGGGCTTAATGAAAATTAAAGTACAAAATTATGCACTTTGGTTAAACTAAAAATGAAAAGCTGCCACTTTAAAAAAAATATAAAATAAAATATTTTATTCTGATTGCTTGCGATGTAATGATCAGCAGAAAACAGGCAATGAATGTTTTTTTTTCCATTATTACTTCCTGGATATGAAGGACCTTTATAAGGTACTTTTTAAGAGTTATGTCAGACGGAATAGTTTAGAAAAAATATTTCACTTTGTGATCTTATGGAGGTCATTTATTTGTGCAAATAAATTGTATCGTATATGTGGAAGTATCTAATGTATAGTCTACTTTCTTCATGCGAACTTGGCTATGGCTGGATCAAGCTCGAGTTCTCGTGTAAATACGAAGGATTAAATATCCAGTTTTGAATTGCATTTCGCACTTTGAAATGACTTTTCGAAGCTCTTCAGTCGTCTTTGGAAATGATTGTTGCTACACAAAGCGCCTGTACATACGTCATTCATCACATAACAAAAAAAAAAAAAAACAGCAACATTCAGTGTATGTTTTTCTAAATGATTAAACATAGTTTGTCATTAATGAAGCTTCAACGTATCAATTACGATTCGATGAACGCGTTCAAAATGAAAATATTAAAAAAATCGATACTGTAATAGCCCTTGTCCAAAAACGTTTTCTTATCAGGTAAACGGACAAGAAAACGTTTTTTGGACAAGAACTAATCTGCTTAAGAGCTATTAAGAGGGATGTTTTCATTTCGTGTCACTCTCCGAATCAATTTCGAAGATCACCCATATCTTTCCAACATGATCTTTCTCACTACCAATCGAGTTACGCAAGTGTATGCAAGTAGTCAGCCGTACACGCAGATGACGATCTAGTTTTTCTTCGAGATTTTAATTCTTTATGTGCCTTTAAATTGTTTTTCACTCGCTACACGAATATGTGGAATGAGTAACTAGTACGGATAAACTCGGTGATATTTATTCCCATTCATTCCCGGACTATCGTGGCTCGAGTGAAATAGATAGATGCCCTCTAGCGGCAGCATTAAATGTAGTTACACATCTGAAATGTTGCCTCCTTTTGCCAAAAGAACATAAGTTTGGAGAAAAGATTCAATCTTTTCTTCCAACAGTTGCACCCATTTATCCACATGTTCTCAAGAGGTGTTTCCAGGAAATTATAACTTTTCAGCACTTGTAATTAATTCATTCCTTGAAAGTCATTTATTCTGTTAAGGAGGAAGTGATCACCCTCTTAACTTATCCACTGTCAGAAAGATGGTCTGTTTTATGTTTTAAGACAGAAATATCCACAAATGGATTCGTTCGATAATCTGAATGAACTTCGATGTAATTATTCCAGTTAAGACTCATTTGGAGTCAAAGTGTTGTCCAGGATATTGGTGTGGTGGAAGAAGAAGACAACAATCGGATTGATATTGGGAATGAGTGGTTACTTAGAAGAAAATACTTCGATTTTGTAAGTAAAAACTCTTAGAGATAAGATGTATAAGAAAGCGCTTGACGATATTAAGAAAATCATAAAGATATCGTTATATGTTTCAACGAATTGCATATTAATCGACACAGTTTTAAACTTCTTAAGATTTCCTGTAAATTAAACTTAAGGGTAGTTGGTCACTAAATAGGAAAAAACGTAGTCTTTTGTTCTCTGTGTTATGCTCTTAGATCCATGTCGCATCATTCGGCTTACGAAACCAGATCCGAAGAAATAGGGTGGCTAATATTTATTCCTAGTTTCCTATGACTATATATCGTGCATTTTCTTCCTACGGGATTTCTTGTTTTTGGGATTAAAAAACTCAAGTTTCCTGGAGGAAAAAAAATCCCGTCAACTCCGCATAAGATCGGAAAATTCACCTTCAGCTGTGATGAGTGTTTTCTAGGCTTCCTTAACAGGATTCTAACCCACAATTTTCCATACGTCGCCAAAACTAACTGAGTTACGGAAGTTCTGAGGTTTGTACTTAGGAAAAATGCCTTCATCATTGAATGGTCGTGTTCTTTACTTGAATACATTACGGTTAATGCTTGTGGTTGTTTCTATTTAATAATTTTAAGTGACCATCAAAAATATTCAACTGTCGAGAATTTAGTTTGTGTTCTGACATACGCTTTGTTTCTTTGCATCATTCCGGTGAACTTAGACATACAACATATTAAACTTGAGGATTCATTGAAACGAAATAATAATAAACATTGGACGCAGAAATACAGGGCGGCCATAAAATAACTTTCCCTCTTTAGAGGCATATGCAGCTAAAAACAATAAACGGATTGAGACTTTTGAAGGCATGGGGAGATGAATTCTGCCAAAAAAAAGATTTAGTTCCAAAAGTCGCCGATAGGGAAAATTTTGGGGCTGACGGAGGCGAAAACAAGCAGATAATTACATTAAAGGGAGTTAAATAGAATAACATTTCAACGGTGTAAGCGACAGCTGCGTCGCTCATTCCAGCTGGATATGTGGCGCGTTACAATGATAATAATAATAATAATAATAATTAAATAACTAAAACAACAACTTGCGAGAGACACAGAAATTAATGTAGTGATTGAACTCACAGGAAATAATGTTTTATTCATCAGAATCAGGGTCCCCTGGACCACATACACGATTTTCAATGTGCTGACCTTTCTTGTGTACAACAAATTGCATCCGGTGTGCGACATGCTCTACAGCTGAGCGTAAGGAGTCGGATTGGACGTTCATAACAGCACATTTTATGTTTTCTTTCAAGACATGCAAGTTAGGAACGCCACCAACGTACAAAACGGATTTCAAATATCGTTTAAGGTAAAACAACTTAACAAGAAAAGCACGCTGAGGCAAGGTAGGATGCATATTGAGCACAATTCGTCAGTCATTGGAATAACTGCCTGAACGTTTCTAATCCCTTTTTAAGTGGAATTGGTGGCGCTGCTGTCACTTACGCACTGTAAAATTTGTATAATCCTTTTTACCTGCGTTTACTGCAAATATTTGACTGCTTTCGGCTCCGCCAGAGCCAAAATTTCCCTATCGGCGACGTTTGGTACTTTTTTCTTTTTTTTTTTTTTTTGCGGAATTCATCTCCTCATTCCTTCGAAAGTCTCACTATAAAATGTGGTCTCATTCCGTGTATTAGTTTTAGCTACAGATACCTCCAAAGAGGGAAAGTTAATTTATGGCCACCCTGTATTTTCATTCCTAAGCTTCTTTAATGAGAAATCTTCAATGAGGATTATTCTATTAAAAAACAGCTCTGTTCTCTATCCGAAGACGAAAAAATCCCAACACAGTCTTGTATGCTTAACTGAAAATCTCCGGTAAATTCATTGTGCGTTTAGAAGCAAACAGCATACTTTCCAATTAAAGACATCACGTCTCCCATCCACTACACGCGTACAAATTCATCCGATAATGAAAATGCCTCTTTCCTTTGATGTAATTGTCATACATTTACTGCGGACCTTCCAAAAGCATTGGGATCTATAAATTAGAACAATTATCTTCCGTTTCGTTGTGTGAACTCGGCCAACTGTAAAAGGAATGTCAAGCAAAGATGAGATTATTTAAATTAAATTTCGACCAGAAACATTTTCCAGTTTCCTTATCAAGAAGCTACTTACACTTCGAGATAAAAGGAAGCAAGTTCTTAGTTCGCTGGACATGATAAACCGTATGGGATGTTTTACAAAGCGTAACATAGTCACGCACGGCACTAAAATGATTATTTCGTTAACAGAAATCTGTCTGAACAAAAGAAGTTAAATTTGTAGTTGATTTCCTTCGTTTGTTCTGAAACGAATTCATATTCTTCCAATTATAAACCCATACTCTTATTTTAGGGCATTTGTGACACGGAAAAATTTAATTCTGGGATAGCTTTCGTATTTATTTAGTTGTTAAACGAATAACCGACTGTCTGAGTAGTTGTTAAACAATCATATGGATTTTTTCATTAATTTTATTTAAATAAATCGAAAGAAAAATACTATTTCAGGTTGACTACATTACTGTGTTTTTGTTTATCCAAAAATTTAAATTTCTCGTTCCATCTTTATATTGAAGGTAATTTGAAATTGAGTATAAATCTGCAATAGAATGCGACGTTAGTAATTTCTGTCAATAAAGGCATTTTGTTCAGAGTTGTAACATCTCCCACGCAACATAATAATTAATTAACAAATTAATTATCATGTTTCACATAATAATTAATTTGTTTCACTGAAATCATTTTCAATAATCTGTTTTTGCCAATCTAAAATTTTGTACTTCTATTAACATGCATGCAATACTTCTTTGAATTAGTCGCTTAAATAAATCGCATCCTGAGTAACCACAAATAATCATATAAATTAAAATAATTGCACAACAAAAAACAATCAATTGTACTTATATAATAAAAATGTTTTTTCCCTTATGCTAACATTGATAACTTCTCATTATCTATTATTATAGCAAAAGAGATAGAAAAAACGTGTACATCCATTCCTTCCTATTGGATGAGCATCGTTAGTGAATTTTTAACAATTAGTAACCATAGAGATCTCGTGATTTCAGATTCATTGTTGCATATCAAAAGAAACTCCATTCTTTGACGTCTGCCTGGAGAAAAAAGTTAATTTTGTTATAGTTAAGCAGATATTTCAGAAGATTCATTTCCGAATCTAGATAAAACATCTTTACATAATTCTCTACAACATTCCCTTAGGATAATTGGAGATTGTGGAAGTCATTCTCTCATCCGGAAAACACAATTGTGGAAACTGTGACGCGGAATAACACAAATATTTATCAGGTGGAGAAGATGAACGTATTCAACCTGCCTACGGAGAAAGTGCATGCATACTTAGAACCAAAGGTAAAATTTTCAAAATATAACGACGCCCTTGAAATGTGAATTCCGTTCGATAAATTAGTTATAAACTGCAATTCTATTTCAGTTGACTTGACTTTAAATGCCTTAGGAATTAGTAATAGATTTAAGTAGGTGGAAATATTTCTGCGTCAGTAACTACTGCCCACTTCTTATTTTAAAAATAAAATAAACTCTGCAAAGACTTTTGAGTTACAAAATTTCTTTTGTAATCGTTGTTTTAGGCGCCACGCAGGCAAAACTTTGGAAAAGTGTTGCATAACACAGCGTTTCCCAAACTCTTCCTACGACGGAACACTTCACAAATCCTGAAATTTTAACGGAACACCTTGGTTAGAGTCGAGTATTATCGGACTCGTATTCAATGTAAAGCTAAGCGCACACTATCGCCGAAGCTGGCTATATCGCATTGCAAAAATGCGACAGCGCACACAACAGCGTGCCGGGCCGCATCACATCGATTTTGCTTGTGACAGCACGTTTTCTAGAGTACATACCACCGTACTTCACTCGCGCTCGGAGGTGTCGACAACCGCGGGCGGCTGAGTCAAGGCCAGGGTGCGCTGGCATTCATAGCACACGCAGAGTGAGGAGCTCTTGATTTTCAAACATGTTTGAACTTGTCGCAGAACAGAATTTAAAACCATTCCAGGCTCATATCAATTTTGATAATTTTTCACGGAACACAGTTTGGGAAAACCCTGGCATAAGATAGTAACGAAACGTTATGAAGAAATGCTATGACATTTCAGTAATAGAAAAAGGATTTATTTCAAATTTTCAAGTTTTTTTATGATAAATTCTAAATGGTGTGTCTTAGTTTACCTTAATAATTTTAAATAATTAAAACTATTTGAATTTAAAATATTTACTGATACTTATTTATTTATTTACAGTAATTTATATTTATTATCTATAATTTAGCAAAATTATAAATTTAAAAACATTTAATCACTATCCTACAAATACGTGTATTTTCATATTGAGCTAATATTAACTATACATTAAGTAAGTTCAGACCTTTTTTTCTTATATTCGCTGATATTCAAAAAGAGGAGTTAGCTGAGTAATATGAACATAGTGTTTGGCATTTATAATATTAAATATGTAGAAAAACAGCAAATGTTAAAATTACTATTAACAGTGAATTTGGAATCGAAATTTAAAGAAAAATATTAAAAAAAAGAAATAGTTTATTTCAAGAACATCTCTCTCTCTCTCTCTCTCTCTCTCTCTGTCTCTCTCACTCACACACACACACAGAAAGTTCAGACCGACACGGTGAAAAGATTACAAAAAAGAAAGAAAGAAGGCAGAAAGAAACAAAATGATCCTATTTATTTCCCAGCAAAGTGTTTTGTGCTTTTACCACGTGGGTTTATTGATCTCCAATAATGGTCCAGCCACATGCAATGAAGACAGCTGATTCTGAACCTAATCTAGAAGACGCTCACAGCACCTGAAGAATAATAAATAAACGAAATAGACCTACAACCATAAAGTGAGCCCTCTGACCTTATCTTTGCCTTTTATAACGTTCAGAACAGTAGTCGAACTCAAATTTATCTGAAAGGATTTGGATATTTGCTAATCAGACGGAAACTTTGGTCCATTGAGCGAAAGAAGATAAAAATATAAAAAAAAAAAACATATTGAAGTAATTTCGTTACAGAGCTACGAGCTGCTTATTCTTTTATTATTTGTAACCACTCATCAAATCTCATTTAATTATGAGAAATCTGAAGAAAAAAATAAAGCGTAGTCTCCTCAACTCTCGACTTGAAAATTGTGTCTTTTAATTCCCCCCCCCCCCCATAGAAACATAACTCTTTAGGAATCTTTAGTTTTTTTTTTTTCAAGATAATTTTTTTTCGTAATTTTTTTCTGTTGTTGCGTTAAACTAAATGTTCATTATATGCCTGAGGTATTTCAATATTTACCCCAAAGAGGGAGCTTTTGCAATCACCGGGAAAAAAGACTTCTTTTTTATTAACTTTGGACTGGTACCGTGTATAATAAGAAGTCGTGGTCTGTCCAGTAAAGCGCACGGAAGAATATATGTCACTTATCCTAACTCGACTGAAAAGGTAAGATTCTTGATGCTTACAAAAAAAACCTGCCCTTGAGTTTTTTAAAGGTTTAAATAAAAACGAAATATGATAGAGCACTTAGAATTAGAAAAGAAATTATTGTGTCTTCTAACTGCAGGGCAGTTCACCTTCTCGTCGACTTTTTTTCATTTAGAAAACGCACACACACACACACACACACACACACACACACACACACACACACACACACACACACACACACACACACACAGAATTTCTTCTGGTGCCAATTTAAATTGCTTTCTTCGTTGTCTAACAATTATCAAACTAGTATTAATTATAACTAAATGTGCATTTTATCGCGACAGTTATCACAAGCAAACGAACGTGTTCTTGCTATTTTCAAGCAAAACAAAACCTCCAGGGATTCATTAAAGGCTTCAAAAAATGTACCGGTCGACAACTTCCACTTCTCCTCTGGCTTCCTTGTTTAACTAATTACAGTTTCCCGGGAGCAAGGTTTCTTAATTCTTAATCCCCCCCCCTCTCTCTCTTTCTCTCCTTTCTCCTCCAAGTGAGAGAGCAACCAGTGCTTTTAAATGCTCTTTTCAAAGATTCCTTTTTTTAAAAGCTTTCAGAAGTTTCTTTAAATCTAAGAGATTTCTTATGTTCTTTTCCCCTCAAGCTTCTAAGACGTACTCCGATAGATTACTGAGGTGATACAGCCACTCTTTCATTTGTCTTAGAGGCTTCATTGCCTTTTTCGGAGATATCAACAACAGTACTTCAAGACTTCCCTAATTAAACCCACTTACCTTTCACTAAGACGATCTTCCTGGTTCTATCCAGGTTTTTTTTTTCATTATTTTATTCCTTTCTCTTTCGCGATGTATCTTCTTTTGTGCCCCACATTTTATACGTCACAGACCGCATACATATGGGACGTCACCTCTTACCTAATAATGTATGATCAGTAAATATTAATAGAGAGGGGAAGAGAGGGATTGAATTTTAACATACTTAAAATGACAGTTTAAAGTTTTATGTAAAGAGTGTAAAAATATGAACACAGTGTCAGTGGCGACTCGTGGATTAAAATCGTGGGG
Organism: Typopeltis vanoorti; assembly: GCF_054136105.1. Lineage (NCBI taxonomy): Eukaryota > Metazoa > Arthropoda > Arachnida > Uropygi > Thelyphonidae > Typopeltis > Typopeltis vanoorti. The sequence continues at coordinate 14,663,727 of NC_143572.1, read as the reverse complement.
GTGCTGCAACTTTCAAAATATACATACACACCGTAAGTACAGTGTATACGTGTTTGGATAAAATATCAGAATTATGGTAAAAATTAAAAAAAAATTAAACATGAAAAAATATTGTTTATTATCGATAAAATTATACAGTTTGGTATAAGTCAAAATTATTTTAAAATAAAATCCATCATCGTAACCCCAATAATGTTCTAAAATAAAAACTATAACAAATGTTATGTCTTTAATTGTAGCCTGCTTAAAAATATTTAAAGAGATGGAGTAAACACGATAAGCACTACGAACACTCTACTACTGGCGCAAACTGCATATAAACGACAGTGGAACTGCGCGACGGACAGTGCCGCATTACGCTAATAGCTCGCATCTCACTATGACATGCATATGCTTGCGCGCGTAGCAATATGACACTATAGTAAACACAGTGCTGCTAGCGTCCTCCTAAGTGCTACAAGATGGATTTTTATTATTTTTTATACAAAATAAGAGAATTGTATAGGATTGTTGATGATAAAAGTAAATATTACAAGCAAATAGAAATAAATTAATAAATATATTTATATAGCAAGAAAAATTGGGGTGGTGCAGTTCCGTAGTGCCAATGCACAGTGTAAATAAAATGAAGATAGACAGAAAGCGAGAGAGAGAGAGAGAGAGAGAGAGAGAGAGAGAGAGAGAGAGATTAAAAAGGCCTAATGGAAGGCCTATAGGATCGCTCGTAGCCATCGACTAGGTGAACATTTTTTTCCTACGCTTTTCTTCGACCAGTTCCCGAGTTGGTCCACTTTGACCCAGGCAAGAAGGATTTTTACCTGCCGAAACTTCGAATTTTTAATCCCGCAACTCTAAAAATATACGTTAGTACCTATTTCAGACAATTAAATGTGTGCTGAGGTTTAAAGTCTCTAGGTTTTTTTATACGTCGCATTTATACGTCATACTGTGTTCCTGAGTTCTTACAAATCATCGAAAGCCCTAAACTCGGTTACCCTTGGTGACCGACTGCGTATTGATTTGATCGAATTGATTTCTAGAAATGTTTGTTTATTGGTAATCTTAAAACTGTTTATTAAAATAGTCAAATATTGCTTGTGTGAAGATTCAAGTTATTATTATTATTATTATTATTATTATTATTATTATTATTACAGGAAATGGAAACATAATTGGTTATTTGATTGCAGTCGTAGTTTTATAATCCAAGTAGAAAATCTGTGATTTCTAAAAATAAAAATATTTTGTGTGTGTGTGTGCGTGACTTGGATGAGTGCAGTAAGAACTCAATCATTCCAGATTCTACAAGAAAATTACAACACTGCTAATAATCCCATCAGAACAACTTATGAATTCTGAAGCAACCCTAAACTGGCTCTTGAATACCTTCATCCTTCTGTCTCTCGCCTTTAAGTGGTCTCAAAGAGATTACGACTGTCCAACTGCTGAAAAATATAGATTCTTCTACCTATGATCTATATAAGCATCTATCTAGATATACAACATATTAGAGTTTTTGAGAGAAATTCATCGCCTTTTGTGAAAAAACAAAATAAAAAACTAAGCACTTCCTTTCTATTGTTAGCAGCATCCATCTCGAAGCATACATGTTGATAAAGGGCACATTATGGCTAGCTTTGATGTCACTAATGTTCTGACGGAGAGACTTATAACGTATTGTATATAATGTAGTATATATAATATGATGTAGGATAAAATCTCCGAAAAAAAAAATAAATAAAAGAAAGAAATAACGAAAGAGCTCATAATCTTACTAAAACATTGCTTAGCATCGTCGTTGATACCATATAAAAACAAAACTTTAGACTTAGTAATCCACTTTCTCCAGTTCTAACCAACGTCTGTATCTTAGCATTTCAAAAAGGCCTTGAAAGCATATTCACTCAACCCAAAGTATAAAAAAGGTTATCATGCTTTCAGCAATCCATTCTCTGTTTTTAAACCACCTGAACAAACAACAACCCAATAAAAAATTTACTTCCGAGATATTGTCAAATGGCCACTTCCTTTCTGGAATATAAATATAGAAAGCTATGGGCACAAAACCCATCCACACAAATGGATACTTCTGTTCTTCTTCAGATCATTAAAACATCATAAATTATGTATCAATTCAGCTCTTGGAGAAAGAGCTTGCCGTCGTATACCCTCTGTCCAAAAAGAAACCGAACTTTTCGAAAATAGAAGACACTAGTGGCGCCATCTATTGTATCTTTTTGTTGTCGAAAGCGGCAACCTTCCTTAGTGTTGTATCAACTGTTTATGACATTTGGTTCATTAGAAGCCGAGTTATGATGCCAATAGTGATAGTGTGTTTTGACGAACGGTCGCAGTGGCGCACTCAGGATTTAATCTTGGAGGGGGCCGAGTACTCATAACTTAATCTTGGGGAGGAGGGAGCCGAGTTGATTAGACGATTTGAGTATGCACACTACGCATTGCATACGACCTATGACTGAGCATCTGTAGTGATCACCAATTACCCGTGATCTCTGGCCCGGCTAGGGCAAAGTATCGCCTGAGCACTACTTCATTTGCTTTGCTTTCACAACGGCGTGATTCCCAAGAGCCAGAGGGTGTTCCCACCTTACGTGACCGCTAATTCATAAGTACAGTAGTATAGAAATAGAAGACACGACACAACAGAAATAAAACAAAAAAAATTTTAAAAATTTATTAGGAAAAGATTTTTTGGAAAATCTTTTGGTCTTTTTTTAGGGGGGAAGGGCCCCTTGGCCCCTCCCTGGGTCGGCCAATAGTTGGTCGTCACAATATTCATGCCGTACGCAACGAATTCTAGCTATCAATCCTTACAAAACTTCGAAATAAAACTCACCATTGACCGTTTAGCCAAGCGGAACGAATTCTTTGTGGATAATGCCCTTGGAATCGTAGAAACAAATCAGCATTGTCGTTACTTTTGACTTCTCCAAGGGACTTTTTTTCGGATGCCCCTCTTCTAGTGGTCTCCACTCAGCACTCTGGTGCTTTGTTTCTGGCTCGTACTCAAAACACTACGTTTCATCACCAGTAACGATCGTTTCAAGGAAGTCTGAGTCCTTACGAGCGGTTTTAATGGGGTCCTTGCAGTGTTCAATTCGATACGTTTTTTGGTCTTCGGTCAACTTGTGGGAAACAAATCGCGAATTCAATTTACGCAGGCCCAAACTCCAGGTCAAAATGTTGTGCACAGTTGATTTTGGAATCCCTAATTCATCTTCAATCAATCTCACGGACGATTTTAGGTTTTCTTTGATAAATCACGCACTTCTTGGATGTTAACTTAGATCAGTCCAGTTTTTGGGTGGCCCGGCTTTTCGTCTTCCTCAAGCGTCTCACGACCACTTTGAAATCGCTGTCACTCTTGGCACTATAACTCGCTACTATAGCACTTTATTTGCTTCTAATGAAACAATGAAACGAATGTCATAAACAGTTGACACAACACTAAGGAAGGTTGCCGCTTTCAACAACAAAAAGGTACAACAGGTGGCGCCACTAGTTTCTTCTATTTTCGAAACGTTCGGTTTCTTTTTGGACAGAGCGTGTACTATTAATTAAAACTAAAATGAAATCCTTATTGCAACGTGTTAAGCCCAAATAAAATGCTTTAAAACATCCCGAGTTTGTTGTTTTAGCGTACTTCAATGACACAAATACTAAAGATACAGACTGAAAAAAAAAATCTCTTGAGCCACTCATTCTTGAATGCGTCAGTGATGGGAAATATCAGAGACTGAAGACCACTCTACTATGCACGTGTCATTCGTAGCCAGCCCACATAATAAGTCAACAAAAAAGACACGAAGTTCTTTAGAATACATCTGAAATCTTACACCGCCTCTACGACAAGATGCAAAGAAAGAGCTGGGACGATATTGACATCTTGCAACACACTGTTTACTTGAATACAGATCCTAGTATTAATCTAGCTGACTGCCTTCATTCAACAGCGCAAGCAGACGCACGCATCCATGTGCATCAATAGGCACGTGCCCAAAAGTATTTTGAATAACCAGAATGCTACATGACAACATATTGTTGATGTAATGCTGTTACTCTTTGTAAGTCGGCCTTGTTTTGTATTTCTTTTAGACTTGAAGAAGCCCCTTCAAATAAAACGTATCTGCATTTAACTAATACAATATATATTGTGTTGGTTTCCTTTCCACTATATATTACGGTTTTGAATGTTAATTCCAGCTAAGGAAAGTTTTGCAAACTACAGTACATTAGATCGCGGATTGACGGAAAGATTAACAAAAAAAAAAAAAAAAAGAAAGAAACTTATTAAAATTGGTTTTAAATATCGGTAGAGTGTACGCTTTAGGAAATGTATAATATAAGAGGATTATTATTATTATTATTATTAATGAATAGGAAGAAGGCGCTATGCAGGCATACAAACGGTTGCATGGTTGTATCGCTGGTCCAGTTTTTATAGTTTTAATGTGGTTCTAACTCCTGTTTTTAATTTAAAAGTGCATAAAGTAACTCTACTTGTCAAGCTGAAGACAGTGACATATTATTCATCGAAATCGGCCAAGTGGAATCCAAAATCTGAGTGTGCTAAAAATTGAAGCGTACACCGCGGTTGCTAACGAGTATAGAACAAAGGACGTTGCCATCTTTGCAGCTGTCCAAAGGAAGAACGGTGAGTCATGAAGTGCAACAAGTGTCAGAAGGAATTGCCGTCCGACGGATGTTACATAACCTGCAGGAAATGCCATAGGAATCTTCACTTTACATGTTCCGGACTTTCAGAAACAACCTGGCAACACAAATCCAATGCCAAACGAGAAGAATGGAAGTGCCTAAACTGTAAAGAGAACAAAGAAACGCCACCACCCACGACGCAACTGATTACGCCGGAGGCAGAATCGGACGATGAACTGAACAGACCAAAAAAATACCGGTGAGTCTTATAATTTGAGTTCCGTTAATTTATTACTAGAAAAAGGTTTAGAAAATATAAAAGCCAGCTTGGTAGATCTTGTCCAAGAACTATTTGATAAACAGAATAAAGAAATAACAAAAAAAATTAGCGAATATGAAGAGTTTGTTAAGTTTAATAATTCAAAAGTCGAAGAAGTCTTACAAACGGTAAAAGACATTAAAACCAGCATTAACGCACTGACAGGTAACACAAATTGATAAAAGACACATCGGAACTCCGTCAAGAATTTAATTCCCTGAAACTACAATACGAAGTTTTAAACCAACAACAACATAAAGAAGAACTTGTGATAAACGGTCTTCCAGAAACCGAATCCACAGAAAATCTCAGAGACGTAGTTTTAAAGTTAGGCCATGGAATTGACATCCCACTACAGCATAATGATATTCAGACCATAAATCGGATTCCCAGGAAGAACAGAAAACAAGGCTCGCTACGACCCGCACCAGTCATAGTTCGTCTGACCAGCAAGGCTACAAGAGACAATCTCATAAAAGCCAGCAGACTGAAAAAACCAGTAGTGAAGGATTTAAATGCATCGCAAGACAATACGCCAATCTTTCTATCTGAGTATTTAACACCTTTCAATCAGAATCTTTTGTACCAAGCAAGAAAAGAAAAAACAGAAAAAAGTATCAATTTTTATGGATCAAAGACGGCAAAATATTCTTGAGAAAGTCACGGACTTCAAAGTCTATACAAATAAAAAGCTCGGAAGATATAGACAGGTTGCCAGAGTGAAACAAAAGTCTCCAACTTAGTTCAATAAGAAGATCTCAACACAACAAAAATGAATATGAACCATCAGATAGTTGTAATTACACCAGAATACATCAGTAATTGTACTTTCGAATCTTTTGATGCGTGGAAACAAAACACAATACAAGCGAGAGGTCTCTCAATCTTGCATATTAACATCAGAAGCATCCGAAAACATTGGTTATTGTTATTGGCTTATCTGAGGAATTACACTGATATTATCGATATATTGATTCTTACAGAAGTATCCATAACTAATGATGAAGCGACTGCTTTCCAAATTCCAGGCCGCCAAACAAAAAGAGGGGGTGGAATATTAATATTTATCAAACAAAAATTAATAGCAAAAGAAACGGTCTATCAGTTGAAGCATGCTGAAACCCTCTGCCTTGAAATCATTAATACCACGAATACACAGCATCCTATAATACTAAATGCTATTTACAGGCCACCAAACCTAAACATGATAAAATTCTTACACGAACTCAATTGCTGGCTTTCAAACCAAGAAATATGCTCAACCGAACACCTAATGATAATTGGCAACATGAACATAAATATTGCAAATGAAAACCAGAACAACACCGTACAATACCTAGGCACGCTATCCATGTATAATCTAATACCAACAATAACATCATGTACTAGAGAAGAAATATTCGGAAATACTATCACTGCCTCCTGTCTAGACCATATAAACGTCCGAGCACCACCAAATAATTAGTTACACTGCATCAGTCATAAAGTGCAAAGTAGCAGACCATTACTTCACCGCTCAAGACAATACTCATGCAATGTCCCACAGAAGAAAAGCTACAGAAAACAATAATAGACGAAGAAATAGTCAACCACGAAATAAGAAAAACAGACCGGGAACACCTGGCATCATATTCAGCAGATATCTTATACAGCAACATTAAACTCACACTGGAGGAAATATATAAGAAAGCTACAAAGAAAGTCAGAGTCCTTCAAAAACAACACAAAATCCTTGGATAACACAAAACGTAATCCTATAAATACACAGAAAGGACGCTTTATGGAAAGAATTAAAGCGATATCCAAATAACACAACTTTAAAAACTGAATATAAGATAACAAGGAATGGCCTTACAACACAAATCAGAAATGCAAAAAGAAGCTACTACAGAGACAAATTAACCTCCGCACAAAACAACATGAAACAAACCTGGCATCTGATTAATGAGATGCTAGATTCTGTTCCCAACACCACTGCCTCCGAAACCATAAAACACAGCTTCATGAAAGACGCAAAACCTATCCAACAACTAGCAAATGACTTTAACTAATACTTTGCAGACTCCATCCAAGAACTTCACAGAAATATTTCCCCAATCACAAAACGAGACCCTCCACTTGGACCGCGATCAAAACAGACATTATGGTTCCCAACCATAAAAGAAGCAGAACTTCTCTCTGCAATACATCAAATCAAACCAAACAAAGGCCCAGGAATAGATGGTATCAGACCTAAAGATATAAAGCAACATGCAACTAGTTTAAGTCCTATCCTACTAAAACTAATAAATAAAATATTTAAAACAGGACAGATACCAAGTATGATAAAGACCGCCATAATCACACCCATATACAAACATGGAAAAAAGAAATTTAATCGACAATTACAGACCCATAGCAACATTACCAATTATCAATCAAATTATGGAGCGGATCATACTGAAGAAACTCACAGCATACACTGAGATCTTTCATATTATCCCCAAAACACAATATGGTTTTCAGAAAAATAAGGGAACAACATCTCTCTTGGAAGACTTTACAGACGTAATTAATACCGCCTTAGACAAAAACAAAATTGCCATGGTAGCCTTTATAGATCTAACTAAAGAGCATTCGATACACTTACACATCAAACCTTGTTAGAAAAGCTGAGGCACGTTGGAATAGACGGGCCTCTTCACAGGTGGTTTACAAACTACCTCCAAAATAGAAAGCATATCAAACGTATCGGATCAAACCGAAGCAGAGAGCTACCAGTAACCTGTGGAGTGCCACAGGGAGCTGTATTCTCCCCAACTCTATTCAACATTTACACACACGATATTAATCAGTTACCACTCAAAGGTAAGATATTCCAATACGCAGATGACACAGCAATAATATCCATCCATAATAACGCAAGCATAGCCCAAACAAATATGCAACATGATATAAATCTGATCATAGACTGGCTCACGAAAAACTCCATACATCTAAACTCAGAAAAGACAAAATTAATGATATTCAGAAATCCACTGACTCGACCAGTTGATAACAAATATATAACCATCCAACATCCACTTTCCAATATAAAAACACACAGAACAGCAAAACCACTACAATCACTCAGGTTGAAACAATACGATACCTTGGAATTTACTTCGATGCAGATATGAACTGGAATAGCCACATAAACCATCTATATAACAAACTCCGAACAATAAGTGGCAAACTCTACAGGTTAAAAGACATAGTTCCCATACGCCTAAAAACAATAATATACAAAGCACTATGCCAAAATATACTAAGATACGCTATAACAACGTATGCTTTCTGTGCACCCTACAAATTAAATAGATTAATGCCGCTACAGTACAAAATGATAAAACTGATCTTTTGGGAACAAAGAGAAAATAACGACCTTATATACATTGCAATGTCAGAACACAAAATACTGACAGCAAAACACTTATGTCACTATGCAGCTTTGCTAAAACATTATTTCGGTGCCAACTACAGGACAGTCAGAAATACATACCGTATAACAAGACCTCAGACTACTAATTATATCACATATAAATACAATAATCACTACGGAAAGGCCACGCGAAACTTCTACATCCCAGACATGATAAACAAATTACGTTTTGGATACGGAAACCTTACAAACTAGAATAGCCTGAAAAGAGCTCTATGGACATACTACGAACAAGAAACACGCACCCAAAATACCATACAAACTTAATGAAACACAATATATTCGCTCAGGCTTCCAGTTCATCGACGCATCAAGACATTCCAAGTTATTGTGTGTGTGTGTGTGTGTGTGTGTGTGTGTGTGTGTGTGTGTGTGTGTGTGTGTGTGTGTGTGTGTGTGTGTGTGTGTGTGTGTGTGTGTGTGTGTGTGTGTGTGTGTGTGTGTGTGTGTGTGTGTGTTTGTGCGCGTGCAAATTTCTCAATCAACGGCTGCAGTAGAAATCAAACCTATTAAACATAGGTTTGATTTCGTAACTTCCCAACACACCAAACAAACCAATAAATAATAATTAACCGGTGTCTCATCCTCTGATAAGCTCACAAGTAAGCTTCGAGGATGAAAGCTGAGAAATTACATCTCATCCAAGATAAAAAAAAAAGTATGTACCACATGTAATCAAACGCACTTAATGTACGTTTGTAAAGGCACTTGTAAACAAATGTATGTAATGTTGTATCATATGTAATAAAAAAGTTTTTTAAAAATTATTATTAATATTATTATTAATGTTTGGATTTACGGCCCAAGCAAGTATGGAGTCAGTCATTATGTCCGTAAATTATGTGGGTTCTTGCAGCCGGTTTTGTCCGTTTTGCTGGCAAAACAAGAGGCAAAAGAGGCAAAAAAGCCTTTATAAAGATTTTTCACATTCTAAACGGGATTAAAATTCCAGTCATTCCAATCGAAGAGAATCGTTGATAGAGGGAACTATATATGAGGGAAAACTATTCCAAAAGTCAGACGTTGAAGGAATTAATAACGATGAAGAAACTATATTCTGTGGGTTTTAACCGTGTAAGCGTGTGTTGAATATTTGCTGCATCGGTTTAACAAATTTCGAAGAGTGTGGAGAATTATGGATGCTAATTGTGAACAGTTTGCATGGAAATATTGATAGAAAATGCAAATGTTGATACTAAATGCAAACTGCAGAAACTGCACGTGTATATAAAGAGAACGGAACGAATTAGTGAAAATGGTTATTATTCAACTAAATTGGTCTTCTGTATTGAGTCAAGTATTTTAGACAGCTGTTAGACATCGCCCCAAATGTGAGAAGAGTGTTCAATGGTCCGATGGATTTCTGATTTGTATAGAGTTATGACTGTTCGTGGTTAAAGTCACGCCTCAAGTCAGTAACATAGCAACAAGAACCTTGTTGATGTGAAGTGGATGAATCCATAATGGTGTTCGTTTATTAGTTGGAGGCTTCAAATAGCGTGGGAAGTAAAATTGAAGACGTCAACACATAAATTCACTTTATCCCTTCCGAACATCAATCAATATAATGTAAAGGAATATAAATTTCGTTTTTGAATTAATATTTTTTTATTTTCTTTGGACTAATAAAAATTATGAATGGAATGAAGAACCAGAGGTTATTTGTTAGACATAATTTAAAAAAAAATGAAATATTAAGCAAACAATTATTATAAAGAAAAAAGGCTTAGAAAAATTTCCTCTAGTCGCCGACTAGACTCGAAACCAAGTCTTCCTTCGTGCGGCCAAGCGCCGTGGTTGGCAAACGCCACATCCACTGAGCTACACAGGCTCTTGAGCTACACAGGCACCAACCAAAGAAAACCTTTTAAGTACTTGGTAATCCCTGCGGTTGGCAGGATGCTATACTTTCCTAAGATTCTCCAGTAGTCTCCGGCTCGAAGCCTATAACTCCACAGTAACATTTCCATCCGTAAATGTGAGGATATTGTGTAATACTATCTTACTCACTTAGTAGGAATTCTATCGCCTGATGCATATTTGTTTAGGCTGCAAACGACCCTTCTTGTGTGCGTTAAGAAATGCTGATATATCTTGAGTTAGCGGAATGAAGCGCTTCTCTGTGTGATTTAAATCCCATAGAGCCGCTGTTTTATTGAGTACACAACGTAAAAACTCACGAGGCTTCAAGTACTCACTAGTTGTAAAGATATTTATGGATATACCTTTAAATTCGAGGCAGTTTTTGAAGACATAAAACCGCTATTAAAATACGTAGGTGTTTATTTTAAATTCGCTTGACTGGCCATTTCCTAAAGTTCTGAATTACATATGTGTCTCGTCGCAGATGTTTTATGGGATTTAATAAAATGCTTAAAGTGTTGTTTCTCATTTGCATTCAAATGACTACAAGACAAGCTTTTATTGACAATTTTTTGTGATATATTTTAACAATGTTACCCTTGCTTATAAATGTATTCGCATAAAAGAAATACTTTGCATCGATAACGCACATTAATTCGTTAAAATATGGATGTAATATTCATTTAAATTGTTATTAAAGTAAATTCTTAGCAGTTTCGTGTCGTTTTTTTAAATAAACATGAGGCACATAAATTTCTCAAATTCATAACTATTGTGATATTTATAAAAGTAATAATCAGTTGGATATTCCCCAATGAATTATTTTGTTGGCAGTTTTTGGTTATCAAATAAATAATATCCAACAAAAATTATATTATTGTTTTACTTCGTAATCAATTTTATGTCAAGTATAATATTATTTAAATAAAAATTTTAAAATTTTATAAATTTTATTTTTTTTAGAATATTTTAATAATTTGCCAATATACCATTTTATTAATTGCATGTTCTTCTCTCATAATCCTAAATGAACGGTGGACCCTTGGAGGGTAATGGATGGCAATGCTGTAGCTAATGAAGTTCTAACTGAGGTTCGGCTATTGCTGTTACCCTCCTGCCATGATCAGAGCTTTAATAGCTCAATAACACCTTATCCCTACACTGTCCTCTACAGATAACGGGGAAGATGAAAAGCATTCTTGCTTCGCCCCTTTAAGCCAGTCCTTATAAGGACTATATAAGGGTCAAAAATGTGGAATGAGAATCAATCGACCGTGAGATGCGGTGATTGATTCATTCAATCCAATACCCTTGGAGGGTAATGGTTGGCAATGCTGTAGCCAATGAGGTTCTAACTGAGGCACGACTATTGCTGTTACCCTCCTGCCATTATCAGAGCTTCAATTGCTCAATAACACCTTACCATACACTGTTCTCTACAGATAGCGGGGAAGATGAAAAGCATTCTTGCTTCGCCCCTTTAAGCCAGTCCTTATAAGGACTATAATAAGGGTCATTCATGGGTGGTAGGTGATACTCTTTGCTAGCCTCCTCCAGTCGTCTCGGTCTCTTGTTCTTGATTTTTGATGTCAGTTGAGAAAGGGAGGAATTTGTCCATTTTTAATGTTATCTGTCCATTTAAATCGAGGTGGGGCCCCTAACCTTTGATCCCGGAACGATTCCTTCTAGGGTTTGCTTTGGGATGCCATTAGCCCTCTCCGCGTGTTCGCACCATTTCATCTGTCTTCTTCTGATGACTGTCAGAATATTTTCCCTTTTTCTCTCATCTATTGAGTCAATCAGTTTTCGGACATTTTCATTGGTTTCGTGAGCGGTATAGGGTATTCTCAAAAGTCTTCTGTAAGTTTTCATTTCGAAAGACAGGCATCTCCTCTCATCTTCCTTCAATAAAGTCCAGGCCTCACAACCATACAAAAGGACAGAATTCACCGAGGTGTCAATTAGTCTTAGTCTGGTTGTGATTGCTATTCTGTTATCTCTCCACAATGGTTTTAACTTCTGTTGATCCACGGTTGCCTTAGCAATTCGGTATTTAATGTCGGTTTTTGAACGATCATCTTGACTCAATGTGCTTCCTAGATAAGTGAACTTCTTTACATTCTCAATTTGCTTATTGCCAATTTGTATCTTTAAGAATTCAATGTCTAATTTTGAGGTTATCATTATTTTTGTTTTTTGTAGGTTTATGTATAATCCATATTTTTTAATGTTCCGAAAACACGGCTGGTTATCTCTTGTAATTCTTATTCACTTTCTGCCATAAGATCGATATCGTCAGCGAAACGTAAGTTATTTATTCTTAGTCCGCCAACTACTATTCCAGTGTCATATTCATGAAGAGCTTCATCTATGACATATTCCAGAAAACAATTAAAAAGAAGAGGCGACAAGATGCATCCCTGTCTTACCCCCCGTTCTGCCCGGAATGGTTCACTGCTGTAATTTTTAATTCCAATTCTCATATCAGATGAGGAATAAAGAGATTTAATGATCTTAATGATTTTGTTGTCAATACCATAATGTTCTAAAATTTCCACAATTCCCTCGTGCCATATTGAGTCAAAAGCTTTTTGAAGGTCTAAAAAGTTGTGACAGATTATTTTGTTATGTTCTATGTATTTTTTGCCTAGTATGTGTATGTAAAAATATGGTCGATTGTACTTCTGGACTTCCGGAAACCCGCTTGTTCATCTGATGGTCTGCTTTCTATTTTCTTTTCGATTCTTGACAATAGTATTTTTAATATGATTTTGCTTGGATGAGTAATAAGACTTATTGTTCTATAGTTGCTACATTTATTGCTGTTTCCCTTTTTAGGGATAGGTACAAGGACAGAAGTCCGCCAACCAGAAGGCCAAGTCTCTGTGTTCCATACATCCTGGAATAAATTTAGCAAGGTGTCTATGATGATGTCACCTCCTTCGCGTATCAGTTCCACTGTGACACCATCACTTCCCGGTGATTTTCCAATTTTTGAGGAGCTAACTGCTGCAATAACTTCTTTTAATATCAGGTAATCTCCTTCCTCCGAACCTCCTGGCAAATTTCCGCCCAAAATATCATCGGTCAGTTGAGGGTCGTTTTGAAAAAGCTTGGTTGCGTAACATTTCCATCTATCAATTATTTTCTGTTATCCGTGATGGGAGTTCCATCTTCATCTTCTATGCTCCAATTAATTGCGGTAAAAGGTTTGGTTAACTTATTGATAATTTGAAAAGCAATTTTAGAATTATTTTTATTTAAGTCCTCTTCTATATTTATGCATTCATCCAATATCCATAAGTTTCTAGCATGTTTGATTTCTTTTTTAATAATCTCAGTAATATTTTTATACTGTTCTCTATTATCACCACTATTAAGATGAGATTATAAATATCTTCTTTTGTCGCATAGGTCCAAAATATGTTTGGTTATCCATGGCTTATTTATTTTCCTTTCGTATCCAAGGATTTCTTCAGCTGTCTCAGTTATCTTTTGTGAGAAGTATTTGGTTTTAGATTCGATACTGTTATGTTTCTTGAAGCTTGTGTCAAAAATTTGTTTTAATTTGTATTTATTTGGGGATCTTTTAATTTTTCTATATTATATCTTTTACGAGTTGATTTTGTAGGTAATCTTTCCCTCATTTTCATACTCACAGTTGCGATGACCATATTGTGGTCGCTGCCAATGTCGGCTCCAGGAAATGATCTGGTTCTTGTGAGGTTGATGGAGTTTTTAAATCTTGTGCTTACAAGGATAAAGTCAATTTGGTTGTGTATTTTACCATCAGGCGAAGTCCATGTCCATCTTCTGGAAGGTTTATGGGGAAATAGAGTGTTAGTAATGGTAAGTTCATTTTGTGAGGCAAAATTGATCAATTCAAAACCTCTTTCGTTTGTTTCCCCATAGCCATATGGTCCGACAAATGAGAGATAATCCTTGCCGATGTCTGTTCCAATTTTGGCATTCCAATCGCCCTGTACAATCAAAAGGTCTTTTCTATTCACTCTGGTGACTGTTGCATTAAGTTGACCATAAAACTCCTCTACTTCGGAGTCCTCGTGATCTGTGGTTGGGGCATAGACCTGTATGATGGTGATATTGAGTGGTTTTCCTCTCAGGCGGGCTAGAGCAATTCTGCTATGGATAGGGTTGAATTCCATGACAGAATTTCGTGATGATTTTGTGTATCAAAAACCCGACACCTTCCTTTCCGCTGCAGTCACATCCAGAGTAAAAAAGCAAATGTCCTTCATCTGTTGTTAGCTCTCCTATTTTGGGCCATCGAATTTCACAAAGTCCCATAACAGTCCATTCATATCTTTTTAGTTCATTTTGTAGTAATTTGAGTTGACCTGATTGTAATAGAGTCCTAATATTCCAAGTTCCGGTCATTAAATGGTTGCGGAGTCTGAATCTGGATCCAGTTTTTCCATTATTTTTGGCGGTGATAGTGGTAGCGCCAGTCGCTAACTTTGCATTGCCACCACTGGAGCTGCTACCAAATGGCAACGCGGACCTTGTTGAACCGGGCGACGTCCGAGCCGGAATGGTGTGCTGTGTTAAATCCTTCGCCATGAATGTCTAATGGGCAGTATATTAAGACAGATGGCGCCAATCTCCTCTTCTGTCTTCGCCTGCTAGCATTTAGCTGGGCATAGTGGGATGGCCTTCACGCCTTGGGAGGCCCTACCAGGAGTAATGATACTCCCTACGTGCTTCGCCCATCCCGCCCAGGGCCACCATCCCGCCACGGTGAGGCAGCATAGCAGGATTTGGGGGGATTTTTTGTATACCTATTTTATATACCTATTTTGTATACTTATATTAATTGTATACCTACTCTATAATATAAAATGATAAGCTTTTTTTTTTGTAATGAATTCTGATTACCTCATCTTTTGAGTCTTCTGCAGGCAGCAGTTTAAGGTTTATTGGAGTATGTACTGAGCTTTTCAAGATGTCAGGCAGAGAAGAGAAGGAGTGTGATTTTTGATGTGAACGGACGTATTATTTTAGACTGAGCCTTTTAGACAAGGTTTTTCACGAAACGCGCATTGCACTGGCGCAGACACAGTTTGTTTCCTACTGTCTCCCCCTCTGCATGAAACATGCAAGAGGGCTAATGGCCGGCAGGCCCCACCCGCAATGAGGACCAGTGCTGGAATTATTGTTTTATTTAGAGAGGTAACATTTCAATCTGTGGCCAAGTGATTTCGTGACACTCCTTTTCCCTATCATAGGACAGTTAGTTGTATTTTATTGCTGGTAGACACCTAAGAGTGTCTACGGGATTTGCTGGTGGACCCTCAAAAGTCCACAGGATTATCTTTAACCTGCTCGGGACTCCTGAGCAATCTCTACTCTTTCTCCATCTGTGTCTTAACACACTTTTCAAAATTAATGTCATGGCAAAACGTCTGAATGAGGCCAAATTCGAGGAGGTATACATGGAATTCCTCAGACTAGGAAAGCTGCGGAGTGATAATTGGCCAGGAAAAGTCAAGCTCTTTGACACATTCCACCCCACAGCAGTCACAGAGGAAAATATGGATGACATAAGTGAAGAGCCCATAACTCTGACGCAATCAGATTTCGCACACTCCCCAAGTATGGAAGATGCAACATCCCAAGACAGCAGTTATCATACCTTGGAAACAGATACAGCGTTCCAATTGGTCAAAAAGAAGAGGAAAATCTCCACTAATGTGGAAGAACCCAAAACAACAGTGATAGAAGCACTCAATGGTCCTAAAGAAAAGATACCACCAGTCATACTAAGGGATAAGGAAAAATGAATCCGTGTCTCGTCAGCCCTCAGAGAACAAAATATCTCATTTTCATGGGCCAAAAACTCAGATGAGGGAGTTAAAATACAACCCACTACTGTCATGGATTACAGACAGATAACCAGATTTATGGACAATGCTAACGACCCATATCACATCTTCACTTTACCGAGCGAAAAGAACCTGAAGGTTGTTCTACGTGGGATAACTGAAGGTATCACTCCTGAAGATATGAGCACTGATTTCTCCAGACAGGGCCAGTCCCCAGTAAAAGTGAGCAGGATGCTCAGGTCTGATAAAAGACCAATGCCTTTGGTGCTGGTGGAAATAAGCAACACACAAAAGCAGATCTATGAACTGACAGTAGTATGCGGACTCAAGATTTCAACTGAGCCTCTTAGGAAAAGAGCATCTGCAGGTCAGTGTCATAGAGGCAAAAGGTTTGGACATGCCCAAAAATTATGTAAGGCATAAAGCAGGTTCTTGAAATGCGGCGAGGGACACCAGACCATCACATGTACCAGGCCACGCACAACTCGAGCATGCTGTGTAAACTGCAGAGGACCTCACCCCGCCAACTACAAGGGATGCCTTTCTAATCCAAAAAATCGAGGATCAACAAAAGTCAATCTTGCTCCTCCACGTAACAACGTTTTAAGCTACCAAACAGGTCATCCTCCAGTCCGAAACACCTCGCCTTCAACCTCACAGGAAGAAACAACAAGGCCAAAACAAATGCTGAGGCTGCAAGAACTAAGCCTCCGACATCTCTCGAGCTAGAAAGCTCCAATATAACATTCGTTTTAACAGGCTCACTTGCCACCATGCTGCAGGAATTCAGCAAGACATAACAAAGCAACCCCTCACCATCTTCCAGAAAGAGATTCCTGCAAGGCACTCAAAACATTATAACAGCCATCTGTCATGAGTAATAAATTCAAACCAAAAGCTCTTAAGATAATCGCATGGAATGCAAATGGATTGATGAACAAGGTTTTGGAACTTCAACAATTTGCAACTCGTCTCAGTGCTAATATCACCTTGATTGGTGAAACACACCTAAGACCAGCTAATAACCCAAAAATCCGTGGACACACTATGTACAGAAACGACAGATTGGCACAAGAGGTGAAGGCACAGCCATACATATTAAGAATTATTTGAATCATGATACAATAGACAAGCCCCAATCAGTAAACCTGGAGGTGACCGGTGTGGAGGTACTTACCTGCAATGCTGGGAGTCTCAAGATCTATGCTGCTTATAACCCTCCGAGCATTCCTCTGCTAACAACAGATCTGGACTCCATACTTGGTCCAAATGACTCCATAATAATAGCAGGAGATCTCAAATCTAAACACACAGCACGGTACAGCTCATCAACTAACACCAAAGGCCACACACTTTCCAACTTTGCAATGCTCAACTGTGTTGTTGTGGTTTTATTCAGATAGCTCGGATGTACTAGACATTGTCATCTTTAAAAATTTAAGATACCAATTCAAATTGGAATCAGTCAACGAATTATATTCTGACCACAGTCCCATAGTGCTTAATCTAGGTTCATCAGATCAATTCTCTCCTCTGCACGCATTCATACCATGGGACAAGTTAGCCAAGGTTCTTCCCGATCATATTGGTCCGGTTCCCAATATCAGTAAAAAGGAAGAGATTGACACAGCAGTAAATAACTTCACCATACAAATTCAGAAAGCAATAGAATCAGTAAGACAATCCACTGTCTTCCACCAACCAACCGTATCGCTGAAGAAATCATGGAGCTAATCAGAGCAAAAAATAGAGCCAGAAAGAGATACCACAATAGCAGAGCCCCAGAAGATAAAACAGTATTGAACAATCTAAACAGGCAGGTTCGGGAAACTCTTCAAAAACACAGAAACCATCAAAGGGAAACCAAATTAGCTAACATCAATACTCAAGATCATTCTGTATGGAAATTCTTAAGAGCAATTCGCACCAAAAAGCAACTCATACCCCGTATACAAACCAAGAAAGGGACAGTTCACAAAGATGAAGAGAAAGCCGAAGCACTAGTAGATAACCTTGAATCTCAGTGCAATCCATCTTATAGAAATCTAAATTACAACCTTATGTACAAGATTCATCGTCATGTTAGGACAACCTTAAGACAGAACACTCTTAACTCCGAACATATCACTCCTACAAATCCGGAAGAAATAATAAATATCATCTTCCATCTAAACAGTAAAAAAGCTCCAGGACCGGCATAACTAACAGAATAGTTACACTACTTCCAAGAAAGACCATAGTCCATCTCGTCAACATTACAAATGCCATCTTTAGATTCCAGCATTTCCCTACTACATGGAAAACAGCCACCATCATGCCATTGAAGAAGCCAGGAAAAAATCCTCACTTCCTGAAATCTACAGACCAATAAGCCTATTGTCCAGCCTCGGAAAGGTGACAGAGAAAGTGATCCTCTCAAGATTCCAATCAGAAACAGATAAGTTAGGAATTTTGCCTAACGAACAGTTTGGCTTCCGTAAGGCCCATAGTACAGCTCAACAAGTACACCGACTTGTAGAAATCATTACTAAAGGTTTTAACTGGAAACTCAATATAGCTGTCATCTTCATCGACGCAGAGAAGGCGTTTGACAAAGTATGGCATCAAGGCCTTCTATACAAACTGATAAAAATTTGACTTGCCAGTCAATTTAATGAAAATAATACATTCTTACCTGAAAAACAGATATATGCAGGTCAGAGTTGGCGAAACGGTTTCGACCAGACGAAGGATCTCGGCAGGCGTACCTCAGGGATCTCTTCTGGCACCTCTCCTGTCCTTAATCTATGTAGCGGACATCCCTCTGAACCCAACAACATTCACTACACTGATGGCAATATCACTGAGCCCAAAACTGGCAACTAGAAGACTTCAAACCAGCAAACACATTTTAGAAAAGTGGATGGCAGACTGGAGGATCCACGTTAACCCCCAGAAAAGCTCAGCTATATTGTTTACTAGAAAAAAATCCATACCATTGCGGATATTTATTTATTGGGAGTAAAGATTCCATGGCAGACTGAAGTTAAATATCTTGGAGTGATTCTTGATAGTAAACTCCTATTGAGCAAGCATATTAGTTTCATTACCTCAAAGACATCCAACGTCTTAGCACAGCTCTACCCTATGATTAACAGACAAAGTAAACTGGATACACAAACAAAATTAACAATTTACAAGATGGTAATTCGACCGGTCATCTCCATGCATCCCTCGCATGGAGACACAACGCAAATACAAACATTCAGAAACTTCAGAGATTGCAGAATAAGTTCCTGAGGATGATTCAGGATTCCCCTCGGTTTATAAGAAACACCCAGATCCATAGAGAAGTTAATATCCCTTATATCTCTTCCCTTCTCCTAAATCTAGCTGAGAAGTTCTTTACCAAGACAAGTAACCATCCAAACCCGTTAATCAAGGAAGCCTCGGAATGTAATGAAGCAGAAATCAACAAATATAAAAGACCAAAGCCTATCTTAAGTTCAGCTGAACACAACTAACTTCACTGCCCTCAATGGGCGAGCATATAGCTCAAACACTCCATTCAAAGTTCTTTCATGACAAGACAAAGGGGAATATGAAAAGCAATTTTGCTTCACCCATCTAGCCAGAAATGTTAATTAATTTTTTTGTAACGTTTTTATGTCACGTTTTTGTATCACGTTTTTTATCAAGTTATTTGAAACGTTTTGAAACTCAGGGAGTACCCTGAGTGTCGGGTTTTCAAAATTCGAGTCATCAGAATTCAAGGAGAACCGGCCTACCAGTTCAGAACTCGGGGGGGGGGGTGCCGTAGGCGCCAGGGGAGCGTATCCCCCTAGTATGAAATATATGAAATTTTAATTGATTCAAGTTTGATATTGAACTAGGGTTGGATTGAATCGACCGTGAGATGCGGTGATTAAAAACCCTGGGAGGGTAATGGATGGCATTGCTGTAACCAATGAAGTTCTAACTGAAGCTTGGCTATTGCTGTTACCGTCCTGCCATGATCAGAGCTTTAATAGATCAATAACACCTTATCCCTACACTGTCCTCTACAGATAACGGGGAAGATTATTATTATTATTATTATTATTATTATTATTCGTGACACCTCCAAGGAGTCCGAAGACTCATCGCGGGAAGACACCTACTGTACAACTCTCCTTCTCCACTACTACACAGAACCTCTACTGCAAATCACCTACATCAACGCCATTTATTGCTCACAACCACCATAGCTAGTATTTTTTTTGTCTGTAAATTACATGTGTTGCGAAGGGCCGATTTGTCTGTATGCGAGATGAAAAACCCGAGTTTCAGGGTTTTTCAAGATGAAAAGCATTTTTGCTTCGTCCCTTTAAGCCAGTCCTTATAAATATAAGTTTGATTTAAGCCAGTCCTTATAAGGATAATTTTGATATCCCCCCCCCGAAGATATTAAAAAAGCAGTGAAAACTCTTGAAAAGCAACTAATGACAGCTATAACACAGGTAACAAATATAACCAAATGTGCACCATCAAATGAACTCCCAGAGGATATAAAGCGTCTTATCCAAGAGACAAACAGATTAAGAAGACAATATCAGAGAACAATTGACCCAGCGGATAAATAAGCAGTCAATAGAGCAAGAAACCAGGTTCGATATGCCCTAAAGGACCACCGTAACCAACTCTGGAATAAGAAAATTCACCAATTAAACACAGAGGATCAATCAATATGGAAAATGATGAAATCATTCCTTTCAAAGCATTTTACATTTCATCCAATCCAAGGTGAATATAGTGTTGTCTACAACGACGAGGAAAATGCTGAAGAATTTGCTGACAGCCTAGGAAAACAATGCAGCCCCAATTATATCAATACAGATATAAATTTCATAAGTAAAATCCACACCGTAAAATAACTCAAAATGCCTCACTCCAATCCAATAACAAATCCGTGTCACCAACAGAAATATATGAGATTTTAAGGAAACTAAATAACAAAAAGGCTCCGGGTCTAGATGGAATAACAAACAAGGTGCTCAAGCTACTTCCCCGCAAAGGGGAAGTAGCTTGAACACCTTGGTAGCAATCTGGTAGCAATCATTAATGCCATCCTCCGGCTAAATTATTTCCCAGAGCGATGGAAAATTGCCGACGTTTTCCTCATTCCCAAACCTGGAAAAAATACACAGTTTCCTGAAAATTGCAGACCAATCAGCCTTCTTTCATGCATAGGTAAGATAGCCGAACGTGCTATTCTCACACTGGTTCAAGAGGCAACAGGTATCAACCATGTCGTTCAAGATGAACAATTCAGCTTTAGGAAATATCACTCCACAACGCTACAAATTTACAGAGTTGTCGAATATATAACCCAAGGGTATGAATGGCACCAGACACTCTAGCGCAGTTTTCCTGGACATCACTCAGGCATTTGATAGAGTGTGGCATCACGGACTAATTTTTAAACTACACGAAGTTGGTATTCCATTACCACTAGTTCTACTTATCAAATCATATCTAAATAACAGAAAATTTAAAATAATACTCAACGGGATCAGATCCACAGAGAGGAGAATCACGGCCAGAGTCCCTCAAGGTCCCCTACTCTTCATATACATGGCAGATCTCCCCAAACTGTTCCCAGCTATCACCGCTCTATATGCCGATGACACAATCATTATAGCCAGATCCCTCCGTCTACACCTGGCCACAATCAAGCTGCAGAGAGCAATCAATGAATTGGAGGATTGGTACACCAAATGGCGTATCGCAATCAATCCAAACAAAAGATCTGCAGTACGTTTCACCAGATGTAAAGCAGATATTTGGTAGAATTTTATGTTTCAAACATAAAAAACCGAAATCCTCCATCGCAAGAGAAAGTTCATCTTGATAGACGTCTAAACTTCAAGTCACATATGGATAGTGTTGCCACTAAGGCAAGTCAGACCATAGCATAGCTATATCCACTTTTGAATAGGAACAGCTTCCTAAGCATAAACAACAAAATTCTCCTTTACAATCGGTAATCAGACCGCAACTAACTTACGCTCCTCCAACCTGCGGTCATACGACTAAAAGCAACATCAACAGACTTCAGATAATACAGAATAAATGCCTAAGAATGGCATTTAATGCCCCATGGTTCAGCAGAAACATCCAGTTACATCAAGAAGCCAATCTTCCAGATATTAAGACCTACATGACAAGCATTGCGGAGAAATTCTTCACAATCACGGATAATCACCCAAATCAGCTAGTTCGACAGGCAGCGGACTTCAAGCCCTCAGATCATTTCAAACATAAAAAACCGAAATCTTCCATCGCAAGAGAAATTTGATACAGCCTCAATGCTGACAACGAGCGGGTAAATTATCCACAATAATCTCATCACCCACAAACTAAAATCCAGATGAAGGGATAAAGAGTCAAGGACTCAGTCCATCAACTAATTAAGTTCAAAGTTCAAGGGTTGATGTTCTCATTCACTGCGAGCAAACTGCTGATAAAATTTTACCCTCACTGTAGCCGGATAGCGAGTATAATGAAAAGCATCTTGCTTCACCCCTAAAGCCATTAATGTCAATTGTTAAGTTTAATGTTACCCCGTGTGGTGGCGATATAAGAATAGCCCAATGGTAGCCCATGCATGTCATACGAGGCGACTACAGTGGGTACCCTGGGAGGGTAATGGATGGCAGTGCAGTAGCCAATGAAGTTTTAACTGAGGCTTGGCTATTGCTGTTACCCTCCTGCCATGATCAGAGCTTATAGCTCAATAACACCTTATCCCAACACTCTCCTCTACAGATAACGGGAAATATGAAAAGCATTTTTGCTTCACCCATTTAGCCAAAAAAAAGTTGAATGTTTCCATGAATCTGACTTTGAGACCTGGTGTATTTCGGAGATATCTCAAATTAAGGACAGGATAAAAGCTCAGTTATTCAAAAAAAAAAAAAAATAGAAAGAAGAACTTAATCCAGAAGTATGGAAAACTTAATTTGCTTATCTGACTACAGTATCGTAGGCCAATTATTAGCGACAATCCAAGTCAAAATTAGTATTCTGCTAGCATTTAAGAGTTGATTTATGCACATTCCATAATTGCAAAATAAAGTCAACTTTTCGCGTTTGAACAGAAATTTAATATCTATTAGAATAATATATTATTTCTACAGGGAATGAACTTCACTATTCAAAATCTAATTAAGAAGCCTCCTGTAAATTAAAGGTACCAGTAACGAAATTGAAATTAGCGAAAGAGCAGTTGTTTCTGTGGCAGATATTCTTGTCGATTTTACATTTACTAAATAGCTTATGTGTTATTAGGAAACCAATCCGCGAAATGAACTGCGTCAGCAATAACGTGATAGTTTGTAGCCGGTCCCAGGTGGCTTTGGCTCTCTTTATTCTCTTTAATCGTTAATTTCCAGCAGGATCAGGCTTAGTGTATTTGTATCATGTTCTGAAGGAATCAACCAAGGAGTTTAATCTCTTAATTTCCTTCCAGCTGCCTTGGGGATTTTCTCCAATGTTATTGAACTATTAAGGAAACGTCTAAATCTTTTCAAAATACACTTACATGATGCCTGTAAGCTGATCTCTCGAAGAATAACCATTATTGGTTTGTTTCTGCTCCCCAATTAGAAGAATTTTTTCTTGTCTTTTTGTAATCCCATTCCAGAATTTGAAGCAGGAGAGCAGGATTTTCTCCTTTTCGGAAAGAACTCAACTTTTTTAATCCTACAGTTCAGCAAAATCGATCTTGAACAGATCAACACACGCAGTTCTTTTCTAGCACTTTATGAGACTGCATTTCAACGTGTTCCTAAAATAGTAATTTACGGTAAATAACTTAATAAATGCGATACATAATTTTAAGTTTTGTAAACTCATCTAAAAGTTATATTTCTAGATAATTTAAGTTTCGAATCCTCTACATAAACTACGTTGATTAATTGAAAAGTATATGCCGTGAGGTATTTTTCTGAACATTGCTGAATAATATACAGTGAATAAGAAGTCACAGTGTTTTCCATTATAGCATTATCAGGATTTTATTGCTGTATTAGCGAACAACTATCTTTATGAGATGATCAATTTGTCATTTTGAGTTTGGTTTAACATCTTTCATATGCTGGGATTTATCCTTCCTTGGCTGATGGAGTGGATAGCGTATTTGCTGTCCAGTTCAAGATTGTGATTTCATATCATGGAACGATTTTGGCTGAATGGTAGATTGAATGTCTTTTAGATAGATGAAATTCTTTCTAATGTCAGCCATTTCTTCATATTGAAAAAGTGAAGAGATGACAAAGTATTCTGTTTGGTTTCTAGAATAAACTTTCGGAATTATCCGACATCAAGCAGGGTCTATCATCATATTTCCAATTGTTTTCTGATGATGCGAAGATAGGCAAGGCAATCAGGGATGCTACTGATATTCAGCAATTACAAAATGATTTGAATAGACTGGAAATCTGGGCAAACGAAAATGGCTGTCAGTTTAATGTTAGTAAGTGTAAAGTTATGCACTTTGGCGTGATTAGAGTTCCAGTGATGACATATTATATTAGTGAGGTTATGCTACAAGAAACTGAAGAGGCAAGGGATCTTGGCATGTTAGTGGATAGGAATTTAAAGTTCAAAGGTCACATAGAAAAAATTGCAAATACAACTCAGAGGATAATTGCGATGCTGAAGCGAACCTTGACATGTAAGGATAAGGAAGTAATTTTGCCTCTTTATAAGGCTTTGATAAGACCACACTTGGATTACTTTGCGCAGATTTGGTCTTCCGGGTTCCAAGGGGATAAAGAAGCTGTGGAAAGGATGCAAAGAAGAGTTACAAAAATTATATCCGGATTATGGGATTTGGATTATGAGGACAGATTGCGAGTATGTGGATTACAGACTCTAGTTAACAGGGGGAAAGAGGGGTGATATGATAGAGGCCTATAAACTTTTGAATAGGTGTTATAGCATTTCAACTGAAGAAAGTTTTCGTTATATGGAAGGTAGGGAGAGAACACGGGGGCATCCATGGAAGTTTTCAGTTAAGAAAGGGGTAAGAGCTAGGTTTTTCTCTCAGAGAGCGGTGAGTGAGTGGAATAATTTGCCCTTACGGATAGTGAGTGCATCTAGTGTAAGGGAAGGTATGATAGCTGGGTTTGGTAATTTACAGCCTCCCTCGGATTATTATCTGTAGGTTTCAGATAATAATAATAATAATGGACTTAGTCGTAGATGATATCATAGTTCTGCGAAATGTGAAGATCATCTACAATTCTCTTTTGATCTTTCACACTTTGTGTTTTAATGGTAGCATCCACTACAACAATCATCTCCGGAGTGGACTGGTTCTTTGTTCACCAAACCGGTTTGGATCATTGGTATTGGCCTGTTCGAAACTACTCACCAGGAATTTATCATCAGCTTCTCCCACTGTGTACAGGACCCTCTGCGACAAATGCGTAATGTTCTAGATTACAAAAATATCGCACAACGCTGCGTTAGATTTCTGTTATTGATGCTGATATGAGTGATAGCATGTTTAAAATGCCATATCAACGCCACCTGATGGAAAAAATGGAACGCGCGCGTGAAGGATTCATCTTTAATTTGTTTATTCTGAAATGTAGATCACATGACAGTATATTAAAATTTAAAAAAAAATTTAATAAAGGCTTTTGATTCTAAGCCAGAATTAGCGGACGGTATAATCTTCCTAAAATGTGCATTCGTCCAATTTTTCTGAAAACCATCCCGTTACTATCACCTCAGTATCTCAGCTTGGAGAATATAAAGTGACTGAGACGAGAGAATAAACACGTAAAGTCGGTCTGTCGTGAAATATGACGAAATTCTTGCTGTTATTGGTATGGAATGTCGATTTCAAGTTTGTCCCAAAATAGAGGCTGTTTCCTGCGCTTGCACGCGCGCACACATACGATACAGTCTCGCTCGATCCGTGTAGAGAAGAATCCAAACACCCTCCATGTGATGATACGCTCTTTAATTTCACTGTCACAGTATCAATGTAAGTTCATGAAGTGGATGTTTTTGTTTTAGCCCAGAATTAGTTTTCCTCATGGAGAAATTCAATCGAGATTAACTTGAACCATGCAAAGATGCTTAAATTAGCATCCCAAATCTCAATCGGTATAGTTAGAATTAGTTGTGTTACACGCAGCATGGCTAACACTAAGTCACTGTTTTAGTGAGACTGCGTTAGTGCTTGGTGTGCAAAGATTCCAAAATGGAAAGAAGTGGTGGTAAATTTTTATTTTAACAGTATACGGGAATAATTGCCTGTTGAGTGCACGAATGTTTGAGTGGTTCGCACGATTTCAAAATGATAGAGATTCAATAAAAGACGATTCACAGCCAAGAAAGCCTGTCTTGATTCGGACCAAATAAAACGTTGAAAAAGTTCGTGAACTCGTCAGCAACGATCGTCGATTGAACACCAGGATAACTGCACAGAAATTAAAACCGAACGAACGGTTGGCTGTTTCTTGACGACAATGCACCTGCACATTGTGCCACCACGAATCCACCACGGCCCTCGAACAATCACCGTATTCGCCATGTTTGGGACAGACATTTTTGTTTCCGAAATTGAAAATAAAATTCAAAGGACCAGTTTGACTCAGTGTAGGTCATATAGAAAGTTGTGATCGCTAAGATCAACCCTATATTTGCAGACGCTTAAGTACAGTTTCGAAAATTTTTATGAAAAACGATGTAAACATTCTATTGAGGTTTTATTTTATTTTATTTAAAAAAAAAAACGAAAAAACTCAGTCATTTACTTACAGTTTTCGTTGATTCTTCAATCCATACAAGATTCTTTATGTATGAATTCATTTAATTTTTAGTAAAACAGTAACAATTGTGATTATATTTAAAATTCTACGTTTCTTCCAAACGAATTAACAATCTCTCCTTTCCAAGTTGTATTGAAAAAAATCAATCGATACACTTCTGAAATGAATTTCCGGTTCTATCGTACACGCTTTGATATCGCCCTGCTTTGCCACAATAGGCTTCTATATTTCCACGCACAGGCCTTTGAAAATTTCTTGTATTCATCAGCAACAGTCAAGCGAAAACTAACAAAATGTTCACAAGCCATTGCTTATATTTCAACTAAAGGGCTCAATGCTGTGATCCGAAAACTGTATTCGGATTCTGTACTCCCCCAGAGACACACATGAACACACGACTCGCCTGGTGACTTCGCACTTGGTATACACAGACCATGTAGAAATCGTAGCTAGTATCTCGGTGCCACTTAAGGCCTTTTGAAATTTCTTTGGTCCACTATAAACCTTGTATTTTATGTCCCACGGCGTTTGAAATTTAAATATAACGCTTCGATAATTTTCTAGTAAAATCTTTCTGACAGCGTTGTGTTGTATCATCAAACATACCAACCAATCCGGATATAGTGAATTCTTGCAATTATGAATTTTTCAAGCGAATAAATTTATGGACCGATAATCTTAGTATTCAATATAAGTTCGCATTTATTATTCATCTCGAGAGTTAAAAATTCAATTTATTCTCTTTCCCATAACCAAACAATTGTATTTCGATGGTAACAGGCAACACGAGTGTATCATTCAAGACCGTTACGGTTTACCAATATTTAAACAAAAATAAAACATGACTTTGTATGAAGACGCCTAAAATTGAAAAAAAGTTGGCGACAAATTACATGATACGTTAAATATAAAAATATGTAGAAAGGACAGCCGCGTCGCTTAAAGATGAATATTCTGTCCAAATGAATCAAATAATCACATTTTCTAGCTCATTTTAATAAATAAATTAAAATATTATGATATAAAAACATTTAAACGTGTTTCTCTAATTTTTAAAAATTATTTTAAAATACTAAAAAAAGATTTAATTATTAATACAAATAATAATAAAAACTATATTATATAGTTTTCAAATAATTCCATATATATACGAGGGTTGTCTGAAAAGTTCTCCGCCTAACAATGAAAAAAAGAATTTATAATTAGAAAATTATTTTTATATTTCAACAAAAGCTTCCTTAAGAATAATACATTTATTCGAGCGGTGCTCCAGCACCATTATCCCGTCTCTGTAATGGTTCTTAGTATGATCTGCAAAATACCCCTCTGCAGTTGCAATTCTTCGAATCACCTCTTGATTCGAAGAAAAACGCTGACCAGCGAGGCAGATTTTTAGATATAGGAAAAGACAGAAGTCAGAGTGAGCCAAATGCTGGGGAATAGGGTGGATGTTCCAACCACTCATAGCGCTGATCCCTTAATTTTCCCATTGCCAAAACACCTTTATGGGCAGGTGCATTGTCCTGATGAAAGATGATTTTTCTTCTTCAAACCGGGTCTTTTCTCGCGAATTTTTTCGTCTAGTCTGGTTAAAAGATCGGAATAATATTCCCTGGTTATTGTTTTACCCTTTTCAAGATTATTAATAAACAAAATGGCTTTAGCATCCCAAAATACCGATGCCATGACCTTTCCTGCTGATGGAACCGACTTTGTCTTCTTTGGCGCTGAACAACCGGCTTCTGTCCAATGTTTTGACTGCTGTTTGGATTCTGGTGTGTAATGGTGAATCCAAGTCCCATCCATAGTAATAAATCGACTCAAAAAATCAGTTTTATTTTTGTTAAAACGCTGCAAGCACTGTTCAGAGATTTTCATGCGAGTGCGTTTTTGAACTGCTGTGAGCAAGCGCGGCACCCATCTTGCGCAACTTGCGCGGCACCCATCTTTTCATTTGCAATTCTTCATGCAAAATATATCCTACACGTTCTTTTGAAATGCCTATAGTCTTGGCAGTTTTACGGAATTGGACTCGCCGGTCATCCAATACCATATCGTATACTTGATCAATGATTTTTGGTGTTGTTACAATTTTAGGACGTACTTCACGTGTATCATCTTCAAGGCTAGTACGGCCACATTTAAACTCGACAGGCTATTTCTTAATTGTCGAAAACGAAGGAGAAGAGTGCCCATAAACGTTTCTGAACTTCGAATGAATATCTTTCGGCGTTAAACCTTCTTTTACAAAGCATTTTATAACCGCACTATACTCAGTTTTATCCATTTCAAGGGATGCAGACAACACGTTTGCTTCAGACAGCTGTGTAAAACAAACTAATTGATAGAATGACTTGCAATTCCATATACGAGATATGTACCAACTTGGAAAAAAAAAATCTTGCCGATGGTGTTGCCATCTAGGGACGAGGCCGAGAACCTTTCAGATCCCCCCTCGTATATAGTTTATTTTATTATTTTTCGCTTTACTGTGTATTTTTCTCTATAATTTAAATAAGAGACCGCACTCAGTCTCTTTCTCCAAAAATACGAGAGCACTTTAAACATACTGTTTATTAAGATACAAGGAAATATGGAAATTTTTAAAGATTTCGTTGAATCCTGTCAATTCCTTCAAAACGCATATTATTTTCAATTTGTATTTGAGTGAAAATTAAAACGTTGCGTGATTCTAGTTGTCCTTGGAGGTGGAGGGATAACTGAGTAGTAAAGTTGGCCAACTCATTGGTTGTAATCCAACTAAGAATGTTCAACATTTATATAACGCTCGTGCTTGAAATTCCGATTCACGTTTGAGCGGAACTGTCAGAATTTGCATTCCTCGATACGAAGTGAGTGTCACTGATCGCATGTCTTCCATTTTGATCAGTATTTCCAAATTTAGATTGTCAAGAACGAACCTTTAGGCATTACCTTAAACTTTTTAACTTGTGATTCGACAACTGCCTTTTTTTTCTGAACATGGACTATGTATTCTTCTAAAACAGTAGCAGTTCCTCTAGTAAATATAATAATAATAATAACGCACTGGCTCTCACGCATTTGCTTCTGCTTGCTAAACCGGAAATCAGCAGGCAGTTAAACCGATGCGTAACGTGTTGTGAATACCGATTCAAAACCACGTGATCCGCACGACCCAAAATCATCCTTATGTAAACTTAACATAAGTTTTGAGGATGTCCGTGAAAACATTACCAGAAAGGGGAGAGGAAAAAAAAGCTTGAATTATTTTTTATTTACGCTTTGACAATTCCCCTCAATAATGATAAGTAATCAACCATTATAAATCTACTTAAATGTTATAATACTAAAAAGAAGCAATTAATGTTGAAAATGGAATAAATATCACCAACACGTGTTCGTATTCATTCCATTCTTTGCATTAAGTCCATAAAGATGCATACTATACTTAAATAATTATATTTATATAAATAAATACAGAGATAGGTATTAAAGATTAATTATATTAAAAATAACAAAGCACTATATATATTAATTATCAGTATTAATTAAAACATAACAGGAAAATGTATATTAATCTATGTTTATATCATCTACTAAATACGAAGAATGTTGTAACTAAAGATCTAAATTCGAAGTATTGCTAAATCTTTAAATCTGTTGATGACATAGATATTTCAAGTCATTTACGATTCTCGGATTTTTTTTTTCATCATAAGAATTTCTCTAAATTCATTTTGGAAGCACCTTACCATGCAAATATACCATAAGAAGTCATTAGGAAAAGCAGACCATTAAAGTAGATATCTAAGAGTTTTTTTATATACTTTTGGATGCTCTTGACATTTATATTATGAGTTTTTTTAGTATTCTTTCTGAATACTCCAGCAGAATTTGGACTTAAAATGTCATTTTGTTGTTCCTAGTTTACCAATATTTTTTCCCATTGTTTATGAGACTCCAGGAGGAACCTGAATCTTCGGAAGTTTAGGGAGGGGTTAATCATCTGTCCATATAATGTAATGTTATGTCTCTATGACAAATCAAGGTTGTCATTTATACAGATGATAAATGAAAGTGGACCTAAATTGAATTCTAGTGACATGATAAAGAAAAGAGACGTCATGGACGTTAATCGAACCCAGGTCTTTCCGACCAAAAGGGCTTCGTCTATAACGACAGAGCTACGAAGCTTTTCATAAAATATCAACAATTTTTTCCCTATAAAAGCAAAGCATCTTTGTTCAGGTGGGTTTGTAAGCTTAGTAGAAAAAAATCCCCACCTATTCGATTAATAAATCATTATAATGAAATTATCTAATTCTTGGATAATGATCTGATGGGAGTAGCTTTCTTTTCATCAAAAGAATCGCGATTTAATTTTTCTTTAATTTTTAAGACATGAAGAATATCCTTAATATTGTTGTCCGTACAAGGTCTGCATTATACAGTAAAATGCCGACTCTCTCTAATTACGTTAAAGAAATAAATACTTCATTATTTCAACTATTTTAACATACAGAAGAATCTGTAGAGGCTCATCTGAAAGATTAATTTAATCCTGTTTCCAAACAGCTTCATACGAAATCTTAATATTACATTACCGGAAAGAATTATTTTGATTTCATTTCAACACGGTTTATCTTTCTTAAATAGTATCATCAATTACTTAAATAGCCTCCATTCTTTATCATTTCGTAAGTCTTTCATCCTCTTTAGCGAGCTCTGTGATGCTATCTGTAATTTGCTGTAAATTTGAATTCTTTACTGTAAGTTTGGAGAAAACTGTGGTGGTGCATTCCACTGCTGGAATGCGTATATAATTTCAAGAGATATAAATGTGGTCATTTTCTTACTCGTATCACTTTCCTTTTCTAAGTGCAGCCTTAGAATTTGTTTCACTGTGTGTGCGTGCAAATTTCACTATTTTTCTGGCGAGCATTTTACTTTCATTATTTGTATGCAGATGGGTTGGACATCGTATGTAAGTTTACGTTATAAAAACATCTTGTGAGATTAAAGAAAATGTAAAACAACCTGATACAAATAATGCCGTGTATTAAATAAGAAAGTAATGATTTTACTGCATTCTGCATGTTCCGAAACATTGGATAGTTCAAAATAAGTATACATAAACTTCATTATCGTAAACTATAATAAATAATCAATAAAAATAAAAAAGTCAAGATATTTAAAAAAATATAATATCAGAAATATTTATCTTAGAAGTTACAAATTGTTTAATATCATCACAAAATTTACTCTTAGTTGGAAAGCCGATTATCTTAAGAAATTAACCTCAACGAAACTCTTGTAATATCTCATCGCATCTTCCCCTTCGTCTAGACCAGTTTTTCTCAACGTTTTTTGGATCATGCCCCACCTCAACGTTTCAAAGATTTTGATGCCCCCGCCCCCTCTAGCATAATAGTCGGTCAAGTTATGAAAAAGTATAATATAAATATGTACATGTACATTTTCAAATTGCCCACCAAAATATTCAAATTGTCCCCCCCCCCATGTGAGGCGTACGCCCCACGTTGAGAAACACTGGTCTAGACTCAATAGCCTTTCGCAGCCAACTAACTTGGCTTCTTAGAAACCTGATTGCTGCTTATGATAAGACAGTTAATTCTATCTGCATTGTCTGTGTAAATTGTGTGTTCTTCTGACAGTTTTGCCTGTTTTGTGAAATGATAAAGCAGAACTTCGGTAGTAAAAGCACGTTGACTTCCGTATGAGACCAACTAACTCACCTTGATTTAATTCAGTCGACTTCATTTCTTCTAAAAGTATTCAGTTAAAAATGGACAACTCACAGCGGAACACTGTTTACAAGCTCTGACAAACACTTACAAAAACTAGACAACGTAACCAGACCACGATGCGTGGTAGGTAGCGTAGCTCTGCAGCTTTAGTCACCGAATCATGAACTGTTATCTGACCCACTCTCGTATTTTTTTTTTTAATTCATTTATTTTTTTATTTTTATATTTTGCTTAAAATCATTCACGGAATCCGGTCCTGAAGTTTGTCAGATTCATTCTGAGCTAAAGGGCTGCGGGTTCGAGTCCCGCCGTGGGCATGGATGTTTGTGATTGTCTGTGAAAATGCTAGTGGTGGAGGTGGTCCGCGCTAGATGGTGTAGATGATGAGAGTAGTTGTAGTGGGTGGATTGAATGGTAGAGACGGAGACTTGTAGAGTAGGTGCCCTCCCTCGATAAGTCTTTGGACTCCTTGGAGATGTCATGTAATAATAATAATAATAAAATCTTTCACAGATATAAAAACTCAACAAATTTTAGTACGATTAAGTTTTTAAGTAGATTTCAATTTGGGCGATCCCCACCACCACTTCAAACCAATATCAAGAATGTATTTGTTTGAACAGGTATATGAAAACACGTAACGGAACTAAAAGCTCTGATTATTCATTCATTTTGTTTTGCTGCTCATATCACCAGTTGATCAGTTGACTTTTTTGCACCACAAAAAAATCAATCTGCAATGCTCAAGGTCAAAAACAAAAAAAAGTAGTGCTTAATCTTCTTATCTAGCTTACATATAACACGTGGATTAGAAAATAACTTTTCAGAAGCTTCCTTGACCATAAAAATTTAAGAAATTAAAAAAAAAATTGTTCTGATGTCAACGCATAAAGAATTTCTAGCAGAGACTGCAGCATCCATTCGACCGTGGTTGGGTATTCGCTGACCGTAATGTTTTCTGCATTCTGCGTTTGTAATTGCGTTCGACTTCACGAGGAACGCATAACACGCTCCGAGTACGAAGAAAATACTTCTGACCGAAGTAGATATAAGAAACTTAAAATACGCCTTGGGCTTTTGGATCCTCACGAGCTAACTGAACTCTTCGACCACTGAAGCCAAGTTATCGATGTCAGTGAGAAAGCCTGAGGCTTACTTTTTTTTTGCTTTTGTGCGCAACTTTTGACAGGTCATTTCAAGAGCTCGTGGTTCAATAAAATCTCATTTAAAACATCCCAGTTTGTAATGAACCTGAGGGAAAAAATATTAGTAGTGTTATTTCCTAAATTAGTAGCCTTGTTATTTCGATACAAAATACAAGATATGAGATAACTTCGGAAAAAACTCACAAACATGAATTTCGAATAAAGACGAAAGTTGAGCAGTTATGAAGATATTTTTTATGGCAAGGGGTAAGTAGTTTGTGAGTTTAGACAATAAATAATGCACGTGGAATAAACAAAAAACAAATCGGAAATAAAACCTTTTATACTGCACATGTTGACTAAGAGAAAATTGTCAATTCAAGTTCAAAGATTAAGAAATTCATGACTACATTTCTTAGAATCCATCGATATATATCATCTACATCATGCAATCTACTAAGGGATTCCTATGTATCTCAGGATAACTTCCATTACGCTAGACAGCAGACTAAAGACCGTAACAGGTTCGATTCTAGTGACTGACCAGTTTCTTTTAGCCACTTCCAAATATAGTTGATATCCGACAAAGGCAAGTAGGGTTTTTCCTTGCATGGTTAAGACTCTCACAGTCAAAACTCCGAGAATTTTAAACATGCAACAGAAAGTTCCGTAATGGATTTACACACTGTTCAGAACAATAATACCAGTCAGGATTACGAACGCAAGATGGCAGCGCTTATGTACTATATTCTTGCAAATCAGTAATAGAAAATGAACTCAGTAGCCGGAGATGACTGAGGGTGAACTACGGCAACCTATCCATTTTGAAACATTAGTTTGGACTAAAAGAGCTCCGCCACTGATGAATCGGGTTGTAGTCACGTGAACACAACACATGAAAGCATCAGAGGCATTCTGTGGACTACAAGTGAAGAAATTTCGATAAACAAATCTGGAAATAATGCAAAATAAATAAATAAAAATATAAAAAATAAAATAAAGCAGGAAATCGTTAGTGGAAGAATTAGTTGGTAAAAATCGTTAGTAGGGAGAATTAATTTATTCTTGAGGTCTCTCCCAGTAAATAAACTTGTATATAGTCCAAAGAGTTCGTTGCTAAAATTTAAATTTAGAAACGGGATTTTGTGTGACATGCCAAAATTACGTACATCACTTCTGCTTGAGTAGTTAACGGTAATAATAGTAACAAATCGAGATATCGATTGATGGGATTGAATTCTCTAACTGAGGATCAGCTGGAAGGTATTCGGGTTTTCCTTCCGCTGGTTGAACTAACGTTATTCTACATATTATGCATTTAAATGACGCTTCGCCAGTTCTTTACTGAGCAATGCTCGACATAAACTAAACACTTGGAGATGTTTTAGGCATATTATGGTTATACAAAAGAGCCGTGTTTTATTCTGTTTATGATGATAATGGATTAATATTTGTTGTATAAAACTTATGTGATTCTTAGGTGTGCTATTGTTAAAACCGTGACACATATGTCCCAAAATAAACTGCTCTATTTTTTTTTTTTAATTTAATGTGGCCTAAAAATTGACATTTTTTTTCACTTGTGGACTAAATTTCCATCCAGCTTCATAAAAGAGGATCGAAGAACTGGAAAATAGTAATATGCAAGCAAAACAAAACAAACAACAACAAAAAAAAACACTCAGGTGTGTTTACGTTCAAGGTCGGTATTAATTCTTTCATAAATTTTAAAATTAGAAATACAATTTTCAGTTTTATTTTTTGCTTAATATAGGATAATTAGCAGCATGAAGACAAACATAAAAACTTTAATAATTAATTAATTAAAGTTTTTAAGAAAATTTTAATCTGAGACGAGTACCAATATAACATGCAAGTAAAACATGTCCACGTCTATAAGTGGCCCATCTAAGATGACGACGTGTGTACTTGGTTATAAAAGCTAAGTGGGCAAAAGATTTAATAACTACAGGAATGAGACACTTGACTAGACCAAAGATGTTAGGCGAAAAAGAAGGCGGAAATGCGAAAGGTTCAAGTGGAGTCAAGCGAGAGCAATAAGGATTAGCGGACAGTCATGTGATCAGATTAGTTCATTATTCACAAGAAAAAAAAAGCTGAAAATTATTGGATAGCAAGGAGATTGATGGATCATGGTCCGTCCGCATGGTATTTTGCACTACAGTTTAATGAAGGAGAAGCTACGGAAGGTCAGTGAAAAGCCAAGAGCTAGCCAGTGTAGCACTCCAACATCTTCATCCTCCTCTCACACGCGCGCGTAGGAGTTCTTGATGGATTTGCTTCAAGTCACTTGTGTGTTTTTCATTTCATCTGCTTTTTTTAAATATTTCATTTATAAATTGATTAACTCTTTCTTCTAATTTTGCTAATTATGCTACATTCGTTGAGAAGCCTTGACTCTGTCATCAGTTTCAATTGACGCTGTCACATGACATTTTGATCACGTGATCGTTTTAGCATCTGCCTATTTGTTTTAGAGTTAAACAGACTTTTCGAAAAATGTCTTGTAATAACTATTTATAAGTTAATTCCACTAACTTTTGAATAGTGTAGAGTTTATTATAATTTGCAAGCTAAAGAACAACCTACGTTTCTATTTGTCGCTAGAAAGTAATAATAAATAGTTGGCGCGTTTCTGTACATTTCACGCCCTGTCAAACATGTCACGGCTTAACATCCCAAGGTAAATGCATTGTACGAGTATTTAAACAAGTTTATCTTCTCCTGTGTTGCGAAAGACTAACTAATGTTAGTCAAAGAGAAACCTCTTTGGACTTGGTAAGGGAGATAGATCTTCACTAAGATTCTGCACTGGTTTCAATTACTCGTATCACTCCATATTGATCGATGATATTTATATATTATTGTTAGTACTATCAGAAATAACGTGTCATTCCATTTTCCAACCACTTTTTGTGAATCCTGTTTGTTTATGTGTTTGTTCAGAGATAAGTTAACAGATCTCATAAGGAATTACAGAGAATGTTTGTTTCCCCTTGATATTGACAAACCGGTCAAAAATGCAAGAAAAATTCAACTCAGAATTTAGCTCTCATAAACTGTCTTATCCTCAATATAAATTGTCTAATAAGTGTCTTTATAGTGTTCCCTATGTGTGACTCATGATCAACATTCCCCACACAGTAACGAAGTACTGCAGTGGCGCACCCAGGATTTAATCTTGGGGGGGGGGGGGAGAGTTGAACGGATAAAAATATTTTTAATACAATGAATTTGCATTAAAAATATTTTTATCCGTTCAACTAAATTTCGTTAATTTTCATTCAATAAATAAAATTCATTAGGTGATTATAAAAGTTTATTTAAAGAATAAAATCCAGTTTTCTTTTATTTTTACAAAGCTCTTGAATTATTTCAGTCGTGGTTACATTAATCTCTCTCTATGCGTAGCTAAGCCAGTCCGTTCAATCGTGATTGTGTCATGGTAGATCTTAAATAGGTTTTTAAACGGCGTAAGTTAGAAAATGACCTTTCACTGACGCATGTTGTTACCGGAAGCGTTGCAAATATTTTTAATAAGTTATAGATCTTAGGATATATCATTTTGTCACACTTTGAAACTGCATCAACGGATTTTTGCATGGAGCTATTGCAAATGGTTTTTCAAATTTCTTATACCACAACATGAATTCGGCGTTCAAAATTGCTGAATTTGTATAAGGCAAATCACCTGCATAAAATTCACACAATTGACGAAAATCTTCCATTGCACTTGCTGTTGGAGCATCTTTTCCATTTGGTACAAGAGAAAAAAATATATTTCAAAATGTTGCGGTGCCGAGTGAAACGTTCATGAAGTTGAGTCATATTTGGTCAATAAATGGAATGAAATAGTTCTCCTGAAATACTCTTCTACAGAATCAACTGGAACATTGGACCTTCATGTTTGTTTTGATGAAGTGACTGAAGTCCTCGGCTTTTTAATGTCAATATTAAAATTATTGGCTTTTATACATGCTTCATCGTAAATATCTTTAAATGAAGAATCTGGCGTTTCACGAACGGTATTTAATTGAGTCACAACATCGTCAACAACCATTAGGGCAATTAAGAGGTCGCTGTCAGATTTTTACATTATTTTAGACAATGGTAAGGTGTACACAATATTATTTGAAAGCTAAATAAAGACATTATAAATCTTAAAAGATATTAATATTATAATATTATAAACAACAAGTCTTTTAGGGGTATTGAAGAAATTGTGTGCCTTTTCAATTATGCCAATGCAATTTCTTATTTTTCACAGATATAGCATTTCCAAGTGCCAAATTCAAACTATGTGATGCACAATGAACATATAAAGCTTGTCGATATCATTATTACATAACACCTCCAGGTAGTACAAAGACATATCGAGGAAGGGCACCTACTCTACAAATCTCCTTCTTCACTAACTACAACTACAATCATCATAATCATCTGCACCAGCGCTTCCCAAACTGTGGGCCGCGGCCCCATTGGGGGCCGTAGGTTTTGTTGAGGGGGCAATGAAATAATGAAAACAAATTTAAAATGTTTTAAGACTAAGATTTTTTTTATTTTAAAAGAAACGTATTTAACTTTTATTATTTATTATTTCTTTTTTGTTATTTTTTATATTTTAATGGAAAAATTCACGCATTGGTGTTGGTTCACAAACTTTGCTTCCTGCGTATTTCGGCGCTTAATGAATATTAGTAAATATTGCCTATTGATATGTTTCATTTCAAAGCAGTGGTTAATTGTATTTACTTCGAATGCTCTCCAGGGAAGCTCCAAATCTTCCTGTCCCTTTCATCACGCGCTCGGAATCAGGGACTGTTGATATTGAGTTTATATACATATCAAAACTCGTTTTATATTATCACTGTCATCCGAGCTAGTTTTCTGTTACCAATAAAAGTTTCGCATATACTTCACACATGAAAAAAAGCTTAAATAAGTTCATGTGGGGAGATAGTAACTTGTTTGCAGTGGTAAACAACACCCTCCCTAACAGCCATTATACTGCAGAGGCAATAAAAACAAGTACTTTTATTATGCCAGTGAATAAGGTATGAGGAGTCTGTGTAATATATTTCTCAACAAATAGTGCAATTAGAGACAACTGGGATAAAAACACACTAATTAATGAATCACATGTCCCCTCATACAGACACTATGCTGTATAGACTGAAACAAAACCATATGTTGCATGGGCAAACACAGTATCTAACTAAAAACTATTGTTATTAATTAGATGAGTGTGAGTTCGATTTCCCAAGGCAACAATAAAATTCAACCGAACGTGTTAAAATTCGTAAAAGTGTTAAAACTAAGTAATATATATATAATGAATGTTATGGCAGTTTCACATATGGAATTCGGTTGAAGAGAGTTAGCATTTCAACTCAATTGTCAGCTATGCTTTTCGCGCGATTTCCGAAAAATATATAAATACTGGACTTAACTCACAACACACTTTGTCCAAGTATTACTTAGCACTTCTTTAGATATATTGAGCCTTGGTTGAAGGAGGAAAGCCTTCAACAATAAAAATCAATAAACAACAAGCAATTGGTTGAAATGTGGTCATGTGGACAACACATGTTCACTTCAAATCTGACAAAACAGCAAGGGAAGGTGGAAGCAATAAAACCATATTGTGTTTCACTTCACCCCCTCTTTTATTACTCGTCATTCTGCCGCTACAAATTAAAATAGTGGCAGAATGTGCATTCCATGAACATTCTGCCGATATTTTGTTTAAGTATTCATTTATTTTAATAATTTTTACTTACTCATTCAATTTTAATTTGTTTTGTTTGGATAATTAAAAAATATAGATTTATTTGGTTAATTTAAGCCTGTGGACTGTCTGTCTCATCGTCGCGGACCAGGATGAGAAACACTGCTATAGGGTTCTCTCACCTTATGTGACCCTAATTCACAAGTAGTATAGAAATAGAAGACACGACACAACATAAATAAATGAATTCTAATTAAGAAAAGTATTTTGGGAATTTTTCTAGTGTTTTTTTAACTTTTTCTCTTTTTTTTTGGGGGGGGGGGGCAGGATCCCTTGGTCCCTTCCCTGGATGCGCCACTGAAGTACAGTATATCCCCTACGTTTTATATTCTTTAATTCGATTTTAGATTATTTAGATAATCTGAAATCGAAATAATTCTTTGGTACAGCGGGTTATCTTTAGAAAAACAAAGTTGTTCAAAATTCGTAACACGGAGAAAACATCTCCAAAACACTTACTTTGATAGCAGTGAGAAATTACACGTCTTATTTCGTTTTCTAGAAATCAATACAGTTTAAGTGAAGTTTAATTTGATAACCGTAGAACGATTCAGTCAAGCAGCTATAGTGTTTATCGAAATTCCCAAAATAAATGGTCGAAAAGAATTCTCCGAAGATTATCATAAAAAATTCACCTTAAAGCAAAGTTGTCATTTTACTGTTCTTCGGAAAGAAGATGATGCGAAAGGGATAGGCCCGCTGTAAGTCATTTATCTGAAAATTGTATGTTAGATCAGCAACATACAGTTCCTAATCTAGACTTGTAGGTGAACAATCGATTTGTTTGTGTTCACTTTGCACCTCTAATACATCAAACTTTCAGAGAACTTTCTCAGTATTTCTACTCCAGAAAAACATAAAAAATAAAAGTAGATGAAAGAAAGAGAATGCAATCATTATTTTTATCTCTCTGTCAGGATCGTTTTTGGCAATAACCAGAAAGCAACTACGGTTCTTGTAAGCGAATACAGTCTAGGATTGTTCTGAACATTCCATCTTTCAAGCCTTCATGCGAAATATGGACAGGGCCCCCGTCTATCTAAATTCTTTCGACACCAGCATCTATCAAGAAGATAAAGTAATGGCTGTCATTCGTAAATAGAATCTGTTTCTTTGAAATAAGTAGGTTTGTACTCAAGGAGGAGAGTTTATGGAATTGCGAGTATTTTTGTGAAGGCGTCGAAAGCAGACTTCTTCGCTACCAGGTTTATTTGAAATAGTTGCATTTATATTTACTTTGGAGAAAAGTGTGTGGCATGGGTTGAAAGTTAAAATTTTCCTTTGGGAATATAAAAGTGAGATTAATCAATTTTCATTAAACGCAGAGTGTCCAACATCACATGTTCTACCGGCAGTATAAGATCTGGTGGAAATTTTTATATTAGCTAAGGTTTTTAAAATATTTTTTTGTTTCACAATTCGTACTCTTGGTCATTGTATTAATATTAGGTTCGAAAAAAATTTTAAATGTTCATAAAGTTGTTATTGTATGCATCTCTGAACTGAGCAAGATGCTGAGTTCGATGCACCAGACTTGATAAAATAAAGATGTTATTAAAAACAAAATATAAGTTATCAAAGGAACATAGTGCTTTTTATAATGAAGCATGATACAAAAGATTTCTAAAGATTTCTGCCTTATAAGTTCAAAAGAGGGATGCTCTATTTTTGGAACAGATGGTTACACTCCTAGTTCAGGAACTGCAACAATTTCCAGGTGGCACCGAACAAAAGAGAGGTGCCACCCAAAGTACAGATATTCACACCAAGCATGGAATCCCTGAAAGCGAGATATTGTTGCCCACCTTTGAACATATACATAAACGATATTCACAACCTCCCCATACAGAGTTAGATATATCAAATATCAGCATGTAGACGACAATGCACCACTAACAATCCACAAACATGCCCACATCTCCCTCCAAACTACAGCAAAACATGAATTCATTAATATGAATGCAAAATACCTCCATATCGCATACCATACACCAACTACACCATATGACCACACATATGATTGTATATTCGATGCCAACCATTGCCGTTGTTCTAAAATAAGCGCTAAATATCACTGCCACCTTAAAATGAACAACACAAGGGATACTTTCAAACTTTGCACTTATTGAACTGTTTTAAGTAAAAGATAAGAGACTCCACTCATCACTAAGAAAATTGTTTATCATTGCATCTCCACGTTACAAGGCCCTACAGTAAATACATAGAATGCAGCTAAAACACCTAAACAGCTGTCGAACGCTAAAGCGAGAACTATGGAAACGCTACTAATGCAATGATCACAACGCATCCACAGAATCCAAAAGCTTAAACATGATCAGTTGGTTACCTTGGAGATTAAACGGATAATACCACAGGCGCATATAAACCGAAACACAAACTGTAAACAATAATCTCACTACCTTCGCAAAAAGCTTAATTTAGCTTCGAACACGATGGGATTATAACGCCACACTTTGTATAATCCTATTACCACGATTAACATTACCTTAACTCATATCATCCATAAAAAATCCTAAAAGACTGTATTTTTTCACACTCTTTATGTATTTCATATCACTTTTTCGTCTTAATCCACATTTATCATTAATTATTACCAACTTTATTATTATCATTTTTTCCTTATTAACTAATTTTATCATTACTCATTCACTTACTACTAAATCAAATGTATTTAGTTTTTGTTTAAATTATTGCTATTATTTTTATAATTATGTATATTTATCGAAATAATGAAATGCAAGTACACTACTTAGAAAGAAGTTGACGGACGCCATATCGGGAGGAAGAAACAGCCATGGTGGCACCTTAACAAGATGTAGGACCTCCTTAAGCTGCGATGACGTCAGTAATCTTACGGGGCATACTTTCCACAAGCGTAATAGCGCTCAATGGAAATTTTGGTCCATTCTTTGTGTAGGCATCTAATGAGGTCCTGGACTGTTGTGGGACGGACGTCCCTTGACCTCACCCGACGTTTATTTTCATCCCACAGATGCTCAGCAGGGTTGAGTTAAGGGCTCTCTGGATACCAGCCGAGTGTAGTGATGTTCACGTCCACAAACCACGCAGTGGCAACAGCCTTATGACACGGTGTCTTGCTCAAAGAGAGAATAGTGAATTCCACAGAAATGCCACAAAGTAGGAAGCATTGCATCACCCAGAATGTTCAGATATCTCTCGGAGTTCAATGTTCGTGGCAATGCAAACAGAGGTCCAAGGTCAAATCAAATCGTACCATGACACCGCCACCTCCGAATTTCGTAGTTCGGGTTACGCTGCCTGGTAAGAGACGTTCATCAGGCATCAGCATTTCACTCGGATGCGCTGACTTGGGAACATCGTATTCCTTCAATTTACACCGGCCACAAACACGTAATTCGTTACATGGCACAATGCATTTAGCCCATGGGGGGGGGGTCCTTTGACTTCTTTCTAAGCACTCAATCTTCGAACCGAACAGAAACTGCAGGGCTTTAGTTGTATATATTTAAATACTCATGATAACGTTTTGTGAAAAAACAAGGTAAATGATAAAAAAAGTGTGTGTGTGTGTGTGTGTGTGTTTGTGCGAACTATAACTCTCTACTCTTTAAATTATGACAGTGATTATGATTAATAACAATGCATGAATTATATTTTATATTAATTAAAGCAAATTACTAATTATATTAATTCATTATAAACTCTACTGAACCAGTTTAAGAAAATGTAGTATTGTCGCATAAATGTTATAGGTTATGTATATAATGTATTTTCCAGATAATGAACTATCAAAAGTTGTTATTTTTATTATAATTATCATTAAAATAAAATTCCTAAACAGTAGAGAAATTTTTGAAATGAACTACAGTTAAAATTTACACCCTCTGTCCAAAAAGAAACCGAACATTTCGAAAATAGAAGAAACTAGTGGCGCCACCTGTTGTATTTTTTTGTTATCTTTGGCTTCTCAAAGCGACTTTTTTTCGGATGCCCCTCTTCTGGTGGTCCCCACTCAGCACTCCGGCCTTTTGGTTCGGGCTCATACTCAAAACACCACGTTTCGTCACCACTAATTGAATCCTGCGAATTCAATTTACGAAGGCCCAAAATCTCGGTCAAAATGTTGTGCACAGTTGATTTTGGAATCCCCAATTCAACTTCAATCAGTCTCAGGGACAATTTTGGGTTTTCTCTGATGACATCACGCACTTTCTGGATGTTAACTTCTCTTAGTCCAGTTTTTGAACGGCCCTGCTTTTCGTCGTCCTCAAGCGTCTCACGACCACTTTGAAATCGCTTAAACCATTCGTAAACTTGAGTAAGGGATAAGCATTCATCACCGTATGCTTTTGGGAGCATTTGATG
Source organism: Typopeltis vanoorti (assembly GCF_054136105.1). Taxonomy (NCBI): domain Eukaryota; kingdom Metazoa; phylum Arthropoda; class Arachnida; order Uropygi; family Thelyphonidae; genus Typopeltis; species Typopeltis vanoorti. The sequence continues at coordinate 14,619,685 of NC_143572.1, read as the reverse complement.
CGTTTTGGTAAAACGTTTACCAAGTTTAATAAAATAGTCAATCGCAGCTCTGTTTGAAACTCATTTTCCGACCGTTCGTGAAAACACACTTTCACTCTTGGCACTATAACTCGGCTTCTAATGAAACAAATGTCATAAACAGTTGACGCAACACTAAGGAAGGTTGCCGCTTACAACAACGAAAAGATACAACAGGTAGCGCACTAGTTTCTTCTATTTTCGAAAAGTTCGGTTTCTTTTTGAACAGAGGGTGTATTTATGTTTTTTTATAAATATCAAGGGAATCCCCTAACTCTTCTTACCTACAAATATATAAAAAACCACTACAAAACAAACTAACGGATGGCCCATTGCTTCATCCCAGCGCTTCATTTATATTGCACAATCCATTAATGAAGGAGCATAAAATATTTTAGCAACCAAGACTTCATCATTTCAAATGGAAAGGAGCAACACAAATTTGTGAATAATTGATGGGGTGGGGGGAAGGAATGACATTAAAGGAATCAGAAGGCGCGTAATCTACATACTAAATGAAGGAAATGATCGAATTCTCGTAATATGGCGTTTTGAAACTGCAAGGAAAACCCACATCTAGTCTGTCTGTCAAAAATTAAAACCTTTCTTAAATACTCATAAAACCAGACGAATGTATAACTTAAACTTGGATAAAGGATTAAACTAAATTTATTAAAGTGTTATTTTTTTATCATTACAGATATTCATGAATCCTTCTATTGATGAGCAACACTGGAAAAATAGCTAACATATTTAATATTTTTATATGAATATGTTTACGTGCTCGTTTAGAACACTGCAGGGCATAATGTAACATCTACTGAGTTGCGTTCGGACAACAGACGTCTGTAATTAAGGTTAGTCACCGCAGCTAATTCGATTTCAAGGATGCCCTTCAATTGAAAAGATCTGCGTTCAATGCGAAGAACTTATATCAGCGCACTTTTCAATTAAATGTGAATTAATGGGTCTCATATGGATGTGGAAGTTTTTTTTTTGTTTTTTTTTTGTCCCGGAAACTCCAGTTTTCATCAGCTTAAGATTAGGTTCCCAAAGTGGGCGGTACCTCCCCCCCCCCCAGTGTGCGCTGAAGCCTTCTAGGTGGGGATATAGTGAGATCAGAAGCATTTGGGGAAATTCAGGCGGTCTAGGGGTCGGTGGCTTTTTATAGAAGAAATTAATAATATATATTTAAAAATTAATTATTTTCGTGATTTTGCGATTAGATAATCATTTAAAATTTAAATATTGAATTTTAATTCATCTTATGCCCGTCTTACACGATCAATTTTTTTATCATTTGAAAATTTACCATGTCGGATAAAAATAGATGTCAATTTTCTATGTCAATGAGAAAATAGAGTATGTATATATGTGTGTATAATAGGTTATGTTTACAGTAGCAAATATATTCGTTATATTTCATTAAAAAATATATAAAATACATAAAACCACTTTTCTAATTCATTTGCACAAAAATAAACCCAATTTTATATAAATAATAATAATATTTGGTTAACCGATCAAGTGTTGATCAATTTTATTAATTAACTGGACCAACTAGTTTCGCCACACTTATCTGTTGGCTTCTTCAGGGCACTTACATATAGGTTTAAACACTCTCACAATTATGCGTAACTGCAAAACTGACAAGAATAAAAACTGACTAGAATAATTACAAATAAAATAGTATCGAACGTGAGTGAAACACGTATCGCGTGTACAAGATCAGCTAGCTGTTGCTGAGGAACCTTCTGTAGTTTGTATTAAAGTTCATTTCTTCCGTTTTTAAGGCTCTGATTAGGGTTTTCCATATCTCTGGGAGTATTAGGCCTTGATTTCTGTTAAGGTTCACGGTAGAACGGGCGACTGTGGCTGCTTCTTTGAACATTCTTGAATGGTAATCTTCCTCTAAGTAAGGGGAACAGCTTTTGTCCCACTCGATGACATGGTTAGTTGTGGAGAAATGAGAAATGAAATTAGAGGAAGATTACCATTCAAGAATGTTCAAAGAAGCAGCCACAGTCGCCCGTTCTACTGTGAACCTTAACAGAAATCAAGGCCTAATACTCCCAGAGATATGGAAAACCCTAATCAGAACCTTAAAAACGGAAGAAATGAACTTTAATACAAACTACAGAAGGTTCCTCAGCAACAGCTAGATGATCTTGTACTCGCGATACGTGTTTCACTCACGTTCGATACTGTTTCATTTGTAATTATTCTAGTCAGTTTTTATTCTTGTCAGTTTTGCAGTTACGCATAATTATGAGAGTGTTTAAACCTATATGTAAGTGCCCTGAAGAAGCCAACAGATAAGTGTGGCGAAACTAGTTGGTCCAGTTAATTAATAAAATTAGTCAACACTTGATCGGTTAACCAAATATTATTATTATTTACTAATATATGATCAAGAAAACAACCTTCATGACCAATTTTATATAATTTAATATTACGAGTAAAAACAATAATGGCAAGAAAGAAATAAAATCGTAAATTTTATTTAGTCTAGTTAGTACTAGCTTATATTGCTAACTAGAGGGAAAAAACAAAGCAAATATTATTCGAAACTTATTATACTGTTTTCTGTGGTTATGTTTTGTAGGTTTGTTCTTTATATCTTGTGTAATTATTTTATTTATTAATTATTATTTATAGGGGGTAGTTATAATTATTAATGGGGGACGTTACAAAATTTATGTCTTTGAAAGTGGGCGGTGGCCCGAAAAAGTTTGGGAACCTATGAGCTAAAGCATTCAAATTTACAAAAAAAAAAAAAGGGGGAACAAAAAAAATTTAAAAAAGAAAGAAATCCTTTTCTAAATGACAATAAAGTAAACCCTTCTGAACTTTAAATAACTCTTTTCACTTCACCAATTGCTCTTCACAAGCTGAAAAACTAAACACAACAAAAGGTAAATCATTTTCACCAGATGACGCATTTTTATTTTCGTATTAAATAAGATTAAATAATTATTTTGATTATTTAAATTAACATAAATTTAAATTATTTTAAATAAATAAATCTCAACTAAATCTTAATAAGTCAAATAATTTTAAATGGTTTAAAAATTGAAATACTTCAAATTTTGATAACACACACACACTGGAAACAACTCCAGCTTTTTTTTTCTTTTCAAAGCTAAACAGACATGCACTGACTTTGTTGATATATATGAGGGTGGTCTGAAAAGTGCTTGGCCTCGACCATAGATGGCAACACTATCGGAAAGATTTTTTTTCCGAGTTGGTACATCTGTCATACGCATCAAGGTGAAATTGCAAGTCATTCTATCAAGTAGTTTGTTTCACAGCTGTCTGAAGCAAAAGTGTTGTCTTGAAATGAATAAAATTGAGTATCGTACGGTTATGAAATTCTTTGTAAAAGAAGGTTTAACGCTAGAAGAAATTCATTAGAAGTTCATAAAAGGTTATGGACACTCTTCTCCTTCGTTTTCGACAATTAAGAAATGGGCTGCCGAGTTTAAACGTAGCCGTACCAGCCTTGAAGATGATCCACGTGAAGGACGTCCAAAAAGTGTAACAACACCACAAATCATTCATCAAGTGCACGATATGGTATTGGGTGACCGACTAGTCAAAGTGTGTGAAATTGCTGAGAGTGTAGGCATTTCAAAAGAACGTGTAGGATACATTTTGCATGAAGAATTGCAAATGAAAATAATTTGCGCAAGATGGGTGCCGCGCGCTTCGAAAACGCACTCGCATGAAAATCTCTGAACAGTGCTTGGAGCGTTTTAACAAGAATAAAACTGATTTTGTGCGTTGATTTATTACTAGGGATGAGACTGGGATTCACTGTTACACACTAGAATCCAAACAGTAGTCAGACCAGTGGTCAGAAGCCGGTTGTTCAACGCCAAAGAAGACAAAGTCGGTTCCATCAGCAGGAAAGGTCATGGCATCAGTGTTTTGGGAAGCTAAAGACATTTTGTTTATTAATTATCTTGAAATGGGTAAAACAATAATCGGGAAATATTATTCCGATCTTTTAACCAGATCAGATGAAAATTTCGTGAGAAAAGACCCGGTTTGCAGAAGAAAAAATCATCTTTCATCAGGTAGTGCGCACAAAGGTGTTTTGGCAATGGGAAAATTAAGGGATCTCCACTATGAATTGTTGGAACATCCACCCTATTCCCAGATTTGGCTCCCCCTGACTTCTATCTCTTCCCAAAACAAAACGTTTCCTAGCTGGTCAGCGGTTTTCTTCGAATCAAGAGATGATTGCAGCTGTTGAGGGGAATTTTGCAGAACTTACTGAGAACCACTACAGGGACGGGATAATGGCGCTGGAGCTTCGCTGTAATAAACGTATTAGTCTTAAGGGAGATTTTATTGAAAAATAAAAATAATTTTGAAATTCTAAATTCGTTTTTAAATTATATTATATTATATATATTAAATATTAATAAAAGTAAATAAATTAAATTATATATATATATATATATATATATATATATATACATAGACAATTAAAAAATTTATTAAATTTATTTATTTATTTATAAAATTATTAAAAAACAAACGTAACCAGAGTTCATGCAATGGGTCAGGAGTAAAGTGAACTTGTTTGAGAACTTGTCTTTTAAAAGAATTAAAACTTCCTATTTAGGCACATTAGGGAAATAACATCGATTGCTATAATTTCATCTTTTTGAAGATATATGTATTTAACGATCGAAGCAAAGCGTTCCGAATTCTCGAGAAAGGAAGTGGACGAGCCTGTTAAACTTTTTGAAACCTTGTCCAAATGAAAGCTTGTACGTGGGAGAATCGATCCCTTCTACGATGAGTCTAAGTGGAGAGTGTTTTCTTTATGTATTTTAGGTAAGCCATATAATCGAGAGTTAAGAAGATGCAATGAACGAAGAAATAATCTTAAGATAACCTTATATAAGATTGCACAGAAAGAATAAATAAATAAATAAAGCCATTAAAAGAACTGAAACAAGACACCAGTCACGTACATAAAAATAAATACAAAACTAAAAGAAAGATCATCTTTAACGAATAATATTTGAAAACAAAAATGTAGGGAGAGAGTGGATTGTACGCTAGAGAGATTAAGAAACGCGGGTAGACCGATGAAATATTGGATAGAGACAGAGACAAACCACCTGTCTTAATTCCTGGAAGTAAGAAGAGACAGAAGATTAACGTTTAGTAATCACACTTTCCTAACGAATAAAAAAATGAGTACACAGTAATCACTTTTCTATTATTTTACTAGAAGCTGCAGTCTTTTATTGGCACATTCAGTTTTAAGTTTTATATTTTTAACTTCCCTCAAGAGGTGCAGACATTTGGTAAGGCTTATACGTAAGAAATTCGTTTAGACAAGGATTTAAATGCTTCAATCTCTTACGACCTCCTCCTTTTTTACATGGCGGAGTATGGATAGGAAATAGTTGATTCGGTGAATGGTCCACTTACGAAAATTAAAATCCTCTAAAAAAGATTCCTGTTGTGTAAAAACTGAAAGAAATCTCATAAAACTCTAGCTGTTAACGTCTCGTTACATTCTCAAAAACAAGCAATACGTGAAAAGCACAACTGAATATTTTTTATTATTATTTACATTCGGTGAAGGATGCTTCACAAAATAAAAGGAATCTAATTCAGATAATGTTTTCCTCTCTCTTTCTCTCTATTTTCTATAAATTGAAGATTTTTATATTCCTGGAGGGCTGTTATGAATTTCTTTATTGAACTCTTTCGAGGAAATTAAAATACACTGAGCTATGAAAAGAAAACTCATTATTTTAAACGTCCATTATATGATGAAATAAACAAAAAATATTTGTTTCCAAAGGGTATTAATAGAAATAGAAAACTCTTTTTTCCTCGTCTTTAGCTGTACTTTCATTCCAGTGGTGTTTACTGATCTCAGAAACCTCTCTCTCTCTCTCTCTCTCTCTCTCTCTCTCTCTCTCTCTCTCTCTCTCTCTCTCTCTCCCACTATATTAACATGGCTCTGAAAACCACCCATTTTCGAGATACAGTCCTTAGTACTGACAATTTTCATTGTAGACAGACGCAACTCCATGACGACCCACATTTAAAATTAGAATCACATACAAAACGTAACTAAAGTCTAATAGGTTCGCTGTGATCAAGTGTCAGTTGCTATTTTGTTCAGGGTTTCGAAGTCATAGATCGCTGTTCTGCAATAGCTGGTGAGTTCGTGATACTTAATTTGGTTATGTTCTCGGCAACCGAAATTCACATGACGCATGCGTGGATTTATCAGGTGAGTTTACCTGACCATCAAATTTCATGCTGTTGAATCTTCAGATGTTTTCATCACCAAGTTCGGAAGCGTGGTACAGTTTCTGCAAGGAGAAATCAAGGAGAGAAACATGGAACGGGGAGGCATATCGATCCAAGTACATGGAGGACTGTGATAGAAGAAGGTGTTTCTCAAGTAATTGTATGGTTGACTAAATTGTATGAATGTATGGTTGGTCCGGGATGAAAATCGGATTTAACCATAACATTTATATAAAACGGGTTCAAGCATTTTTAACAGACGATTCATTATCATTGATTGATATTTTGTTAGTGGTTTCTATAACAGTGTACGCAACACCAACGATTTCACTTTTGTATGATTTGCACAGACCATGCAATGTTCACCCCACATAGCATTTTGAATTTTCAAAGTATGCACTCTCATAAGACATCAACAAGAAACTGTGGAGTATGTGACGCATGAATGGTGAGCTGGAAACGTTTCAATACCTATCCTGAAGCAGGTTCATCTCACAGTATTTCTTTTGCCACTTACCAAGGGATTTATGCTTCTTTCCTATCAGCATTGCTGTAACAAAAGATGTCTTTCCAACCGAATACAAGATCTGTATCGTCTCGGGACGAAATAGATTGCTATTAATAATTTTTGGCACTACATCATATTATGAACAGCCCTTCTTCCATTAATCTCCCTCTCTCTCTCTCTCTCTCTCTCTCTCTCTCTCTCTCTTCTTTTGAATTTTATTTATTAAACCAAAACCTTGTTAAGAAAAAATAATAAAATGTTTGAATTTTATTTGTTTATTTTATTTAGAATTTTTGCTATTTTTGATAAATTGATGTCGGAATTTTCATCATTCCCCACCTCAAAATTCGAGCCAGTTAACGTAGTAAGCAGATGTCTTAGTCTCGTTTTAAATGTAATTTTCTCGTAGGTACGGCACAGAATTTCCACTGTGGGCTTCGTGGTGGTCAATCTAAATAATTTCCACACCACCAATTTCCCCGTGTCATCTATAGAATGATATAATGCATTACATATTTATATTAAGAACAGGAAGAATAATTTCAAAGAACGTGTAAAGAAACCTTCTAAAGAAACTGTAAAATCAGGACGTAATATTCTGGTACAAACCTATACAACTTTAAATGCATGGAACTTCTCGATGCGCGAACATCTACTAACAGAAAAGGGTTATCTATCCCTTTTTTATAGTGTCAGCAACAGATGATCTGGGTGTCTATGATAACATCCTGCTATATGTCGGTTATCTGTTACCCCCTCCCCCCCACCTCCATTGCCAGTAGAGCACATATAATTACTAACGATGTACAGTAATTTTCTGTACGTCGCTGTGTTGTACATTTGTCATATTCATGAAGTTATATACCAATCAATGACGGAAGTCAATTGTGTAAAATTGTTTATATGTAGAGTGCTACTTCACCTCGTCAACGCCAGAATTAGATATTTCATCTCATTTTTAATACAGAAAGATAACTACAAAGAAAGAGAGAACAAAAATTAAATTGAAAAAGCGTGATATTTATGTGCGCTATCGATTGCAAGAGAATAACACATCTCCATTGATAGATATCAAGAAATAAATTTAAACAAAAAATAAAACAACGAATAAAATATTTTAAATTTAAATAAATAATTAATTACAATTTATGAAACACATGCATGATGAGTATTAGTTAGGATAACTTTCCAAAATTTAGAAAGTTTAAGACAGGGGTGTTCGGGTATGGCCCGCGAGCCACCTGTGGACCGCGGAGCTCTTTGCCGTGGCCCGCCGGCCATTTTCAAAAAATAACTACTTCACATTAAAACGCGATTAAATAAAACATAATTTCAATGAAGCCCGCGGGCCACTAAGCTACACTGCGGTGTTTAGAATTGTAAGATGCTTTCCAGGTTCACAAGGAACGCTGTGCATTTGATACTTTACATAAAATCCTATAAAAATACATATTAAATAGACATGCTTCTTCAGCCATCTATCAGCGCCAAGCCGTACTTAAGTAATAGTACTAACGTCGCAGGTAGATGACTGAAGCAGTAGTTCGTTAGAGTGCTCTGTCTAGTGCCTTCCAGGTACATCTCGAAGGTTCTCGATACTTCGTTATTTTCATATAAATACAAAAGGATCTCATCCACAGTCAGTCAGTCGTGAACAGTGGGATATTCATGTATAAGCGCACGCAGGTTCGTCGTGTCAGCCATAGCCCATTGTGGTTTTATATTGCAAGATTTTTTTTCCTTAGTGTGAGACATATTCAGTGAATAATAACCGTTACAAGCCATTTTGGATCATTTTTTGAGTTCACCTTCCATCACCATGGCGTCTACGAGTAAAAAGCGTAAATCAAGTGATTCTTTTTGGGTTTTTAATGAAAAGTGGACCCATTTGTACTTTTTTGTGCCGATCGACGATAAGCAAGTGTGTTTAATTTGTAGTGAGTCAGTGTCAGTATCCAAAGAATATAATAACAAAACGACACTATGAGACAAAGCATGCGTCGAATTTCGATTAACCTTCAAGGGAGGCTTCGTGTGGACATAGTGAACCGTCTCCAAATTGATTTCAAATGCCAGCAGGGCACGTTTAAAAGGCAGAGGGAAGAGAGCGAAGCGTGCGTCAAAGTAAGTGATGTAATAGCTGAAATAATTGCTAAAAAAAATCAAAAGCCTTCTTGGACGTCGAGTTTGTGAAAGACTGTCTCATCGCTGCTGGTATATCCTGAGCTCAAATAATAAGGAAGTGTTTAAAAAACCGAGTTTGTCTGGGGCAACTATAGCACGACGTGTCGAAGAACTTGCCAATGACATTGAACGAACTTTAATGAACGGTCGCCCGAATTTACGTCATATTCACTTGCTTTATATGAGAGCACAGATGTGAAGGATACAACACAACTGGCTATCTCTGTCCGCGGCATTGATCAACAATTCAACGTGACAGAAAAATTGCTAGCGGTCTTACCTATGAAGGGAACGACGAAAGGCACTGATATTCTTGAAGCCGCAAAAAAACTCTCCAGCGTTTCGACTTCAGCTTAAACAACCTCGAGGGTGTGGTAACTGATGGTGCCCCTGCTGATGGGAAAGAACAAAGGGTTTGTTGCGCTGCTACGGAAAGAAACGGAACTAGAAGGAAAAGATTTCCTCCATTACCACTGTTTAATCCATGAGGAGAATTTGTGTACGAAAACTATTGGATTTGAGAATGTCATGAAAGTTATTGTGACTGTCGTCAACATTATTAGGGCAAGAGGATTGAATCATCGTCAATTCGAATAGTTTTTGACCCAAGAGTGCGAAGCGGGTCACAGCGATGTGGTTTATTATAGTGATGTACGTTGGTTGAGCAGAGGGAAGGTTCTTAAAAGAGTCTTTGACTTAAGTAGCGAAATACAGCAGTTCATGCAAACCAAGGGAAATCCGATTGCGGAATTTAACGATCCGAAGTGAATGACAGACTTTGCCTTTGTGACCGACATCTCGTTGCATATGAATGACCTAAATACGCTGCTACAATCCAAAGGTCAACTGGTGAACAGTCTGCACACTTTGTTTGATCACATCAAACAAAGTGTGCACCAAGCTCAAACTTTGGTAGGCACAACTCACACTGAGTCCAACTGTTCGTCTTTTGATGAACACGCTACAAAATTAGCCGTGTGGCGAAATCAGTTCGAAGAGAGAATTAGTAATTTTCGTAACCAACAGCCTTTTCTAGAGTTATTTTCAATGCCATTCAGTGTCAATGCTGCCGAAATGCCAGGCTCAGTACAACTCCTAAGCAAGTCTTCTTTGAGATAAAAATGATTCAATGTGCCCTTGTTTACATTTTACAAAGACTACCTTTCTGAGGACGCATTCCCTAATCTTCGCCGGCATGCTTTGAAGATGTGCGCTTTGTTAGGAATCACATACTTATATGAGCAGTTCTTCTCTAGAATGAAACATGTGAATTCCAAAACAAGAACTCAGATTACGGACCAACATCTCGAGAATACTCTGTGCATAGCGACTTCCAACATTGATGCCAACATCGACAAGCTGGTGAAAGAAAAACATTGTCAAGTTGCCCATTGACATTGTAAAAAAAATGAATGTTTTCTTCATTAAATTATCTTTTTTAAAGTATTGATTGTATTTACTTATCATGAACCCGACTCCTAGCTACGCTTTTAAAGCTGAGTTTCTTTATTTGTATAGGATTTTATGTAAAGTATCAAATGCACAGCGTTCCTTGTGAATCTGGAAAGCATTTTACAATTCTAAATACCGCGGTATAGCTGAGTGGCCCGCGGGCTTCATTGAAATTTTTAATGCGGCTTGCACTGTCTGACAGGTTGAAGATCCCTGGTTTAAAAAAATTGTTTTTGTTAAGGTTGGGATTGTGAATGTGTGCTTCGCAGCTTTCTTTATACAATCCTTCCTGAAAAAAAAAATAGCTTTTGTGTAGAACTTTGGTATTTTTCCACTGAATTCTGTGTTTTGTAGATAAGCAGTGGCTTGCTAAAATGCATTTGTTGGCCATCTTAAGAGAAATATAATCTTGTTATTCAAGACGAATGTATGCAGAACGAGCAGTCTATCCGTTCTGTAAACTCCAGGAAAAGAAAGAAAGAGGAATATATTTGTCTTTTGGAGAGACAGGATGGTACTTGATTTACGAATTGGACGAAACGACACTTCCCGTAGGTCAATCTATCGAAGTCCTGCTATGTTTCCTGAAAGTGCTTTAACATATGAAAGACAAATTCTGGAAACTTCTTTAGGAGGGTTAAGATGAAGGCCACAATTATTATTTTATCGACAGTTTGAATTATAATAATTAGAGTTAAAGGTAGTTAGGAAAATAGACATTTTCAGAAGAGAATCTGTAAAACATGAGCTCTGTCGACTAAACTACTAAAAGAAACAGACACTGAGACAACTTCTTGGAGTTTCATTTGGTAATTATGCATTTGCTTAATTCCTCCTTCGATACTGTCAAGAAATTAAGTTTTAATTTTTGTAAAGGGGAAAATTTAGGGAAAATTTGATATTTTCCCTAATGCATAATGTTTATGAGCAACCGTTCACTGGAGTCGCTTTTGCTACAGACAGCCACTCACTTTGGATTCTGTAAAGGGCGTGATTTGATTACTTGCTGCTTTCTCGATATCTGGTAATGCTTTTCAGAGTGCTTTACAAGCACACTTGATTCAGTTAATTTTCTTCCAAGATCATTAAATTAATCCCAAGATATTAAGGTTTTCTGATTTCATGTTATAATCGTATTCCTCGTGAGAGTCATATGAGTTGGCTTCGGAATCAAGTACAAATGCATTAAATTTAATGAATCGAAATGGAAGTAAAGTAGTTCGATTAGCCAAGAAGTGAATGTTCATAAGATAGAACCGTGAAGCCAAACTCCTGATGAACAAAATCAAATTAGGGTCACGATTATGATGAGCATTATGAACGAATACTCTGTAGCATAGATTTATACACTTGCATAAACACAGGATTTCCAGAGCGATCGCAAATATGAAAAATATTACGGAACATACAATAGGATGGGTAGATCAAGGACCTGATCTGGAGGACTACACATGCAAGGACAATCTTACTAAATTTCAAAGTTATCAGCTTACTTACTACAAAAATGCTTACACAACCTGCTTCAGCCAAGACGAAGCCTTTTCCATTAGCAGTTTTTTTTTAATCTTAGATCAGTTTGAACTAAAAATGTGAACTGAATTTCTCATCAAGTTCAGATTTCAGCGATGTTTCCAAGAGGATTAATATAATTAAAAAGCAATTTTGATAGCATGGAACCGAATAAACTTAAATACATTTGGAAACACTTCATAAGGAATATGCTAACAAACATCGAGAAGTCTTTGCTGCCAAACTGAAATGTTTTGAAAAGCAAAAATCTAGCATTAAAAAGCTTGGTCTGTACATGAGAAAGCTTTACTAGCTTCTTACAAAGTTGCGTATAAAATAGCTAAGTGCAAAAAAGCCCCACACTATCGGAAAAGACCTAATTCTACCAGCTGCGATTGATGTTGTGGAAACTGTGCTCGGAGAAAGTTTTACTACACAACTACAGTGAATACCTCTATCAAATGATATTGTTGCTCGGCGAATTGGTGATATATGTGTGAAGATGTGCAGCAACAACTTTTGTCGAAACTTTGTGACCAATTATTCTCAATTCAGCTTGACGAGACAACAGATAGCAACAAGGATTGTAATTTAATTGCTTATGTTCGATTTTGCGATGGATTATCAGCAGTTGAAGAGTTATTGTTTTGTAAACCAATAGAAAGAAGAGTGACAGCACCTGAATTGTTTAAAATATTGGAGGATTTAATATGCAAGGCAAATTGTTTTCGAATTTGCACTGATGGTACTTGAGTTATGTCTGGAAGGTTTAAAAGTTTCCAAGTCTTTGTGCGTGAAAAATCCCCGCAATGTATTTGGACACATTGCATGATTCATAGAGAAGCTTTTGCTGTAAAGGAAATGAGTCCTGGTCTAAACATCGTGTTAACAACAGTTATAAACGTGGTGAATTATATAAAAATGAGACCCTTAAAATCAAGGCTGTTCTCTGAACTTTGCAAAGACATTGCTGGAGCGGAACATTCAGCGTTACTATTTTACTGCGAAACAAGATGGTTATCACAGGGAAAATGCTTACGACGTGTTTACGAGTTAAGAGACGAAATAGCAATCTTCTTGGAAGAGAAAAATGGTGAAGAAGCAGAAACGTTAGTCTTCTTATCTTTGTGAAATCGGGTTTTCTCCAGTGGCTGCCTTAAAAACAAAATGTAGATTTGTTAAATATAGAAAGAGAACTAAGAGTGTCAATTTCCAGTGTATCACCATCATATGAAAAGCTTTGCTCCGCAACACAGGCCTGAGGAAGCCATTAATTTTTAGACTCGTTGTTATTGTTGAGTTTTAATTAATTGCTCGGTATATTTTGCAATATTGATATGTTCCCGTAAGCGTAACTAGTTTACTTAATACAGCTGATTTTATCCATTTTATTATTTTATTTTTAGAGTGTATTTTATCTTTTTGTTTTTATATTGTTTTTGTGTCAATAAATAGTTTCATTAAATGCTTTTGTTTCAATCAAGTAATTTTTCAGTTTTTCCTTTGATTTCTACTTTCTTCGCGTCCCCCATAAGTTGAGAATTACTGGTATAGGCGAAGGCCTTTACTTAGGGAAAAAACCTAGGTTCAAGTCCTGTCCGGGAAGCGAATAACTTTTATCAGAGCTTTTCAAATTGGTGTCATACGGAGGCGGAAGGGTTTTTCCTCCCCCAAACTGTGTTTTCTAATCCCTAAACTGGCCAAGGAAAAAATTGCAAAGAATACTTATAGGCATACAGATAACCACCTTATCCTTATGAGGACTTTTCAACCCAAAAAACAGAGATGTAGTAATTTTTATTATTATTATTATTATTATTTTATTATTTTTTTATTGATCTCTCAAATATTTGCATATATATAATTATCATCTTGAGTAGCATTTAGTATATTATTTTACAAAGTTCAGCACTAAGTGCTACATATATTTTTCGCAATGATGAGATTTCAATGATAATGATGATAACATAGTTTTTTTGCTATTTTTTAAAAATAACAATCACAGTAATAATTTACTGTGTCAATTATATAGTTCAGAGTTACACAAGTTAAATAATATTACATGTAGTTTATTTTTTTTTTTTCTCAAAGTTTGAGAAAGAGTGATTATACAACAGTATTTACACATGTGCAATTAAAATGTTATATTTCCTAATTCTCACAAACATACATGAAAATAATGATTATGTAAATAATCATTATATAAATAATATACTCATTATGTAAATAATGAGTATACAATGTAAACTCATTATTTACAAAATTTTTTAATGTTAAGAATAATTGATTACATTATTTTTTCATGTTACATAGTAATATTATATTAATGATTATTATGTCTTGCATACATATAACAATTACATAATAAAATTATAGAAATTACTAAATTTAAAAGTTATAAAAAATTATATATATATATTAAGGATACCAAGTAATTTTATAAACTTTTTTTTTTTTTTTTTTTTTTTTACTCCTTCTCCCAAGTAAGCAAAACAGTTAAGTTTATGCCTGAACGTAGTTCTAGTCTAAAGGTACTGCAACACCAGGGCAACCTTTAGACTTGAACTACGTTCAAGCGCAAACTTAACTGTTTTGCTTACTTGGGAGAAGGAGTAAAAAAAAAGTTTATAAAATTACTTGGTATTCTTAATATATATTATCCCCAAGTCCTTGGCAACTGGTTTTTTTTGTCTGCTGGCTTTTATGAGATTGTCTCTTGTGGACTTGCTCGTAAGACCAATTATGACCGGTGCAGGTCGTGGCAAGCCTTCTTTTTTGCTCTTCCTTATAATAATAATAATAATAATAATAATAATAATAATAATAATAATAATAATAATAATAATAATAATAATAATAATAATAATAATAATGTGCAGCACTTACCTTACAAACCCTGAAGGCCAATGATCTGCAAAGAACTGTAATTTTTAGAATACGATGGTTATTTTTCTGCTTAAATATATACAATTGTGTCAAAAACGTTCCTCTGGATGTTTGTCTACTCTGTCCCAATTGCATTCCGAAGTTGTTGCAGATTGGATGGTTGCACGTTGATGCTGAGAACTGTTCGTTACACCTCATCCCAGAGATATTCTATTGACTTGAAGTCTGGGGAATGAGTTGGCCACTGAAGTATAGGAAACCCGCTGTCATGTTCCTGAAACCACTTCAATACGCCACGCGCTTTGTGATGCTGGAAATACTCATTTGACAATGGGTAAACTGCAACCATGAATGGGTGAACATGATCAGCGACGGTGTTAAGATAGGCTATGGAATTCAAGTGGTGTTCAACTGGTATCAGGGGAACTGATCTTTTCTAAGAAACATTCCCCACATCATTATACCCATCCTGAGCTTTTGCTATTTGGCAGAACTGGTCCATGGTCTGATATTGTAGCCCCCATGTTCTGGTTATGTTATCAGCATGATACAGTGCGAAGCGGGACTCATCAGACCAGGTGACATTTTTCCAGTTGTCAGATGTCCAGTGTTGGTGATCACCTGCCAACTAAACCTGCATTTTCCTGTTCTTAGCTGACAGCATTGGGACCAGAGATGGTAGTTTGACACACACACACACACATACACGATTGTAAATTCATTGGAAAACTTTGGTAGCCACTGAAAATCATTACCAAATCTTCATTTATTATCTGCAAATCAATAACATTGACGTCCACAGTAGTAAATGTGCTTGCTAATTTCACATACGATCATTTGCTGAAAGTCTGATTGCAATGCAGTTATACGATATATGTATGTATCGTGTAATGTGCAAAGAAAAATCGTTTCTGACTAATCATCAAAAAATGTTTTTTTAATATCCTGTAGCGAAAACGTACATGCAGTTCGTGTTTGTTGGTTTTTTTTTATGTTTTTGACATTTTTCTACAAGCATAAAAATAAAAGCAATCTTAATGTTCCTCCGTTTTTGAAGGTTTTTTTTCTGAAAAAAATATGAGTTAACTTTTAATTATAATATGCTGTCAAGTAGGCCACAGGCACTAATTAATTTTTTAAATCTATTTAATTACCTGGGCAGACGGGTTCCGACAATTAATGCTGTCTAGAGACTATCCACAAGTTTCATTACACCAATGCTTGGAGTAAAGTAGGTCCGGCCAAAACAACTAAAAGCTTTAAAAATTCATCTTCTCTATAAAAAACCGCATTAAACGTGTAATGTCATTTAGACTCGTTCCTAGGAGAAATGCAGCGAGGAAATTACTGCACGTAAAAAGAGTAAAACTGCTGAAAAATTAACAAACAAAATCTGTTACACTTTCAACATTACTAGAGAATGCCGCATTTGAAATTCTACAAAATACTTTTGTTAGTTGGGTAGCAGTGTAACCTCATTACGGCGTACATGAATTCTCATTAAGGTCTGAGATTCGCACTTCTCCCCTAAACTTGAAAAGATTTCTTTTTTAGTTTTAAGTAATATAACAACTAGCAATTTTTGTTTAAAAATAGCCAGTGTATTATTCCTTGCTATGCTTGTTTCCGCCATCAAAACTTCAGTACTCTAATAAAAGAATACTAATGACTGTAGGTTCATAATATACTTTTTCAGAATACGTAATCGTTCCTTATCAGGAGAAATACGAAGTATTTTGCCCTCAAAAAAGAAAATCTCTGTGTACTCGGGTATGTTAAATCATTATAGTACAGATATAGTTGGTGGAATAGATAGCGTTTTTAATCTCCATCTAATAAACAATGGGTTCGAATCTCAATGTACCATGGTTGTTTACGTGATCGACGACTTTGTGTCTCAGTAACACCCCCCCCGCCCTTGTTTTTTGGAGCTCGACCAAATATCTACTTTAGTCTATTTGTAATCTAAGATATGCTTACCATCTTCGTTAGCAGAATTCACATTCACTTTATTTATTTGTGCCATATTGCTAATAACAGAAAATAGTCAATCATATCAACTAAAAGAATCATAGACAGTAGTACACTACTGTTTATGATTCCCTTAATACCTCATTTCGTGTTGGAGTAATCCTAAAAATGTTGATGATTCTGCTCTCATCATCTTGCCAAAAATTTCTGAACAAGAATGATTGTTGAGGAAATTTCGTGTAGTTTGAAATGTGCTCGTGCAACTTTTGGACTTTTAGGAAACGAGTTTGTGATGTTTGAATATCCATGATACAACCAACGTCTTGATTTAAAGCACCTTTGTTACAACTTTGCTGGATGGATGCAAAACGTGGACCTCATACCGGGGCACTTGAAGAACCTGTTACTGGAAAATATCACTAATCTTCAAAGAATTCTTAAGGTTCACTGGAAAGACAGCATTTGACTTAAACTAATTGTAGGAATATTCAGGTAATGATTACCCATTTGTATTTTGCTGGATCGGAAACGTTACTCAAAGGCCAAAACAAAAAACCATCTCCTAAATTTTTTTTTGTTCGGGTGCGATTTCAGTGACCGTTTCAGACCATATGCGAGTAACTTCGGCCGAGTTTTATCTTGGAACATGCTAATGATGAGGAATTTAATGCCACTTGTGACCTCCGTCTATTGTTCATAACTTTATTAGTTCGTAATATGATGAGGTTTCCGCTCCTCCCTGTTGACCGTGTCCTCCGCATCCATAAGGACTGTAAATCTTCCTTTATCACTATCGACGTCTTGGAATTCTTCATCTTGCACAGTCCGACCGTCTTATTTTTCATGGTTTGAGATGTAGACTGTGATCACGTGCTTTGGCTATCCAAATTCCGCAGACAGGGATTGAATTAGTGATATGACCTGTACCCGACTGGGCCATTTAGTTTGAAGCGATTCACCGAATTTTCGAAACAGGACGAGTCCTTGATTAATGTCCAAGTATTCTCACCAGTTGACGTCACCTATTATGGAATAATAATAATCTTCTGCTAAACTAAATAACATAATCTAAAAGTAAATATTGAAACTCACTGACAAATTCAAAACAGATCAGGATTAACTTCTACTACCATCAACTCCAACATCTCACTTACGAAGTATAATAACCAAATAATCTTGTTATTGGTTATACTGATTATTTCTATTATCTATTGACATTAATTCTTTAGGGGTGAAGCAAGATGCTTTTCATATTCCCCGATATCTGTTACTACAGTGAGGGTAAAATTTTTTGAGCAGTTTGTTCGCCCTGGATGGGCATGGAGATTATACATCACTACTACAGGAAGTTTAAATAGCTTTTGGTCTTCTATGTTTCAATATGTTCGTTGCCTCGTAGGTTACAGCTTGCTGAACTAGATCGTTGGGTTGTATGGACGTTTTTAGGCAGAACTTTGTTGCTAAAGACTGTAGGAAAGAGAAAATATAAGGAATATTTGTATCTCGATGAAGTTGATTGTTTCCGACGAACCATGGGAGCGTTTAGAATCATTCACAGGCACTTGTTTTGTACACGTTACAGTTTGAGAATATTAGTATTGGAGGTACGGCTCCAGTCTGCAGAAGTGTAAGTGACTATGGGACGAATCATCAGCAGGTATAAAAGCAATTTGATTCTGATGTTTAGCTTGCTGTTCCTGTTAATCAGGGGGTAGATCTGGGCGCATGGCTTTAGATGCCTTTGCACACGTAGTCTTGATGTGTTGGTTAAAAGTTAATTTTTTGTCGACCACGACACCAAGGTATTTTGTTTCTGTCTGCCAGGGAATTTTAGTATTGAATAGTAAGACGTCTCCTGCAGGAGATATCGATCTTTTCGTGAAGAGAATGGCTGCGCTTTTTTTTTAGGGATTCACTTGTAATCTCCATTTGTAGAACCATTTCTCTAACTTTAAAAGGTTTTCTTAAAGATTTTTAATAATAAGGTGTGGCCGGAGAGATCTGGCTAATAATGCTGTATCATCCACATATAGGGCCATTGGGTTGACATTGGGTGGTGTGGAATGTCTGACATGTATATAGAGAACAGTAGAGGAGCCATCAGGGATCCCTGCGGTACTCTGGCCAAGATATGGCGCTGGAATGAGGTAGTACCATTGATCTTGATTTGCATGCTTCTATTCTGTAGATATCATTTAACTAGATGTACAATTTTCAGAGAGATACAGGCTGAGATAAATTGATGTATTTTGTCAAATGCTTTGGATAGATCAAGAAAAAAAGCTCCAGTTGTAGTATTGTATTTGTATTCACGCCAGTTGTAGCTGTTGGTAATATATTCAACTATTCTGAGGATTTGCTGGGTAGTACTATGGTGTTGCCGAAAACCGAATTGTCCTTTAGGAAGGATATCTAGTTCATTTACTGAGGCTTGAAGTCGTGAGAGGATGACATTCTCTGCAATCTTACTCAAGTTGGAGATGAGGCTGATAGGACGATAATTGTAATGCAGGTGCGGGTCCTTGCCTGGCTTATGAATTGGGATTACATCAGCCTGCTTCCAAGTGGGAGGAAAATAGTGAAATCTTAAGATTGCATTTATTATTATGGTCAGCTGCATGCCAGCTTGATCACCCTATTTGTGATGCCATCTGGACCAGGAGCGGTTTTATTATTTACATTTTTAATAATATTATATATTTCAGCAGGTGATGTGGGTGCAATATGGTCAGCACCGGTATCAGGAAGTTTTAATAAGTGTCTGACCTGTCCGTGAATTTATTTGCAAGTGATCGAAGTCTAAGTTTTCTTATGAAGGTTTTCATTGCTCTTCTAAATTTTTTGCTTTGGATTCTGCCTTTTCTACTTCTGTGTGAACAAGGCCCTGGTCAGAAGTATAGGGGGAAGTGATCTTCCTTTGTTTCTGATATTCCTCAGTAGTGCCCAAATAGAGTGATCAGTAGGTGGGATAGAAGCTAACTTTTCTTCTCATAATTGGTCTCTGTAAGCTTTGAGTACATCTCTCATTGCCCAATTTAGTCTATTAAGAGTTGATTTGTCTTGTGGCACACGACTGTTGCGAAATCTTTTCCTTGCTTTGTTTTTTCTCTGATCAAGTTCATATTTCTTCGGGCAGATGACCAGGCCTGGGGACAGATTTGTAGGAGATGGCTGCCATTATTGCACAGTTGATTTAGTGGGTGAGGCTTGTGACTGCGGTTTGGACATCTTCGTTTGAAATTATATGAGGAACAGGTCCAAAGTGATCCCGGAGTACTTTTTGCAATATTTCCCACTATATAAATGAGTGAGAGGGAGGAGACAGGTATTCTTGTTTTCCCAGATTTAGTAGAATATGGTTATGATTATGATCAGATGATGACTCGATCAATGACTTTAGACTGTACTGAAGTTTAATATCTTGCAGGATAGCTATATTCAGGATGTCAGCAGTGCCAAACATACTAAGATGAGTTGGTTCGGTGGGGCCCTGCCACAACAGCATTGTTTGATCCTACGTAGCTGGAAAGGATGCAACCGTTCATGTTGGTGGATCTGCAATTCCAGGCAGGGTGCTTGGAGTTTAAATCTCCGGCAATAATGATGGACTCTCTGACGCTTAAGATGGCATTTAGATCAGAATGCAGTAGAGTTTTAAGGGTGCGTTGCGGGTGAGTAGATTTTCAGTCTGCCAGCCGAGCTAGTGAATACTTCCACGCCTGTGACCTCAAGGTTAGTGGCTGGAGGGTTGTTTACAAAATTTTGTTTGACATAATTTGTAATGAAGATGGCAGCCTCTATAGTTTCACCTGTCAGTTCTGTATAGGAGAGGGCTGTCCGAGGGTCTTAGATGTGTCTCGCTTATTAGAATAACATCTGGGTGATATCTATGGGTGAAATCTTGGAGTTCCAAAATTTTGTTTCTGAGGTCATTAGCATTCCATGCAACGATCTGAAGAGACGCTGGAATTAGTTTGTTTCTATTCATCCATAAGTGCTCTGTAGATGGCCTGTGTTTAGCGTTGGAATCTTTTAGTGGAGGTTGCTGTGAGATTTGACAGGCTGAAATCTTGAAGCATGTTTGCTAGAGAGGCCGTAATAACAGCTGTCGAGTTTGTAGGTGCTGTTCGCTAATTCTGTTCTGGTGTTGACTTGTTTGTACGGACCACATCAGCATAACTTCCTGTTTGCCTTTGACTCACTCTATCTTTGAAGGCCTCCGACTGTGGTGAATGGGTCTCTGCTATTCGTGTACCAGGAAGAGGACTGTTTAGCTGTTTCCAACCGTCTGTTCTTCGGGTGCTGAGTACATCCCTTCTAATTGGCAGGATGAGGCCACTGCAGTTGGCACATTCAGCCGAGGTGGTTTTCGGCTTTGTACAGATATTGGTTGGGTAGCTATCTCCACATTTCAGACATTTAAACTCAGCTTTACACAGTTTTCTGGCGTGGCCAAACTTTTGGCACCTGTGGCATTGCCCAGAAGATGCCCTTTTCTGGAGTGGCCTCTGGTGTGATGATGAGCCCGCAGATTGATTTTTAGTTGTAAATATTTTTGTAAGTGTTATGGATCTCTACAAGGATTAACAGCATGAGAGTCTTGTCGGATCTATACATTCTGCTGACCTTTATAGGAGGCAGATCCTGTAAGTTAAGATCAGCAGCTATCTCGTGTAGATCAATGTCTTCACTGATGCCACGGAGGACCACTTTTAATGTTTTTTTTTTCCCAACTGATCGAGAAAGTATGGCACTGAATACCTCTGACGTCAATTTCCTTTGTTAATATTCTATAATCTGTCACAGTGGCGGGTTGTATCTTTATTCCCTCATCCACATTTTTGGCCTTTGTGTAATCAATTTGTAAACTGGACATTTTGATCTTAGAGCTGACCATCTGTGTTTTTCTCTTGGTATGATCGGAGGCACCTTTTCTTTGGGAGAAGCAGTGGGGTCCGAAACTGGACCGTCTTGTTCCATTTCTTTATCTTTGGGTGGGTCTACGGTTGTTTTGCGCTTCTTGGGTGCGCGGACCTCTTCAAAACCTGAGGGTGTAGAGATCACTGATTCCAATTGTTCCTCTATTTTAAGCGGCGTCATCGTCTGTGACGCTTGCGGGGAGAAACGTATCATAACGTGTCACCTTTCCCGGCCAGTTGTTTATGAAGCAGCTCGCCTAGTCTGATGAATTTGTGATATACGTACTCAAATATCGTCTCATTTATTTGTTTTTCCATGTCTCTCAATGTAATGTGTCAGAAGCTGAGAAGGAGAAAAAAGGAGCTTACCGTGCAGTTGTAGCTTGGCCAGCACTTCTTCAAAAGAAGGAATTTTTTGGATAAAACCACTGGCGAGATCTGAAG